>NW_028274812.1:112149334-112459834 GCF_037043125.1 Eumetopias jubatus
CTTCCTCTGCAAGCAGCTCACTTTGATTCACCAGGGTCCTCTCTCCGTGATTAAAAGCTGTTGATGCCATTGCAGGCTGCCCCTGCCTCTGAGGAAAATACTGATAATTATGCCTGGGGGGTGGAGGGGTGGGGGTGGCGGGGAGAAGACTCTGCTAGAGCCTTCAGCTCCGTGCTCATTTGCATTAAAATCTGGGGCTTCACTCACTTTCCAACTACACACACACACACACACACACACACACACACACACACAGGCACACACGCTTGCTGGAGGCTACAGATCAGGCTGGTCCTTGGTGCTTTGGTAGCAGAGGAAGAGGATCAGGGGAGCAAGCCAGGAGCGCTGTGTCAAAAGGGATGACAATATTGTGGCTCCAGCACTGGGGCTACTGGCTGAGAGTGGGGTTCCAGAACCCGCCTGCTCAGGCTGGTCCCCAATCCAAGCCTTAGCGCGTTCCTGCCAGGGGGCCCTGGGCAAGATCCTCAGGCTCTCTGTGCCTTGGTTTCTTTAACTGAAAATGGGGACCTTGGTATGCTGTGATGATTTCCTGAGGCAGAACAGGGTAGGAGGCTGGAATAAGCCTGCACACAGTGATCTAATGCTCCACGCACGTGAGCCACCGTGTTGGCTTCAGCTGTATGTATCACCATTGTCCCTCGAGGACGCCTGTACAGTGAGAGGAGCCCTGGACTGGGGCGAGAAAGAAGAACTAAGAGTAACTCCATCATTATGGTTATTTTTCCAAATGGGACTTGGGACAAGTTGTAAACATCCTTATACTTCACCGAAATAGCCAGAATGAAGAATGGGAGGACATTTGGCAGGGGGAAAGCAGGGGCAAGGGAAGAGTGTGCAGAAGGCCTCCTGTGTGGTCCTATGGGGTTTCTGAAGATGGGTCATCAACGGGCTCCGAGCACCATAAAAATATGATCAGTTGCAAAATTCACTGACGAACGCAAGTCAGTTGCAAAACGGTTAAACAGCCCCCAAAAGGAAGGTTGAAGAAAGAAGTCACATGCAAAAAGAGTCCATGCTGTGCGGTTCCATTTATATAATAAATACAAGCACAGGCAAAACTAATCCCTGCTGGTAAATCACGTTCATTGTTCTCCTTGGGGGGCGGTGCCGTGACAGCAGACAGGGGTCCTGGTAATGCCCCATTTCTCTAGCTGGGTATGGATAACATGGGTGTTTTCAGTTTGTGAGAATTCATTCATACCATACGGTTACAAGAGGTGTTTGTGTATATGTATTTTTCCCTGAAAATTACAAATCAGAGCAGTTGCTGGGTGAAAGCATGGCTCTTCAGTACCCTGAGTGTGTAAGTGGTGCTATTGTTAATGACAGAAATAAAGAGCTCATCTGCCTTGTGTGCTCTGCTGACCACTACACGGATTTCCCTCACAGCTGTCCTGTGAGGTGGGCTGGTGCCCTTTTACAGAGCGGCAGCTGAGGCTCAGTGAGGTTACGTCACTTCCCCGCACCCCGTCCCTGCCAGAACACACTCCCACCCACCCCTACCCCCATACCTAGTAGCGAATGCCTGGAGGATAGAGCACGCAATCTGGCATACAACTGAGGCTCAATTAATGCTCGAGGTACAGAGGAAGCTAGGAATATCATTGCATTGTCACCCATCAGCCCATCTTGGCATTTTGAAATCATTTTTGTCTCCTGTCTAATTTCTATCACACTTATAGGCAGCACCAAAGGGCACTTAATTGCTTTTTGTTGCTAGTTATAAAACATTCTGTCACTCGGGGCTGCACTTCTGAGCTGCACTATGGTTTGGCGTGATTGAGGAGTAAAGAGATATACTTCTGCTCCCAAGGGAGCACGCCGGGGTGGGAGAGGGAGGAAGTGCATGAAGGTGGGTGTGTTAGTGGGAAATGGATGCCTAGACCTGACTCCCTCCCACCTGCCCAAATCCTTAGTTCTTAACCCAGCACCAGGAAGTCAAAGTGAGCGAATGTCCCCCAAATGGAAACCTCTCCCAGCCCCACCCCCTACTCCAGAGCCTTGCTTCTGTCCCTGTCCTCTGCCTTGGCCCCTTCCCACCCTACTGGATTCTTTGTCTGGATTAAGGTCAACACAGAGCCCAATGTGTGGCCAATTCACCACGAAGGCTGCATTTTCACTTTCCCTGCCAAAAGCCCGTTTCTCCTGGGGAGGCTTCAGCAGATACCAAAAAGCTCCAGCATCTCCAGAGTCCTCTTCTGATCCCAGCAGCTCTTTATGCTTCCCTCCAGAATTGTGAGGGACTGGGCTTTCCTGCCCCTGGGGAGGACCGTGTCTTTCTGCCACTGCTTGTGTTACACTGAGTCAACATTCAATGAATAATGAATTATAATAACAATAACTTGAGGAAATTTATACCCTCGCTTCAACTGGGTCCAAAACATAAAGGGAAAATTCACTGTAAATTACATCCTGGGACTAGCAAGTGAATAATGCAGGCGTCTTTCCCCAGAGACCTCCAAATCAACTCATTTAAATTAATAAATCCCACTCTCCTCTGTGCCTGAATAACAGGCTTATTTATGTGTCTTAGAATTGGCCAAAATATCCGAGTGAGGGAACAGAGCAACTAGAGTGCTTTCTTACACACAGAGGTGCCTGCAAAGCTAGCTAACTCTCATTTTGGCTGAACGTACGTAGGAAAAGGGAAAAAAAATTGAATTCAATCTGATGAATAGATTGCTTCTCAAACGACATGCTGCCAAATAACGAAATTGCCTGAATTTTTCACTCTTCAGTTACTTCTTTCGTTATTATCTAGGTATAGGGCTTCTGGGCCTGAAACCTTGATTTGGACCAGCTTTTCTTGAAAGAATCCTTGCAGAGCTCAAGACTGGAAAACGTGGTTTGTTCTGACAGTCCCCCTACTGAGACTCCTTGCATTCCAAGCTGAAATTTAAAATATTTAACAGAATGGGGGCATGGAACCCCAGTTACAGTGGATGTGACCTGCCACGGGGTGGGTGTGGGGGGGGCGCTGTGCTGTGTTAACTCTCTAGTTTGGGGATGTGAGGGTGGTCATTGAGGGACAGAGGGGAATCCTAGAGGAGAAGAAGGGCGGGGCACTAGAGGCTCAGGACAGCTGCTCTTTACCAATGGGAATGAAAATATTTTAAAATTTCAACAGTACAGATGACTGAATAGCAAGTCTGCCTCTATGTGCTAGGAAGAGCTAGGGGTGGGGAAGAGGCTCCAATCTGCCTTTTGTGGGTCATTTTTGTTCTTCTCCCCTTGACCTTATCCTTAGGCTGTTCCCAATCTGTTCGTCATCACCCCAGCTCACACAGCTATGGTGCAATACAATTCTGATGTTAAGTCTCTGGAGTTAGGTCAAGTTTCATCAGTTAAGGGCACAGTCCCCAAAAAATCTGCCCTCACTTCAGATACTAGCCACAATTTTGGAGGTTCCCCAGAGCCACCCATACTTCAGACCAACTGGTTACAAATTCAGGAGTAGCTCTTACCTTCTTAAGTTTGATAATTCACTGGAATGACTCCTAGAAATAAGAAAAGCACTTTCCTTAAAATTACTGTCTTATTATAAAGGATATAAATCAGGGCCCACCAAAGGAGGAGACACAGATGAGGTCTGGGAGGATCCCACGTGCGAAGCTTCTGTGTCCTCAGGACTCATCACCCTCACAGCACACGAATGTGTATCAGCAATCAGAGAAGCTCACCCAAGTCATAGTCCAGAATTTTGGGGGATTTCATTATGTAGGCATGATTGAAACCTTGGCCACAAACTGGATCTCAGTCTCTAGTCCCCTGACCCTCCCAGGAGGTAGAGCTATTACTATGGGGCTCAACATCCTGACCATTTAATCACATGTTTGGTCTTTGAGACATGACCAGCCCCCAATCTGAGTCCTCTCGGTAGCAGAAACTCAGGTGTTGTCCAAGGGCCCACCATGAATAACACAGGAAATTGCAAAGTTCAGAGGTTCCCTCCCAGGATCTAGGAACAAAGAGCTGCCAGATTATTATTCAACCTATGGCTTAAATGAATGTGCTTTCACTGAGGCCTAGTTCTGTGTCCATTAGGTATATCCTAGAATGCTATCCTGTGTGTGTGTGTGTGTGTGTGAGCATAGACATGGAGGTGTCTGAGAAAGTGGAAAGATGATGAAGCAGAAAGAGCCTTGGACTAGAAGTTGAGCCCTAGTCTCTGGTTGGGTGGAACATTATCCTCAGGGAGGGCAAAGACAGTAGTCATTCTGCCACCAAGAATGACTCAGTGCTCTTAGGAGTTTGCCCACAGGCTGGAGGATAGATGGTTTGAGAGGGGGCCAGAGGACAGGAAGAATTGGGGGTGGGTGGGGACATCTTATAGGACATGGAATGTCGGAGTAGGGAATGGCCTGTGTCTACAGTCTTCTGTGTGTGTGTGTGTGTGTGTGTGTGTGCATGTGTTTGTGCCTGCATACACACATGTGAGCATGTGTGAAAGTGAAAAGGAAGGACAGGCTAAGTCGACAATACTCTCCAGATTTGGGGTACCATCCACTAGGGAACCAGATGAACCAATGGCTGATAAATGGTGTCCCTCTCACCAACATGCCTCAGGAACCACTTAAAGAATTTTGGCTCCCCGTTCTTACAAAATTGGGCCCTGCCAGATTCACAGGGAAGGAGTTCATGTCTGCCAGGTGATGCTGCACTTGAAGCCATGATTACAATGTGGTCATCTGGGGCTCCTCTCAGTAGACGAGCAAGCCAAGAAAGGAGTTACCATACTGTTCAGCTGGAAGTAACTGGCCCTGACCACCAGGGGAGCTAGGGGTGCTGTTACACACTGGGGCCAGGGAGAAACATATCTAGAAGTCAAGAATTCACTGAGCTGGGGCTTCCATGCCTGGTAATGGCAAAGACACCTGTGGGAATCACAGTCTGACAATGACAAGCAACTATGAGCTCCGACTCCTTGAGATAAGGTCCAACAATCTCCCACCAGACAAGCAACCAAGATCAGCTGGCCAAGGAGAGGGACATCTAGGATATGTGTTGGAGGAGGGAGAGGATAAATATCAATCATGGTCTCGGGACCAGGTGCAACCACAGGGACCATAGCTAGCCCCACTTACCTTCCTATACTAAGTTTGGACCAAGATTGTAGGCAGCCACCACCATGAAGGATACTCTAGGGTGGATTGGACATAGTGGAAGGCCCAAGAAGATTTCAGGGTTTCAAGGGGTGGATGGTACCACACACCTGTGCTACTTCACACCCTCTTGTCCCCACTTCTCACTCCAGCCATGGCCGTGGCAATCAGTCTTGTGCAGGCTACAACCAGCTTCGTGCAGGTTATATCATAGCACCTTACCTAAGTCCAGGCCATATACCTCTTGCTTCCTGTGCTGGGGCTTCGCAGACACCAAGGTGTGGATACCAGCAGGAGCCCACTCAGCACACACACATGGGTGACTCAGAAGTGTGTGGTACTTACAGCTTGTGAGGCCACACTGACCAATGGGGGAAGGAAGATGGTAGAATGAGGCTTCTCCCTTTCATTCTTCAAGCGGAGACTTCTGAGATGTATTTCTCCCAAGTTCCTGTCAAAATCAAACCCCCGTGGCCCATGCTAGTAGCCAGCTCATTAAGACATTTTCCTTCTGGCTTTCCTTCTTCTCCAGCTTCACTCCCTTGCCCCTCACTCTTGCTCCGTGGATCACATATCAAATAAACCACCTGCACGCGAGCCTTTGTTTTAGCTTCTGCTTTGGGGACAAGCAGTCTTTCTCAACTGTTTATTCTCGATACAGAGGCTAGAGTGATCCTTATGTGGGTTAGATCATGAATCCTCTGCTCAAAACCTGAAGTTCTAGACATACTCCTCCCAGCCCCCGCCTTGTAGCAGCCCCCCACCCCCACCCAGAGCTTCTTAAGATAGACAGGGCCAGTTGCCCCACAGGAATTGCTACTCTTCTCCTAGGAGACTTGGAGTGATCTGACACTCCCATGACCACTCTGACTTCGCGCCACATCACCTTCTCTCCCCCACCCACTTCCACTCATTTTGGGCTCTTTGCTGCTCTCAGACACATAGCCAAGCTCCCACCTCAGGGTTTCACGCAGGCTCTTCCCTCAGCCTGGAGTGTGCTCTACTCCAGATGTTCACAAGGACAACACCATCATTCTTGTTTTTTTTTTTTTTTTTTTGTCAGAGAAAGCACACAAATGAGGGGAGCAGCAGGCAAAGGGAGAAGCAGACTCCCTGATGTGGGTCTCGATCCCAGGACCCCGAGATCATGACCTGAGTTGAAGGCAGACACTTAACCCCTGAGTCATCCGGGCGTCCCAACACCATCATTCTTGCCAGTCTTTCCTCTAATAGTATCTCAAGGGAGGGCGGCCAACCATCCCGGTTTGCCTGGGACTCAGAGGCTCCCCAGAAGATGGGATTGTTGGTTGAAACTAGGTCAGACCCAGGCACACAGGGATGCTTGCCCACCCTATTTCAACGTCACCAGTTCCCTCCCCTCATATCCCTGATTCCCACTCGCTCTGCTCTTACATTTCCTTTCTTTCATAGAATCCTCACCTGCAACCTCCTACACAGTTCACTTACATGTTATGTTTATTGTTTAGAGTGTTCCCTTGCTGTATCCCTAGAATCTAGAACAGCTGAGGCAGGGTTCTCAAAGTGTGGTCCCTGGAGAAGAGCAGCATTACCTGGGAGCTTGTTAGTAGTGCCAACTCATGGGCTTTACCCCTGACCTGGGAGTGAGTCCAGGGATCTGTGTATTAACAAGCCCTCCGGAGGATTCTGAGGCGCATAGACGTTATGAGTCACCGCCGTAGCACATAGCAAGTGCTCAGTAAGTGTTTGCTGAATGACTTCTGTGGGGTGGATCCTCTTTATCCATTCTACAGAAATGGGTTCTCAGTAGGCTCTTTATCAATAAGGATTTGTCTCTGTATGGAGGATTTGTTACTATGAGCCAAAGACACATTTCTCTTCCAGCCTGTAAGCTCTAGTTTGAGAGCACCCAGGGTCATCATAATTAACCCAACACGGGCTGCCTATACGCAGTGAAAATATCTTGGTGCTTGCTTATCTCAGTATGTAGAGGTGTTAGAGAAATTGAACTCCCCTTATATTTTCCCATGATACCTGAGCTGTATTTTACTTCTTTGACTGGGGAACCTCAATCAGCAATATTATGGTGGATTATTTCAAAGGGTCAGACAGGAGTGTAGCAGGAGAGAGATGTCTGATTGCTGCGCTCCCTGAGAAATCAAACATCCTTGAAGTACAGCAGGAGAGATTAAGGTTAAGCATCAGGAAGGACTTTCTGCAGGCCAGGGAAAGTGATAGGGACCTAAAGAAACTATGAAACCCTCTCTCATAAATGCTTGAGTTGGGGGTTGGTCCTATACGTAGGCAGAGGAAATGGCCATGAGACTTTCTGGATTCAGGGAACAGATTGAGAGGTGGCTGCTTTTCAATGAGGAGTCAGACAAGCAGGGATTTTCTCTCACTCACCAGCCATCAGGCTCTGAATCCATTTTTCCTAGTTTCTTTACCTCAGGGTTTTTCAACCTTGTCAGTACTGACATTTTGGACTGAATAATTATTTGTGGAGGGGACTGTCTTGTGCATTGTAGGATGTCTAGCAGCATCCCTGATCTCTCTCCCCTAGATGTTAATAGCATCCTCTTCCCTAACTGTGACAACAGGAAATGTCTCCAGACATTGCCAAATGCCCCTGGGGTGGGGACTGCTACCCGTACTGTGAGAGACCCTGAAGATCTATAAGGTCCTTCTTACTGATAACCCAGGGTTCAGTCAAATAGAGCAAATACCTTCCCATGGCACTGGGGGCAGCAGAAATATGGCAGGGCTTTACTCTGAGCCACAGAATATGTGTCAGATGCACCATGGGCCACCATGAAGCCAGGATGGCTCCCATTTGATCTCTTCAAAATGCTTGTCATCCAGACAAACTGGTAACATCTTCAATGACCCCTAGTCTGGGGATTTCAAATCCTAACTGGGCTGGTGAGGGAGGGAGCACTGATGTCATACACCGGAATTCCCCCCTCACTTATAAACCAGTGTCCCAGGCCATGCTTTCTGTGGAAACCAAGGGCCCAAAGCCATAGCCAGCCAAATCCTCAGTCCAAGCTATTTTTGAGGCATTATCTACAGAAAAACCCTTTTAGGGTGAGGCAAGCAAGGCAGGTTCTTTCAAGCGCCAGGAAAGATCCTGTCTTTATTTAAAAATTTGGATTGTTTTTCACTGTGGATTTTTTTGCATTAATTTTTATTTTTTAGACATGTTGCATTTAAATATTATTTTGTTCCTGAGCTATTAGGTGTCCCTAAACGTTGCACCCTAGCAAGTATCTCACTTGCCACACCCTAGTCCTGGCCCTGACAAGATTTTATGATGCAGAACAGCAGGTCTGGGGGTGAGGAGCATGGCCAAGGGAGTAATTAACGCTCACCCAGAAGGCCCAGAATACCTGATGTTGCAGAAGCCCCCACAGCCACTGCTCAGTGTGAGCGTGCTGAAGATAAACTAGACAGAGCCTCCCAGCCCTGGTCCTCAAATGAATGGTCTAGGGCACCACATATCATTCATTCATTTATTCGCCATCATTCTCTGAGGACCGGCTCTGGGGAGACGTTGGTAAGACCAATGTGGTGCCGATCACTTGCAGGCAGGCAAGACAGGCTCATAAACAAACATAGCCTAATGCCCGTGATAAGGACGGTACAAAGCACCGTGGGAGCCTGCTCCGGCAGTGATTCATCGGATCTGATCTGCGGGGACAGAACCCAAATGCAAGATTCATTCTCAACCCAGGAGAGATCTTGTCAACCACAGGTCATTTTCCGCGTTCGCTAACAAGCCTGCCAGTCTCCGTGGCAAGATGTGAGCTGGGGATTTATTTAGCCTCATTTGCTTTATTCACTTGGGTAACAATCAAGGGACTCCCTACCCTGCCCCCCCTTCGTATTGCTGAGGCTCGGTTGGGTAGAAACAATGGAATGATTCCCACATAATTAGAGGTCTTAATTAATGTAAAGCCAGAGTATGGTTTTTTACTGCCCACTCTCTTTTTGTTTTGAGACTCGGGTGGTGGGAGCAGTGGGGCCTTTCAAGGAAGAAACAGAGAGAAAATATTTTGCGTGTGAGCAATGGTCTAACTCCCCATTTTACAGATGAACAAACAGGCCCAGAGTGGACAACTTAGTGGTTCGGAGTGCTAGCCTTGAAAGAGGACCTGTAAGTAATAATGGTGCAAGCCCGCAGGGGAGGGGAGGACTGTGGGGGACGGCAGGGTCTGCCTCCACTTCTCTGCTTGTACGGGGATGTGCACAAGTTTTTTTTTGTTAAGAAATTAATTAAGCAGCAGCTAATCACTCCAGCAGCGATAAATAGAGCTAACAGCCCAGTGCTTGGTTTGTGGCAGAAGATAGAGTCCCATGTGGCCAGGACTCGAGGGAGGGGGGGTGGGTAGCTTAAAGAAGCTGCCCTTGGAACGGGTGGCACTTGGGGTCTCCTCCCAGCAGCCCCATGCCTACCTCGCTATGCCTCTGAACACCCCACAGCGAAGGCTTCTGTTTGCTCACATTGGCACTCTCTGCTCAGGGCAAGAGAGTAAGAAGCACCATCAGCTCCATTTTAGGGTTGAGGAGATTGGCATTCAGAAATGTTCAGGGATTTGCCCAGGGACATTTTGCTAAGCACTTTGCTGGCAGATCCTGCCCCGGAGCCCAGACCACTGTATTTTCTGCCCACCCCAGGCTCTCTCCCCAGTCTGGCAGAGGCTCTGCTCCTGGAATACATGGGTCTGGGCTGTCATCTTTCCACAGTGGGGCTGTGTGTGGCCATCTCCGGCCCATGGCCAGTCATTTCTGTGAACTCCACCAGTGCAGCGAGACCCCACACAGTCTACCTTTGAGTCCCTCTGCTACAGAGCTCTTTCTTATAGCTCCCTTAGTTCTCTTTATATAAACATAGCCTATCTCCCCTCCAAGACTCCCTGCACTAAGGACCCCGCCTTTTGCCTCCTGCTAGCCCCTGGGTCTGGCACAGCTCCTGGCTAGGTAATTGCTCCAGAAACATGGGCTCCCTTTCCCTGCTCTTGTATGGCTGACCCTTATAATATCCAGGTGAAGATACTTTGGGATTCTCTGATTATCCACCCTGCAGCCAGCGCACTTCCTGGATGTTGCAATGGAATGGTCTTTGTCCTTGAAACAAGGGATTACAAATGCAGATGCATGGGTGGTTGAAGCAGGTATCACAAAGGAGAGAAGCCCACCTCCTGGGTCTCTAGGGACACCTCAGGTCTGCCTAGGTGGGCAGGTCATCTCAGCTCCTATCCATGCTGGGTTCAGGTAACTACAGACCCAGGGCTGCCAGGCCTTTACTTTGTCAAGGGAGGCAGAAATCCCATGAATTTCAATGTGAAATTTCCTGATGTGACAGTGTTGGTGTTAAATCCATCTTTTTAAAAAGACACTGCGATCAGATCCACAGAACACAGGTCTGGGCTGCCTATCTGCCTATCGGAGAACTCTGATTTAACACTTTCTTAGGCATAAGACTGAAAAGATGGCAGGGAGGGGCAGGGTGGGTAAGGGTCTGCAGGAGTCACTCAGGATGCCTCCCCCCCTTTCCTCCCCTCCCAACTGGTAGGGAGTGCAGAGGCTCCCCTGTTCTGTGCTTGAAATAGTACCTCCTTGGCTGGATGTGGTTGTGCCCTGTGTCCCAAAACGCCATCCCCTGCTCTAGTGGTCTTGGAGTCTCCTCACTCAGCTCCCCTTCCAACCTCACCATTCTTTTTTCCTTCCTTGTGGGTAAATGAGAGGAAAAAACCCATCAAGTCCCGTGCTTTCCACGGCTTGGCAATGTTTGACTCAAATGTCTTCTCAGCGAATTCCCCTGTTTTCAATTACCTCCTAACTTACCTCCAGGGAGCCCAGCCAAGCGGGAGGATTAGTAAAATAATGAGTTTAAATTATTTAGTTTTTTTCCCCCTGTCTTTATTCTGTGGCAATATTGAATCTAATCCAGGTCCAGATGCATTGGGTGATACATGACAGGTTATGGCTAATAACTGATCTCATTTTCAAATTAATATGCAAATTCCCTCAGAGCTGAGGAATGGAATGAAAGAGGCCAGTTGGGGACAACAGGGGAGAGAGGTGTGAGCAGGGAAGGAGCAAGAGGG
This sequence comes from Eumetopias jubatus, assembly GCF_037043125.1. Taxonomy (NCBI): domain Eukaryota; kingdom Metazoa; phylum Chordata; class Mammalia; order Carnivora; family Otariidae; genus Eumetopias; species Eumetopias jubatus. Next base: position 112,160,547 of record NW_028274812.1, read on the forward strand.
GAGAGGAGGCTGCAGTGTCCCTCCTCCCTCCCCTCCCTGGTCTAATCAGAATCTTCATATGAGAGACAGGGGAGGGGAAATTTAATAACATGGAAAATCATCTTTGTCAAACAGAATCCCCAAGTGTACTCATGTCTCCCTCTACAGGGAGGCTGTGGGATCTTTGGACAGCGGAGCTGGAGGGGAATCCTCCCCCATTTTACAGATACAGGGACTGAGGCCCTAACGTACAAAGTGAGCTGGGAGCAAGGCTATGCCTACAAGTCAGAATACCGAGAGCCCCTATGTCAGCAGGAAGGTGAGAGAGAGAAGTGTTCCCTGGAGTGAGTAGCAGGATAAAAGGAGATTCTTTCTACTCCAGACTCTAAAAATGTGTCCTTTTTAGTTTAAGAAGCAGGTCCTCTGTGTATGGGATTCTCTATTGGGCCATACCCAGTGCTTGGCCAGAGTACTGAACATTTTTGATCATTGCTAGTTGGACGGCTGAAAATTCTGAAAGCCATGAAAATGGGGCACACATTGGGCCACTTACTGGAGACACGCTTTTGTCCTATTTATTAATTTAATCATCAACTTCACATAACTAATGGGAAAGCAGAGTCCCAGCAATGACCTGCCAGGGGGGAGAGATTTCACAGCAGAGGTGGGTCTGGATTCTGGGGCTCCTCACTAGCTCTTTGTGTTCAGGCTAGGAGCCACCAATGTGGTTGTATCCAGCCTGGAATCTCTCTGTGTATTTTGAAAAAGTTCATGGAAAAATAGTTATCTTCCCAACTCACCCTGGAAGATGGGTTATTGGAGGGAAGGGGTCCCTGGCTGCACATGACCCGTAGCTAGTGAAGAGGGAGTGGTGGTTCTCTGGCTAGGAGGGAGCGGGGTCCAGGCATAGTGTTCTGGTGCAAAGACTGATGCCTGGGATGCTTCATTAGGCAGGATTGTCTCAGCAGGAACCCTGTTCCCTTAATCACTTACTCTTCATGTTGGTAATTTACCCTCCTGTCTATTTGCTTCTCTGGGCTGCCATTTTTGTTGTCATTGGGGCTGTGTCTCAGATTCTGGGGCTGTTGAAACCTGGAGGAGGGGAGGCTGTGGGGACAGGGGCTTGCAGGACCAATGGGCCCAGAGCTGGAGGAGTCAGGGAGGAGGGATTAGGAGGAGACTCGAAGGTTGTGTTGTCCAAAATGATAGTTATTAGCCAAACATGGCTATTTACATTTATACTAATTAAAATTTAGTAAAATAAAAAAAAATTAGCTCCTCAGTCGTACTGGCATTCACGCTAATGTTCAACAGCTACATGTGGCTAATGGCTATTTTATTAGCATGAATAGAGCATTTCAATCATCATGGAAAGTACTATTGGATGGTGCCATTTTCAGGTGGGGTTTTGTTTTGTTTTGTTTTTGTTTTTGTTTTTTGGTGTCTTAGGCATCTGATGCTCAGGTTTTGGTTCCCTACCTGCAATGCCTAGATCAGGGCTCTACCTGTGATGAGGTTTGCTATGTGGCACCCCATTATCCAAAATCAGAAGAGGGGATGAGGTGATCCAATTAATCCATCCAGGAGTCAAGCCATTTATATTGCAGTAAGAACTCTTACATTGGTCTTATAATCAACCAATTATAAGTGGGAGTCAAGCCCCTTTGGCTTGGAGAGGAGGGATTTCAAGGTAAGAAAACCAGTGAGCACAAAAATGAGGTGGTATTGGGCTTCTGGGGGGCTAGGGTGGTCCCCTGCTGGGCCTTTCCTTCTCAAAGGAAGGGCTTTCCCAAAGTGCACGACCACATAGAAAATAACAGTTCTTAGATGGACTGCTCTATGCAGCACCAAGGAAAGGGAAGAAAGGAAGAAGAGAGGGATGGAGGGAGGCAGGGAAGGAGGGAGCGAGGAAAGAGGAATCAGATAGGAAGGGTCAAGATTAGCATAAAACCCCTGAAGCTGGGGGTGCCTGGGTGACTCATTCGGTTATAAGCGTCTGCTTTCAGCTCAGGTCGTGATCTCAGGGTCCAGGGATCGAGTCCCGTTCGGACTCCCAGCTCAGTGGGGAGCTCAGTGCTTCTCTCCCTCTGTTCCTCCCTTCTGCTTGTGCTCTCTCTCTCAAATAAATTAAAAAACAAAACAAAACAAAACAAAAAACAAAAACCTGAAGCTGGTACAGTGCCTTTGAAGACCTCACAGGTGTTAAAAGTCACTTGATTGCCTCATGTGGTTCTTGCAGCATATAGATGAGGAGCTAGGACACCTACTATTCCTATCATGCCCATCGTGCAGATGAGGATATTAAGGCTCAGAGAGGTTAAGGGCCTTGTCCAAATGAGCTTTCTCTGGTGCCAAGCGGCAGTTGTCTGTTGTGCCTCACGGAGCTTGTTGATAAGGGCCAGAGCCACGGAGAGCTGGAAGGCCCAGCCCCAGGAGCTGCCGGCCGCGGCAGACAGGAGTAGCTGTGTGCAGAATATGGAGTGATAGGAGTTATTTGCTGGCTGAGAGCAGGGAGCCATTCAGCAGTGGAAACAGCAGGTGAGGCTGCAGAGAGGAAGGGAGGGAGCGGAGGAGCGGGAAGAGGGCGCTGCAGAAGTGAGCTCAGTAAAGGGCAGTGGAGGGGGTGTGTGTGTGCAGCCACTGCCCAGGGAGAGGCACCTGCAGCCTGAGCCAGGGTCACCTGCCAGCCCAGGCCAGCTGGCCACTGTCCCCTGACCCACAGGGCTTGGAGGTGAGCAGTGAGGCTGCTGGGAAACTTCCAGGCTTAAGTGCATCTCCCCAGCAATTACGTTCTCAATCAAATCCCTTTTTGTTACAAGTTGTATAGCAGATGGGCTATCAGTATTGCCCCCACTCCAAAGGAAGGGGCTGGTTATCTTGATTACTATTTTGCAAACATGCTTAGCAATGTTCCAGATCCAAGTAATGAGTAATGTGTATTTCTTGCTGTGACCTGGTACAAACACACACTCACGTGCGTGTGCGCGCACACGCACACACACACACACACACACACACACTCACTCATGTATCCGTGAACTGAAACAACTGTTTCTCAAAACAGTACTCTTACTGAGATGCACTCTGCCGTTCTCCCTTCTTAGCCCCTCTTGTCTCGTCTCTGTTCTTTTCTTCCCTCCCATTCACTTGCATTGGGAAAAATGCTGGTCACAACCCACTAAATTGATTTTACTTCTCACTAATGGGTCTTGCCCTACGGTTTAAAATACACTGATCTGATGAATTGTATGAAAACCTCTTGCTGCCCTTTCTTCTTAAGGATGCTGCCTATGTGACCCCTTCTGTTTTGAAGATGTGATCGCTGGTGGGCCTCATAGAAGACCACTGTGGTGGTCTGTGGAGCTTTCTTCCTTGAGGCAGTAGGGGAAAAAAAAAATCTCATCATGTCTCCTCAAACATAATGATGCAATTGATATTTATCCGAGGGACAGCCAATTTCCTGGAATGGGAGCTGGTGGTTCCTGTAAAGCGTATTAACCAGGAAAATGGGGAGAGTTATTAGAGCCCTCTGTGTATGTGTGCCAGGCACTGCACCAGGAACTTTCTAGGTTTTATTTCATTCACTCTTTGCTACAACCCTACAAGGTCAATATCATTAGTCCCATTTTACAGATGAAGAAAAACGAAAAACTGAGCACAGAGAAGACAAATAACTAGTCTAGGGTCACACAGTAGCAGAGCTGGGATTTAAATACAGGTCTCTGTATATCCAAAACCTCTATTATCTTGGGAACATGAAATTATTTTAACAGTTGAACATCAACATTACCTCAGAGAACAAAACTGCCATTGTCTTGTGTCCTCTCCCTGTCTCTGTCTCTCTCTCACACACACACACCATGTAATTACTAAATCAAATCTGCATATAATTCATTGCCCAATTTGTCTTGACACATGTACAAGGCATATAGGATGCAGCCATTTTAGGTCCCCGCGTGCCCCTTCTGAGAGGAAAATGAGGATGGTGTGAGAAAACTGGAAACCTCCATGGGGGGTTGTCTACATGCCAGTAGGCTCCTTCTAATGCAGGCAAAAAAAAAAAAAAAAAAAAAAAAAAACTACATTCCTCAGACTGCTTTGTAGCTGTTATTCTGCATGTGAATTAAGTTCTCCAATTAAATGTCTTTGCACAAGACTTGGGAAACAAAGATGACTTGGAGGCCATCTTCTTGTTTCTTTGGGGTATTTTGCCACTGGAAAGGGAGGTTGTGGAGATAGAACGTTTCCTCCCAGTGATGGCATTCCAATGCTCATGCTCCAGCTTCTGGGTGTTGAGAAGCAGCTGGAATGGACACAATGACCAAAAACCATAGTCTGGACCTGATCCCCAGCACTGAGAGTAGTTCAAGACAGGCACAGGGGCACAGCTGCAAGGCTGGTTTCCTGAGTCAGGATTCCTGCCCCTGCCTCATGGCTTTGGGTATGATCTCAAACTCAACAGCGACCGTGGTGGCCAACAGCTCCACTGGTGGGTCAAAGCCATGGTGTTCTAAGAGGCATTCCTGGACCCAGCCTGAAGCCCACACACTTCTTACCCTTCCCAGAGGTTTTAGGCACTCCCCATTCCATGTTTTCAATCCCTTTCCATTTAAAATACCTAGTTATTTTCCATTTCTGGAGCAGAAACTAGCTGATACATTTTCCTTTGCCCTCCAACTACCCCGGGCATCCAACCCCCTTCTAAACATGCTCAGGGAGGACACTGTCCCTTCCAAGCAAAGATGTCTATTCTACCACCAGAGGCTGAGACTTGGTTTAGGAACTTGCTCAATTTATCACTTTGGCTCAGTGATTTCTATGAAGTTATCTGCACCTATTTTTCACAAATAAAAATGTACTGTCTCATGGATGAATTGGCTAGTTTTGTTAGTCAGAACCCTGTTCAGTCTCAGGGAAACCTCAGAAAATTAATCAGGTAATCCTCCCTCTGGTATTCTGAGATCCACAAGGCTTTCTGTGGAGGCAGGAAGTTTCCAGGGGAAGTCCCATTGCCTGCTTTCCAACTCTGGAAATTGGCAGGGTGTCACTGCTCCCAGCTGGCCCCCCAGAAGCCAATTATAGACCATATCTTCAATTCCCTGGCTTCCTAAGAGTAAGGGGGAGGGGCGTATTTGTGTGTCACCTGGGCAAGATCTTTTTTGTCCCCCAAAAAAGGAGAAGCAGTAGGGTCTGAGTGGTTGGATTCCCCTCATCCAGGTGTGGTCCTGCATTGATGTGACTGCCTGGTTTGAGGAGGGGGCATCTACAGCAGAAATCCTGGGATGGAATCATAGGCAGAGCTACCAGGCATGGCAACCAACACCATTGTACAGCTGAACAAAATGGAGCCCAAAGAAAGGAAAGGATTGGTCCCAGGTCACACCATGAGTCAGTGAGAAGACAGGTAACAGCTCTGGACTCTTGAGCCCCAGCTCAGTGCTCTTCCTACCTCAGCACACCATCCTCCCCTTTCTCCACAGGGTACAGGAAATAGTCATTTCTCCCAGAGGGTGGGGCTGGGGACACAGCCATCATGGTGGAAAAGCTGTTATGTGAGTTAGCTGGTGAATTGTCCCCTGCCCCCCTTTTAGGAGATGAGGTGCATCCAGCAGGGTCCTGACAGTAAACAGATGGCGCCTCAGATGGGTCATTTGAGGAGAGTTTGATAAAAGGACATTTACAAAGCTGTGCACAGGGAATGGGGAAATGATAAAGGATGATACAGTACTGGGGGAGAGGTGTTCTATTTCCACCCTAGGTCTGGAAGGCCAAGGGGAAGGATAGTATGTGGAAAACAGAGAGAGAGAGAGTTGTGTGGGGAGCCCATGTGACAGGAACTGGGACCTTTGGTTGAGGGGTATGTCCAATATCCAACCTAAGCAACACTACCAAGAGGGAATGAGGAGATAAATACCCTAATTTCTTTCTCTCTTCCTGCTCTTCCACTCCCCGCCAGTGCCTTTTCCATTGGCTGAACTCAACCAGAAGTGGGGGGGAAGGGAACCCAGTGATACAGTGCACAGGAGTGAGCTTCTTGGGCACAAGCAGTGTGGGGACTTAATCTAAAAGGCAAATTTTTATCAATAGAGTGAGTCATTGGCCTTGAGGGCAGGGAGAGAATCAATTCTCCAGTTTATCTGGGGATTTGCAGCAGGGGAGTGTGGGAGGTGGTTTCAGAGAACTAGCCCTTCCCTGCCTGGTTAGGAGTCCAATTCCCCTGTGGAGAGATCCTTCTATGGGCTGCTCAGCCTACCATGACCCTCAGATATTGAAAGGAATGGCTTCAAGCGCATCTGAAAAGCCTCATTTCACCAACTTTATTTCTTGGGGGAATCGAAAGGATATGTTTCCATGGAGGGGTGATTCCTACCAACCTAAAGAAGCATGTAGAGACAGACTAATTTAAAAGTCACTTTAGAGAGGGGGTACAAAGTGGTCTGAGACACAAAGCAACACTCTTGGAGCATCCCTGAAGCAGTTGGATTGGGGTTTGGAGATGTCCTTTAGGCCAGGTGCCTGGTGTTGCTTCTGTTTGTAAATGCCTGCAGCTACCTCCTGAAGAAGGGAAAAGATGGGCAGGAATGTTGTCAGCCATTGGAGTATACACAGCTATTTTTAATACAATGTGGGAGATTTCAGGGCACAAGCCATGCAAAATAGAGATAAGGAATATGAAGTAGCTCATCCAGGTAACTTAACACCAGTTTATATAGGTTAGGTAGGCTTGTCTCAATGCGGTGCCTATTTTCAGGGTCCTTTCAGTTGCTGGCTCTTTATCTCCCTCTGTTCTTGGGACTGTCCTCCCTCTGGAGCCTCTCTTGCTGGATCACATCCCTCCTATCCCAGGCCAGGCAGTCTTATTGTTCCCTAAGGTGCCTGATGAAGCATGGCTCCTTTTTTATCTGGGCACCAGGTTCCCCTCCTCTAGCTTGGGTCACAAAGGGGCATGTTGCCAGCAATGTCTAGTTTAAGTCCTTCAAAAAGCAGATACAAGGAGGGGACTAAGTGTGCAAGAATATTAGTAAGGGAAACATCTGTGAGGGGAAATGCAGAAGATGCCAGGAGAGGCTGGAGAGCCATTCAGAATGCAATGTAAGACTGACCCTGAATGAAGGGAAGAGAGAGAGAAATAAAAAGGTTGGATGGAAGCATTGTAGGCTCCTGTGCACTCTAAAGAAACTTTGGCAAGGCTGTTGGGGTGTCCTCAAGCCAAAGTCCCTTGGCAGAGGAGCCTGAGTTTCTCAGGGACCTGCTTACCTTAGTATCCTTGCTACATTCAGTCAATGGTTAGGAACAGCCTATTGAAAGTGTGGCCTTGGTGCAAATGTGGCAATAAATTTCAGAGCACAACAGCTGGGGCTCCTGAATAACTAATCTCCCAGTAGTTAGAGGTCTGCAAGGTACCTTCTCAGGGCTGCCACAGCTCCCTACCAGGTCCACCAACTCACCTTGTTCTCTGCTCATAGATGTTCCTCCACTAGCCTTTCCTCCCTGCCTTGTTCAGTGGCTGAGGACTAAGTCTTCCATTCTGATGAATGTGTTTTTCCTTTCCTTCAAGTTTCTTCCTCTGGTATGGCTTTGTTTCTTTCCTTTCCTTTCCTTTCCTTGTGCTCTTACCACTTCTCTAGCTCTTCTACCCTCACTCTTTCATCTGGCTATTTCTTATCTTGTTGAATCCAGTTTTCTTGAAAGTCTCAGCATTCCTTCTTGAATCTCCAATCCATCATAATACCTAGTTTACCACTGTTGGGCAGAAAACCCCCTTTTCCCTTCTCCCCACCTCCAATATCCCCTAGGATATAGATGCATGAATCCTCAGCAAAATACTAGCAACCCAAATCCAACAGCATAGTAAGAGGATTAGACACCATAACCAAGTATGATTTATCCCAGGAATTCTAGGGTCGTTCAACAGAAGATAAGCAATCAATGTAATATACCACATTATTAGAACGAAGGGGAAAAATCCAGATGATCATCTGAATTGATGATGAATATACATTTGACAAAATATAATATCCTTTCATATTAAAAAAACACTCAGAAAATTAGGAATAAAAAGGAACTTCTTCAACATAATAAAAAGCACTTATGAAAAACCCACAGACTCAATGGTGAGAGACTGACAGCTTTCTCTAAGTTCAAGAAGAACACAGAAATGCCTGCTTTCACCACTACTGTTCAACATTGTACTGGAGGTTTTAGTCAGAGCAATTAGACAAGAAAAAGGTATAAAAAGCATCCAAATTGGTAAGGAAGAAATAAAATAATTGTCCATATATATATATCCAAATCCAAATCAGCAAAGAGGAAGTCAAACTCTCACTCTTTGCAGATGATATGATACTGTATGTGGAAAACCCAAAAGACTCCACCCCAAAACTGCTAGAACTCATACAGGAATTCAGTAAAGTAGCAGGATATAAAATCAATGCACAGAAATCAGTGGCATTCCTATACACCAACAACAAGACAGAAGAGAGACAAATCAAGGAGTCTATCCCATTTACAATTGCACCCAAAACCATTAGATACCTAGGAATAAATCTAACCAAAGAGGCAAAGGATCTGTACTCAGAAAACTATAAAATACTCAGGAAAGAAATTGAAGAAGACACAAAGAAATGGAAAAACGTTCCATGCTCATGGATTGGGAGAATCAACATTGTGAAGATGTCAATGCTACCTAGAGCAATCTACACATTCAATGCAATCCCCATCAAAATACCATCCACTTTTTTCAAAGAAATGGAACAAATAATCCTAAAATTTGTATGGAACCGGAAGAGACCCAGAATAGCCAGAGGAATACTGAAAAAGAAAAGCAAAGCTGGCGGCATCACAATTCCGGACTTCCAGCTCTATTACAAAGCTGTCATCATCAAGACAGTATGGTACTGGCACAAAAACAGACACATCGATCAATGGAACAGAATCAAGAGCCCAGAAATGGACCCTCAACTCTATGGTCAATTCATCTTTGACAAAGCAGGAAAGAATGTCCAATGGAAAAGAGACAGTCTCTTCAACAAATGGTGTTGGGAAAATTGGACAGCCACATGCAGAAGAATGAAACTGGACCATTTCCTTACACCACACACAAAAATAGACTCCAAATCGTTGAAAGACCTAAACGTGAGACAGGAGTCCATCCAAATCCTAAAGGAGAACACAGGTAGCAACCTTTTCGACCTTAGCCGCAGCAACTTCTTCCTAGAAACATCGCCAAAGGCACGGGAAGCCAGGGCAAAAATGAACTATTGGGATTTCATCAAGATAAAAAGCTTTTGCAGAGCAAAAGAAACAGTCCACAAAACCAAAAGACAACCGACAGAATGGGAGAAAATATTTGCAAATGACCTATCAGATAAAGGGCTAGTATCCAAAATCTATAAAGAACTTATCAAAGTCAACACCCAAAGAACAAATAATCCAATCAAGAAATGGGCAGAAGACATGAACAGACATTTCTCCAAAGAAGACATCCAAATGGCCAACAGGCACATGAAAAAGTGCTCCACATCGCTCGGCATCAGGGAAATCCAAATCAAAACCTCCATGAGATACCACCTCACACCCGTCAGAATGGCTGAAATTAACAAGTCAGGGAACAAGAGATGTTGGCGGGGATGTGGAGAAAGGGGAACCCTCCTACACTGTTGGTGGGAATGCAAGCTGGTGCAACCCCTCTGGAAAACAGTATGAAGGTTCCTCAAACAGTTGAAATTAGAGCTACCGTTCGATCCAGCAATTGCACTACTGGGTATTTATCACAAAGATACAAATGTAGGGACCCGAAGGGGTACATGTACCCCAATGTTTATAGCATCAATGTCCACCATAGCCAAACTGTGGAAAGAGCCAAGATGCCCATCGACAGATGAATGGATAAAGAAGATGTGGTATATATACACAATGGAATATTATGCAGCCATCAAAAGGAATGAGATCTTGCCATTTGCAACGACATGGATGGAACTGGAGGGTGTTATGCTGAGTGAAATGAGTCAATCAGAGAAAGACATGTATCACATGACCTCACTGATATGAGGAATTCTTAATCTCAGGAAAGAAACTGAGTGTTACTGGAGTGGTTGGGGGTGGGAGGGATGGGGTGGCTGGGTGATAGACATTGGGGAGGGTATGTGCTATGGTGAGCGCTGTGAATTGTGCAAGACTGTTGAATCACAGTTCTGTACTTCTGAAACAAATAACACAACATATTTTAAGAAAAAAGAAAAAGAAGAAGATAACAGGAGAGGAAGAAAAGGGGAGTATGTCAGAGGGGGAGACGAACCATGAGAGATGACGGACTCTGAAAAACAAACTGAGGGTTCTAGAGGGGAGGGGGGTAGGGGGATGGGTTAGCCTGGTGATGGGTATTGAGGAGGGCACGTTCTGCATGGAGCACTGGGTGTTATGAACAAACAATGAATCATGGAACACTGCACCAAAAACTAATGATGTAATATATGGTGATTAACATAACAATAAAAAAATTAAAAACAAACAAACAAACAAACAAACAAAACAAAACAAAACAAAACCTGAACCAGATGCCTAGCATAATACTTCAAAATAGACCCAAGGTGACATGTATTATTGCAAAATTTCAGAACACCAGGAACAAGGAGAAGATTTCAAGTCATTATAAATGATCATGAATCAGAATCACTTTTGACTTCTCAACAGCACTTGGAAGCTAGAAATCAATAAAGCAGGATCTTAAAAATTCTGAAGGAAAATTATCTTCAACCTAGAATTCTATACTCAGCCAAACTATCACCCAAGAGCAAGAGCAGAATAAGATACTTTCAAATAGGCAGAGTATGAAAAAATGTACTTCCTTGTACCCTTTCTCAACAAGATGCTTGGGGGATGTGTTTCACTAAAATGAGAGAATATACCAAGAAAGAGGAAAATATAAAATACAAGGCAGAGGAGACGCATCATAGGAGAGAGGCCAATATGATAAATGGAGGTCCCATGGTGACAGCTGTACAACAGGCATAGAGGACAATTGGTTCAGATATGTGGACTCATGATATTTCTTGAAGATTTATAAATGAGGATCCCAGCTGCCTACAATTTTTTTTTAACCTACAGATGGAATGTTCCAGTGAGCTTGGCCCTGTGTCTATGTGCTCTAGGCTTGTTATAACTACGTACTTGGCTCCCAGAATATGGCCAACAGAGAGTTCATTTCAGTTTCCTGTGGGAGTTTTCATCTAACAGAGGTCATGTTGCCTTGTCCTTACAGGGCTATGTGTGTGCCTGACACTCAGTTTAGGGATACAGGCATAGATGGCAAAAAGTAAAAACAAGGAATTATTAACATAAAACAATAGAATGGTTACCTCTGTGGGCAAGTGGTTATATAATTGGGGCATAACACACACAGGCTTTTAAGGTACTGGTATTTTTTAAATAATGTCATAATGATTCTTTAAACTATAACTATGTCTTTTTTAGACTCTTCTATATATATATTTCACAATTCAAACAATCTGTATCATTTGATATAAATAAACCAGCAGTCATGCTTACTAAGGTTCTTTCTGAAGGTACATTATTTTCAATATTATAAAAGGCTCGGTGAAAACTCCAAATGGTTAAGATGAACAGTTTCACTGTTCTCTTCCTGCTGCAGCAGAAGAGATATAAAAAATAAATAAATAAATAAATAAACAGATGCCTGACTGTTTTGAAATGTAAACACAGTGGAACACTTTTTAATTTTGTTGATTACCTTGTATAATTATTAAAGGCAAAACAAATGCCCATTGACACACACAAACACACACACACACACACACACACACACACACACACTTTATAGGACTTCCTAACAATTGTTATATTGGGGGAGGTAACAGGATTTCTTACTTCACCATGAAATGATACCTGGAACCTCCCTTTTTGTAGTTGACACAAAATGGGAACAGGAAGAGGAGAAGTGTATACTCAGTCTAAGTGTGTGTGAGAGGGTAAGAGACTGTGCCGCAAAGGAGTAGTGGCCTTTGACAATGACCTCACCCAGGAGTAGGACTATGGTCAAAGGATGTCTGGCACACACCAGTCAGATCAGCTGCTCTTCTACAGGGGAAGGACTAAATAAGATAAAGGGAAGAAAGGCCAATAGCAGTCACTCCAACATTCAGCCATCTTGGAGAATACAGTGAATCCCCTTTATGGAAACGAGTAGGGAGAATCAGCTCCCTGTCCTGTCCACAGTGAGAAATACATCAGATGTAAAAGGGAGGAGCTGTATCAGTCAGGATTCAACCAAAGAAGCAGATCCAGCTACACTGACCTTTAGAGAGTAAGCAGGACTACTGTTTCACTCCTGTCTTCCAAACCTCACTCAGATTTTTCTTGTGGCCAACTCTAGCCCAAAACCTACATTCTAGGAAATGCACTTCTGACATAGCCAACTTAACACAGCATGAAATCACAGTCCACGCTTTAAGGATTTGACTTCCACATACATCTCTCTCCTTTTTTCTCAATCATAAACACATCAACACATTTTATTTATAACGTCTAACTTTTAACAAAGTTTTTCTATATACAATTGCATTTGACCTTGCACTTACTCCCAACATACTATTACTAATAAAAATAAGATACCATTAATAGGATGCCTTGTAAATACCTTAAGCCATGCCATTTTAACCTTTACAACAAGTCTATTAGCTATGTATGGTTTTCTACCAGATTCAGATAAGGAAATTGGAGCTTGGGGGATACACACGTCTTTATACTGAACTTTCAAATACAGGTTATAGCAAAATCATGCTTCTACCTAACAGGAGGCAACTCTGTTCTTCTGACCACCAATAACACACCAACCTTTCCTCATAAGAGGAGCCAGCATTCTTTTTATCTAACTTTAGATTATGTGAATTCCCTTCTAACTGTGTCGTATCTTCCCTTTAATATCTGAAGATATAAAGTGAATTACTATTAATACATCTTAACTTGATAGGAGGATGGGGAGGAAAGATGGGTTAATATATACAAAATACATTCATATCAATATAAGAAAAACACTCATAACTACTTGCATCTTCATTTCTGAATGTGGTTATATAGTTACAGCTGGTAATTTATAACTTACCTTCTTCCACTATTAGTTTTACTTTCCCTTTGTTCCTTAGCAAGCACCTCAAATACTCATGCTTCTTTGCCCGGTGGAGTGACCCTACCCTTTATGTCTCAAGAATTTAGGTCATTGGGTTGTTGTAGTTCTTCTGTTTAATACAGGACATGGGTGTATTAGCAGGCATTCCAGAAGATTGCCTGCATTCCATTAACCCGTCTTTATACCCCTGTGTAATACCCCATTCCCCCTTGTTAGTCGGGATGAATCACTCCAGTTGACCTTCTTTCTTTGTCTGTTGATTCACTGGCATGAAGAGCCCAGAGTGTCAAGGTGGCAGTCCTGACTTCCAGTTTAAGGAACCATAGTTGTGTCCTTTGGCAGAATATTCCTCCCTTGGCAACAGAGCTCAAAGTAATGGGGCTGGGAAGCAAAAATTTTGCTAGTGACTCAGTAGGAGTAACAGAAAAGCCATTCTCCTTTCTACCCTCTGATTCCTGTCCCCATAAATCCTGCTATAGGTGAAAATATGTTCTTTTGTGATTTAAATCATATAACACATCCTGGAGAGCATTGTCTCCGTCCTGCAAGGTGTTGTCACCTAGCTAGAGTGGTGACCAAACCTTCAAATGACTCTTCCAGTTGATTTTTCCTACTAGGATAGTCCTCACTCTCTAGATCAGGAACCAATGGAGGAGGTTCTTCCAGCTTCTAACTATGTTTATTCCAATTACATATTCTTAAAATACCTACAGGGTGGTCTTGGGGACCCACTGGACCCACTGTGATTACCTATCTCCATAAGCCCCTACTCTGATTCATGAACCACAGGGGCATTTGAAATCTTCATCAACTAGTGTCAGTGTCCACTAATCCCTAGAAAGTCTGACTATTTCCCTTTCCCACTGCATAGTCTCCCTGATAAATGGCCTTTGGCCCTTTTGGGGAATACTGAGAGGAAATTTACAGTACAAAATTTTGGTGTTGTAATAGGGTCTTTCCTCAAAGGAAACCTGGCCTCTCCTTCTTTCCGGAGGTTCTGGGCCTGTGAATTGACTCAAGTCTGAGAATTGGTTGAAGGGCTGGAACTCTCCACCCTGGTAATTAAGTTAGACTTCTATTACCATACTTAAAGCTTTCCACTTACAGCAATCAAGCAAAAATATAGTAGGCTGCTCCTCTATCTTCCTTTTAGAACCACCATGATCAACACCAAAGATTTCTGCTGGTCAGACCATTCTGATTACTACTGCTTCAGCTCTGTTGCCCACAAGATAATCATGTCCATTTTGCCACTGGTCATTAGGTGACATCACCCCTTATACCCCCTTCACCCAGGGATCCATTATCCCCACTGGATTCAGGGAGCCCAGTTTGAAGGCAGTATTTCCCATGTCTATTCCTGGGCTTTAGAGTATAGTTACTATAGAGCTCTTCCACAATTCTGGGTTTCCCCTTGTGAATATATTTCTTAAACCCTTAATGAAATATGTATCCCCTAGGTGGACATGTACTTAGGGAATGGGGGAGTGGGTCTTAAATAAAAATTCATTCTAGCATTCTACTTTCTTTAAGCCTTTGGATGGCTTCCTTTATAGTGGACAAAAGAACAGCTGGCATTTGAACTTGATTTAGTATAGGCCATCAGGGGATGCAGGTAATTCTGCCTAATCCAACATTACATTTCTCTCATTCTGATCTAATACATTTAAGTACCATTTGTACATATATTCTTCAGATTTCTATCTATATAAATTGGAAGAAAATAATGCAATTCTTTTCAGCACATGTGGCACCTCTTCACAGGTAACAATTCATACACCACCCTCTGGAGCTAGTCTGAATTTTTTTTCGGTTTTATTTTATATTTTTATTTTTTTATTTTTTTATTTTTTATTGTTATGTTGATCACCATACATTACATCATTAGTTTTGGATGTAGTGTTCAATGATTCATTCTCTGTGCATAACACCCAGTGCTCCACGCAGAATGTGCCCTCTTTAATACCCATCATCAGGCTAACACATCCCCCCACCCCCTCCCCTCCAGAAACCTCAGTTTGTATTTCAGAGTCCATCATCTCTCATGGTTCGTCTCCCACTCCGACTTACTCCCCTTCATTCTTCCCCTCCTGCTATCTTCTTCTTCTTCTTCTTCTTTTTTTCTTAACATATATTGCATTATTTGTTACAGAAGTACAGATCTATGATTCAATAGTCTTGCACAATTCACAGCGCTCACCATAGCACATACCCTCCCCAATGTCTATCACCCAGCCACCCCATCCCTCCCACCCCCCATCACTCCAGCAACGCTCAGTTTGTTGCCTGAGATTAAGAATTCCTCATATCAGTGAGGTCATATGATACATGTCTTTCTCTGATTGACTTATTTCACTCAGCATAACACCCTCCAGTTCCATCCAAGTCGTTGCAAATGTCAAGATCTCATTCTTTTGATGGCTGCATAATATTCCATTGAGTATATATACTACATCTTCTTTATCCATTCATCTGTTGATGGACATCTTGACTCTTTCAACAGTTTGGCTATTGTGGACATTGCTGCTATAAACATCGGGGTGCACGTACCCCTTTGGATCCCTACATTTGTATCTTTGTGGTGAATACCCAGTAGTGCAATTGCTGGATCATATGGTAGCTCTATTTTCAACTGTTTGAGGAACCTCCATACTGTTTTCCAGAGTGGTTGCACCAGCTTCCACTCCCACCAACAGTGTAGAAGGGTTCCCATTTCTCCGCATCCCCGCCAACATCTGTCGTTTCCTGACTTGTTAATTTTAGGCATTCTGACTGGTGGGAGGTAGTATCTCATTGAGGTTTTGATTTGGATTTGCCTGATGCCAAGCGATGTTGAGCACTTTTTCATGTGTCTCTTGGCCATTTGGGTGTCTTCTTTGGAAAAATGTCTGTTCATGTCTTCTGCCCATTTCTTGATTGCATTATTTGTTCTTTGGGTGTTGAGTTTGATAAGTTCTTTACAGATTTTGGATACTAGCCCTTTATCTGATATGTCATTTGCAAATATTTTCTCCCATTCTGTCGGTTGTCTTTTGGTTTTGTGGACTCTTTCTTTTGCTGTGCAAAAGCTTTTTATCTTGATGAGATCCCAATAGTTCCTTTTTGCCCTTGCTTCCCTTGCCTTTGGCGATGTTTCTAGGAAGAAGTTGCTGCGGCTGAGGTCGAAGAGGTTGCTGCCTGGGTTCTCCTTTAGGATGTTGATGGACTCCTGTCTCACGTTTAGGTCTTTCAACCATTTGGAGTCTATTTTTGTGTGTGGTGTAAGGAAATGGTCTAGTTTCATTCTTCTGCATGTGGCTGTCCAATTTTCCCAACAAGATTTGTTGAAGAGACTGTCAATTTGCCATTGGACATTCTTTCCTGCTTTGTCAAAGATGAGTTGACCATAGAGTTGAGGGTCCATTTCTGGGCTCTCGATTCTGTTCCATTGATTGATGTGTCTGTTTTTGTGCCAGTACCATACTGTCTTGATGATGCCAGCTTTGTAATAGAGCTGGAAGTCCGGAATTGTGATGCTGCCAGCTTTGCTTTTCTTTTTCAGTTCTCTGAGTACAGATCCTTTGCCTCTTTGGTTAAATTTATTCCTAGGTATCTTATGGTTTTGGGTGCAATTGTAAATGGGATCGACTCCTTGATTTGTCTCTCTTCTGTCTTGTTGTTGGTGTATAGGAAGGCCACTGATTTCTGTGCATTGATTTTATAGCCTGCTACTTGACTGAATTCCTGTATGAGTTCTAGCAGTTTCGGGGTGGAGTCTTTTGGGTTTCCCACATACAGTATAATATCATCTGCAAAGAGTGAGAATTTGACTTCCTCTTTGCTGATTTGGATGCCTTTGATTTCTTTCTGTTGTCTGATTGCTGTGGCTAGGACTTCTAATACTATGTTGAATAGCAGTGGTGAGAGTGGACATCCCTGCCGTGTTCCTGACCTTAGGGGGAAAGCTCTCAGCTTTTCCCCATTGAGAATGATATTCGCTGTAGGTTTTTCATGGATGGCTTTTATGATATTGAGGTATGTACCCTCTATCCCTATACTGTGAAGAGTTTTGATCAAGAAAGGATACTGTACTTTGTCAAATGCTTTTTCTGCATCTATTGAGAGGATCGTATGATTCTTGTTCTTTCTTTTGTTAATGTATTGTATTACGTTGATTGATTTGTGGATGTTGAACCAACCTTGCAGCCCAGGGATAAATCCCACTTGGTCATGGTGAATAATCCTTTTAATGTACTGTTGGATCCTATTGGCTAGTTTTTTGGTGAGAATTTTTGCATCCATGTTCACCAAGGATATTGGTCTGTAATTCTCCTTTTTGATGGGGTCTTTGTCTGGTTTTGGGATCAAGGTAATGGTGGCCTCATAAAATGAGTTTGGAAGTTTTCCTTCCATTTCTATTTTTGAAACAGTTTCAGGAGAATAGGTATTAATTCTTCTTGAAATGTCTGGTAGAATTCCCCTGGGAAGCCATCTGGCCCTGGGCTTTTGTTTGTTGGGAGATTTTTGATGATTGCTTCAATTTCCTTAGCAGTTATAGGTCTGTTCAGGTTTTCTATTTCTTCCTGGTTCAATTTTGGTAGTTGATACATCTCTAGGAATGCACCCATTTCTTCCAGGTTATCTCATTTGCTGGCATAGAGTTGCTCATAATATGTTCTTATAATTGTTTGTATTTCTTTGGTGTTGGTTGTGATCTCTCCTCTTTCTTTCATGATTTTGTTAATTTGGGTCATTTCTCCTTTCTTTTTGATAAGTCTGGCCAGCGGTCTATCAATCCTGTTAATTCTTTCAAAGAATGGGCTCCTAGTTTCCTTGATCTGTTCTACTGTTCTTTTGGTTTCTATTTCATTGATTTCTGCTCTGATCTTTATTATTTCTCTTCTCCTGCTGGGTTTAGGCCTTATTTGCTGTTTTTTCTCTAGCTCCTTTAGGTGTAGGCTTAGGTTGTGTATTTGAGACCTTTCTTGTTTCTTGAGAAAGGCTTGTATTGCTATATACTTTCCTCTCAGGACTGCCTTTGCTGTATCCCAAAGATTTTGAACAGTTGTGTTTTCATTTTCATTGGTCTCCATGAATTTTTTAAATTCTTCTTTAATTTCCTCGTTGACCCATTCATTCTTTAGTAGGATGCTCTTTAGCCTCCATGTATTTGAGTTCTTTCCGACTTTCCTCTTGTGATTGAGTTCTAGTTTCAAAGCAGTGTGGTCTGAAAATATGCAGGGAATAATCCCAATCTTTTGGTACCGGTTGAGACCTGATTTGTGCCCTAGGATATGATCAGTTCTGGAGCATGTTCCATGGGCACTAGAGAAGAATGTGCATTCCGTTGCTTTGGGATGGAATGTTCTGAATATGTCTGTGAAGTCCATTTGGTTCAGTGTTTCATTTAAAGTGTTCATTTCCTTGTTGATCTTTTGCTTAGATGATCTGTCCATTTCAGTGAGGGGGATGTTCAAGTCCCCCACTATTATTGTATTTTTCTCAATGTGTTTCTTTGCTTTTGTTATTAATTGCCTTATATAATTGGCTGCTCCCATGTTATGGGCATAGATATTAACAATTGTTAGATCTTCGTGTTGGATAGACCCTTTAAATAGGATATAGTGTCCTTCTTCAAGTCTTATTACAGTCTTTGTTTTAAAATCTAATTTTCTGATATGAGGATTGCCACCCCAGCTTTCTTTTGGTGTCCTTTAGCATGGTAAATTGTTTTCCACCCCTCACTTCCAATGTGGGGGTGTCTTTGGGTCTAAAATGAGTCTCTTGCAGACAGCATATTGATGGGTCTTGTTTTTTAATCCAATCTGATAGCCTGTGTCTTTTGATTGGGGCATTTAGCTCATTTACATTCAGGGTAACTAGTGAAAGATATGAATTACGTGCCATTGTATTGCCTGTAAGGTGACTGTTACTGTCTATTGTCTTTGTTTCTTTCTGATCTATGCTGCTTTTAGGCTCTCTCTTTGCTTAGAGGACCCCTTTCAATATTTCTGTTAGGGCTGGTTTCGTGTTTGCAAATTCCTTTAATTTTTGTTTGTCCTGGAAGCTTTTTATTTCTCCTTCTATTTTCAATGACAGCCTAGTTGGATATAGTATTCTTGGCTGCATATTTTTCTCATTTAGTGCTCTGAAGATATCATGCCAGTCCTTTCTGGCCTGCCAGGTCTCTGTGGATAGGTCTGTTGCCAATCTAATGTGTCTACCATTGTAGGTTACCTATCTCTTCTCCTGAGCTGCTTTCAGTATTTTCTCTTTGTCTCTGAGACTTGTAAGTTTTACTATTAGGTGTCGGGGTGTTGACCTATTTTTACTGATTTTGAGAGAGCTTCTCTGTGCCTCCTTTTTTGATGCCTGTTTCCTTCCCCACATTAGGGAAGTTCTCTGCTATAATTTGCTCCAATATACCTTCTGCCCCTCTCTCTCTTTCTTCTTCTTCTGGGATCCCAATTATTCTAATGTTGTTTTGTTGTATCGTATCACTTATCTCTCGAATTCTGCCCTCGTGATCCTGTAGTTGTTTATCTCTCTTTTTCTCAGCCTCTTTATTTTCCATCATTTGGTCTTCTATATCGCTGATTCTCTCTTCTGCCTCCTTTATCCTAGCAGTTAGTGCCCCCATTTTTTATTGCACCTTATTAATAGCCTTTTTGATTTCGACTTGGTTAGATTTTAGTTCTTTTATTTCTCCAGGAAGGGTGTTTCTAATGACTTCCACGCTTTTTTCAAGCCCAGCTAGTATCCTTAAAGTCATGATTCTGAACTCTAGGTCCGACATCGTACTAATGTCTGTATTCAGTAGGTCCCTGGCAGACGGTACTACCTCTTGTTCTTTTTGCTGAGGTGATTTTCTTCGTCTTGCCATTTTGTCTAGAGGAGAATAGATGATTGAGAGAACAAAATGCTAATGGGTTAACAAGGTCCCCAGCAAATATACTCTATACAAATCAGAAAAGACCTGAAAACGGGGAAAAGAAAGGGAAAGAACGAATAAAGAAAGAAAAAAAAGGAAAAAAACAGAAAAAAAAAGATACAAACAAACAAAAACAGAACAAAACAAAAAAACAGAATATGATCAAATATGATCAGGCTAGTGCATAGATCAGTGCCACACACTAGATTTTGGGCGTATTTGGGTCTGTTAGAAGAAAGTGCCTCCTAAAATTTTAAAGAAAGAAAGACATATATATAAAATAAGGGTTGATACAATGAAGGGATGGAAGATGACTGTAAAGATGAAAACTATAAAGGATTTTATAAAAGGAATGGATAAGAAGTTATTTGAAAAAAGAAAGAAGAAGATTTAAAAAAAAGAAAAAAAGGGAGAGAGTGTGATCAGGCAGGAGACTAGAACAAAGCCATACACTAGTGATTTAGGGTATATTTTGATCTGTTAGAAGAAACTGTATCTCCAAATTTTAAAGAGAGAACAACTTATATATATATGCCAAAAATAAGGGTAGCTACTATGAAGGGACTCTAAAAATGAAAAATAAAATTGTTTTTTTAAAAAAGGGATTGATAAGATGTTGGTTGAAAAAGGGAAAAAGAAAAATTAAAAAAAAATAGTTAAAAAAATTAACTTTGAAAAACTAATGAATCATGGTAAAAAAGCCATGAATTCTCTGTGCAGTATTGCCCTAGCGCTGGAGTTCCTCCGTTCTCCTTGATCGGTAAACTTGGTCTTGACTTGCTGGCTGTTCTGCTGATCTTCTGGGGGAGGGGCCTGTTGCCATGGTTCCCAAACGTCTTTGCCGGAGGCGGAATTGCCCCGCCCTTGTCGGTCCCAGCTAAGCAAGCTGCTCGGGTTTGCTCTCAGGAGCTTTTGTTCCCTGCAAGCTCTCGGTACAGCTTTGGAGGACCAGAGTGAAAATGGCGGCCTCCCAATCTCTGCCCGGTGGAGCTGAGAACTCAGGGCCCCGCTCCTCAGTGCGCCCCCAGAGAAAAGCAGTCACTCCCATGTCCCCGGTCTACGGCCGCACTCCGTGCTCACCCGGCCTGTGACCGAGCATTTCTATCTCTGGCACCCAACTCCGTGTGGAGTCTCCAAATCCAGCCGATCCCTGCAGTGCGCTCCCACACCGCTCCTCCCAGGGGAGGAAGGGGAGTCTCCCCGGCTCTGCCGCTTGTTGGGTCCCTGCTGGAGGAGCAGTGGCCCAACTGTGCCACGGATCAGTTTATGGCAACCCCGAGCTGAGAGCCCGCGCCTTGGCTCTGTCTCTGCAGCCGGCTTCCCTGCTCAGATACCTGGGAGCTCTGCTGCACTCAGGCACCCCCGGTCTTTCTGTGACCCAAGGGTCCTGAGACCACACTGTCCCGCAAGGGTTCCACCTCCCGCTTAGCCACTGGAGCGACGTCCCTCAGCGGAGCTGACTTCTAAAATTTCCGATTTTGTGCTCCGCGGCTCTATCACTTGCCAGAAGCGGCCGACAGAGGCCCCCTCCCCCGCCGTCTATCCTCCCGAATATCGCCTCGGATTCACTTCTCCGCACGTCCTACCTTCCAGTAAGTGGTCGCTTTTCTGTTCAGAGAGTTGTTGCTATTCTTTTCTTCGATCTCCTGTTGAGTTCGTAGGTGTTCAGAATGATTTGATCCCTATTCAGCTGAATTCCTGAGACCAGATGAAATCCAGGTCTCCTACTCCTCTGTCATCTTGCTCCGCCCCCCAAGTCTGAATTTTTGTCTGGTTATTGGTCTAAGCAATAGGAGGTGGCTGTAGTACTCTCCCAAGGAGAGTCAGATAGTCCCTTGTAAGGCAACTACCTAGAGGAGACCTTCACAGGATCCTTATGTAAGGGGAAACCAACCTCCTCAGCAGGAGCAGAAGAGTCTGCTTCTTTTAGGAAAGGATAGTTGGCAGGACTTAGGGGTTCAAGGTTTCCAGCTTCATCAGAATCTATCCATATGTCCCCATTGAATTTCCCCCCACTCTCTTTCCCAAGAAAGGCCCTGAAGTTAGCCCAAGAATCTAAGAGTTTGAAATTCATTTTGCGTTATAATTTAACCACCTGTGAGATTAGACTTTGGGTTTGGCTTTCAGAAATCTTGGTGGCTACAGGTGATAAAGGTTTCTTTTCAGTCACAAGTTTTCAGGAACACTGAGCAGAACTTGAATGGGAATTTAAAGCCCTGAGCATGTAATTTGCTTTCTCCAAGTCCTCAAACACAGTAAGGAGAAACCAGCCAACCCCATTATATTATGTTGCCACCAAAACATTCTACAGCAGTAACCCACCTGGTCACCCAAAGCCTTGCCTTCTACAGACGCTTGATTACAAATGTCTACAGGTGAGAATATATTTAGCTATTGGCCACTGTTTGTCATGGGCTGACAATGTCCTCTTTACCACTGGGAACATGGTCATTAATGCCTTTGCATGTAATCAAATCAGATGCTCCACCACAACCCACCACAACTAACCCAGAACCAGTTCAGAGAACTCATCCTTAGGATTCTTTTTCTTGGGATCACTTAAAAAAAAAGATTTTTATTTATTCATTTGAGAGAGAGAGTGAGAAGGAGAAGCAGACTCTCCACTGAGCAGGGAGCCCAATGTGGGGCTTGATCGCAGGACCCTGGGATCATGACCTGAGCTGAAGGCAGACACTTAACTGAGCCACCCAGATACCCCTGGAATCACTTCTGATACCCAATTCTGTACCAGAGATACAATAGGCATTACATAAAACTTGGGATTTACTTGAGGGATTTGACATTATCTGAAGGTGGTAAAATTTCATTTCAGCTATTTTTCACTGTCTAGTGCTGACCCTAAACTTCCAGCACAGGTGTTGGGAAGGGAAGACATGAAGTGGGGGAGAGCAGAAACATCCGGACCCCCTGAAGAACAAGCTGAAACCTGTGCCTGTCTCTCTGTCTCCAAACTCTCTCCCTGGATAACCTGAAGGAGATACCAGTACTCTCCCTGCAGGACCACCCCACATAGGGCTGCTGGGAGAGATCTCATGAGAGCTGGAGTTGCAGAAGGCCCCGCTACGGCCCATGCCAGCAAGGGGAGTTAGCAGATTTGTAAAACACATGTGAGCTAAAACACAAGCTGAATTTCATCTTTCGGTGAGTAAGCAGGCAACTACTTCACTTCTACCTTTCAAGTCTCCTGTAGATTTCTCCCATGGCTCTAAACCAAACACACAAGGGGAGGGGAATTCTGGGAAGTGCAGTTCAGCTGTGCTAAGTCCACAGGTTATAAACCTACCACAGTATGCCGGGCAGCTAGAAATACATGTGCAAATGGACAGATAGTAGAAACAGCATTGTGTTCTGGGCAGTCGTGGATATATATGTTTGTCCCAAATCTCCCCTTTAAATGAACCCAGACTATCCACACTGGGACTGTGAGGAAAACTGTTCAGGATAACACAATCTCAGCTCTATCCTAATCCATCACTCTGTCTGGACCTTCCCTTTGATGGTTTTCACTGCCCCAGGCCTTATCTCTATACCCTGGCTCTGACCCCGGCCCATCAGATTGTTGACCTGCTCCTGAGCCTACCTTCTGCCTCTGGCTTTGCTGTCCTTGTGCTGACCTCAGGCCTCCCTGTAGGATCTATAGATGCCCAGTTGCTACAATCCCATGGACTCCACCTAAACAGATCTAACCCCAACAAAGAGAGGGACAAAAGCATGTAAATGTGTCTTGCAAAGGAGTAAGGATAACACTGTTGCTTGTTGCTGATGGTAAACTGTCTAGCAACTATGGCTTTTAAATTTCCTTCTTTATCCGTGCTAAGTCTGGACCAGTTTGAATGAATCATGCCCCTGCCAAGCTGCTTGGGTGGGGGTGGGGGGTGGGGAGGGGAGGCTGTGAGTAATAGACCCCTATATGAATTATGGTTAAGAAAATCCTATAGCAGCTGGAGACCTCATGTAAAAATAGCCCATTCACACCTCCCTAGAAATGGTTTGTTTGGTTTTGCTCATTAAATATGTACAATTATACCTTAAAGTTGTTTTCATTTGCATTTCTTTAATTGATAGTGTGAATGTCTTTTTCCCTGAGATGATTTACCATCTAAATTTCCTTGAGTTAGCGTTTTCTTCTCATGTATTTTGATCTCTTATTTTGTGAAATCTGGGTATCGACCTAACATATTTTATCAAATCTTCATATATTTTGGGCAATAAATTTTTCTGATTACATTTAAATATATTTCCCTCTTCTGTTGCTTTCCTTCTGGTATTTCTTTCATTGTTTTTAAATGTACAAAAGTCCTTGCTTTATGGATGTCAACATCCATCTTGTTCTGATGATATCCTCCACTTTTAATATTCATAAATTTATTTCCCTCCAGAACTGAGATAAATATTCTGTTGTATTTTCTTCTAGATAATTTGTTATGAATTGGATTTTTATACTTATCTCTGATTCCTCTGGAGCCTGTAGAGAGTAGTATTTAAGAGCCTGGACTTTGGTGTCAGAAAGGTATGAGTTCAAATTCTGTCTTTGCTCCTTTCCTCCCACCAACCATGGAAAAACATTTGTCTTCTCTGAAGCTATTTTCTCAGATTAGTTTGCCACACCAGCTTTTCTTCCTTAAATACTTTTGAGAGTGAAATAAAACACACAAGAAGTGCATAAAACATACCTGCATAATTTTTCATCATTTCTACATTACTTCTTCATCCTTCATTCTCCCGAGGGGATTCCACTCTAAGGTGTCCCATGGAGGTTTTAATTTGAATTGCATTAAATCTCACTTTTACTGTGGGCACTGCTGGCTTATGTAATACCCAAAAAAGGGGGTGTTTGGAGGCTGACAAGATGACTACCACTGGTAGATCTGACCATGGAGATAGTTCACCAAGAGAGGATGTCTCAAAACGAATAAGCAGAAAGATGAGCCAGAAACTGGGACCCAAAATTCAACGTTTGCAGATCAGAACTGGGAGGTTAGACAGAGAGAGTAATAAAGAAATGAACAAAGCAGGAAGGAAGCTCTCAAAACTGTGTCCATAACATAGGGTATCAGTGAGGTGCTCCTTTTACAATGACTTTGCCCACCCTGATAGGCAGGGAGAGAGCACTAACAGGATTTAGAAGAACTGGGGAAACATAGGGATGCTCTTACCATACTGCATTTGCTATTCTTTGGCATGAGGTAGTTCTCTCTCTCCAGGTATTAATGTCTTCTTTTTGCCATTAAATATTTATAATGTTATTTGAATAAATCTCTCATGGTGTAGGTTGATATTCAAATTTTTATTACCATAAATGGGCTCTTTGTTTTCATTTTTCCTTCAGTGTGCTACTAGTATGTAACAATGAAATTGATTTTTGAGGCTGTATCTTGTATCTCATAACTCTTACAGAGTGCATTTATTACTCTAATAATTTTTTGGTTGATTTCTTTTGATTTTCTAGGTCACTGGTAAAAAGCAACATTTTTATTCCTTTTCTTTATGTATTTGTCTTTTATTGTCTTCCCTCTCAAGTAGTGATTGCAGGCTCTTCTAGTGCTCTATTCAATAGATACAAGGAAGAAGTCATCTTTGTTTTGTTCCTGTTTTGGTTTTATTTTTTTTTTTAAGGAAATGACTAGCATTTCTACAAGATGCATCACGCCTTGCCTGTAACAGACCCACAATATATGTAGGTCGAAATGAGATGAATAATCTCCTTTAAATAATTAATGCAAACAATTTAAAGAAAGAAGCTCTCCACCTAATCTTGTATAAAAAATGGATTTTTGAGTCTACCAAAGTTATTTCTGGCACATATTAAGATAAGAGAATGACACTTGCTATTTTGCTTTTCTACTAATAAGGGTCACTTATGTTAAGGCTTTTAATTTCTGTGTGACAGTTTTGATCTCTATGATTAAAACTGGTTTGGGTTTAGTGATTCATTCTCTTAAGGTTCTTAAGGAATTTTTGCATTTGTTTTTCTAAAGTGAATTATTCTAATTTGTTTTCATGATTGGTATCTATCCAATGTGAATGAGCCCATATTTGCCTCAATGAATGTTAGCTAACATTTCATCTTCTTTTATAATATTATAGACTACATAAAACTTAAGTACCCTTGATTTTTCTGAAAGTTAAGAAAACCACCTAGGGAATCCATCTGGAGTAAGTTCCTTGTATGGGATAAATCTTTAATAATAATACTTACTGTTTCCTATTCTGTTATTAGTCCAGTCATGTTCTCCTTTTCACTTTAACTTGTGGAATATAAAAACGTGTATGAAGGATTATGCACTTCCAGTTAGATATCAACTTTATTACCATGTAACTGAGAATAATTTCCTACTAAATTATGATAAATACAAAAGAAAAATGTATTTCCTTTCTTACTTACTGACTTTATTAATAATCTTCTTGAGGCTGGAACTTAGCCTGGTTCACCTATTTTTCTACAGAGCCAAGTGTAAAACAGAACTCACTGGAGGCATTAAGTAAATGTGTACAGAATGAGTGAAACAAAGGGGGAGCCCCTTTCTGCATGAGATGGAGGTTTAGTTTTCAAAGTTGTCCTTCCTCGATTTTATTCCCAATTCATACTTCATATTTATATCTTGGGAGTCTGAAGTGCTTTATGAAATAATATATTTGTTAAATTATTTATATCTTGTCTAGTCTGAAAAAGTAGATTGAAATATTAAAGGACATAAAAATATAATAATTTTCAAGATAATACAAAATGTTAGGTGTAAGAAAATAGACATGTTAAGCACTGAGAAGGGTTAGATATTTGCAACAAATGGTAAAAATTTAATCTTTAATTTTAAACCAAAGACTGTAGTAAGAGATGAAGAGGGACACTATATCATACTTAAAGGATCTACCCAACAAGAAGATCTAACGATTATAAATACTTATGCTCCTAATTTGGGAGCAGCCAATTATATCAACCAGTTAATAACCAAATTAAAGAAACAGATAATAATGCAATAATAGTAAGGAACTCCAACACCCCACACACAGCAATGGACAGATCATCTAAGCAGAAGATCAACAAGGAAACAAGGGCTTTGAATGACACTTTGGACCAGATGGAATTCAGAAATATATACAGAGAAATATATACAGAGGATTCCATCCTAAAGCAACAGAATACACATTCTTCTTGAGTGCACATGGAATTTTCTCCAGAATAGATCACATACTGGGTCACAAATCAGGTCTCAACAGATACCAAAGGATCAGAATTATTCCCTGCATATTTTCAGACCACAATAATTTGAAACTTGACTCAGTCACAAGAGGAAATTTGTAAGGAACTCAAACACTTGGAAGTTAAAGAGCATCCTACTAAAGAATGAATGGGTCAACCAGGAAATTTAAGAAGAATTTAAAAAATTCATGGAAACTAATGAGAAAGAAAACACAACTGTTCAAAACCTTTGGGATACAGCAGAGGCAGTCCTAAGAGGGAAGTACATTGCAATGCAAGCCTGTCAAAAAATTACAAAAATCTCAAATACACAAGTTAACCTTACACCTAAAGGAGCTGGAGAAAGAACAGCAAATAAAGCTTAACCCTAGCAGGAGAAGAGAAATAATAAAGATTAGAGCAGAAATCAATGAAATAGAACCCAGAAGAACAGTAGAACAAATCAACAAAACCAGAAGCTGGTTCTTTGAAAGAATTAATAAGATTGATAAACCCCTAGCCAGACTTATCCAAAAGAAAAGCAAAAGGATACAAATTAATAAAATCATGAATGAAAAAGGAGAGACCACAATCAACACCAAGGAAATAAAATTAATTCTAAGAACATATTATGAGCAACATGAGCAACTATATGCCAATAAATTAGGCAATCTGGAAGAAATGGATACATTACTGGAAATTTATAAACTACCAAAACTGAAACAGGAAGAAATAGAAGATCTGAACAGACCCATAACCTGCAAGGAAATTGAAGCAGTAATCAAAAGCCTCCCAAAAAATATGAGTCCAGGGCCAGATGGCTTCCCGGGGGAATTCTACCAAACATTTAAAAAAGAACTAAGACCTATTTTACTGAAGCTGTTTCAAAAAATAGAAATGGAAGGAAAACTTACAAACTCATTCTATGAGGCCAGCCTTATCCTGATCCCAAACCCAGAAGAATTACAGACCAGTATCTCTGACAGACATAGATGGCAAAATACTCACCAAGATACTAGCCAATAGGATCCAACAGTACATTAAAAGGATTATTCACCATGATCAAGTGGGGTTTATTCCTGGACTGCAAAGGTGGTTCAACATTTGCAAATCAATCAATGTGATACATCACAATAAATAAAAGGGCAAGAATCATATGATCCTCTCAATTGATGCAGAAAAAGCATTTGACAAAATACAAAACCCTTTCTTGATTAAAACTCTACACAGTAGGATAGCGGGAACATACCTTAATATCATAAAAGCCATATACAAAAAGCCCGTTACCCCTAAGGTCAGGAACATGACAGGGATGCCCACTCTCAACACTTTTGTTCAACACAGTACTAGAAGTCCTAGCCTCAGCAATCAGACAACAAAAAGAAATAAAAGGCACTCAAATTGGCAAAGAAGACATGATACTTTATGTGGACTCCACCCCAAAATTGCTAGAACTCATACAGGAATTCAGCAATGTGGCAGGATATAAAATCAATGAACAAAAATCAGTTGCATTTCTATACACTAAGAATGAGACTGAAGAAAGAGAACTTAAGGAATTAATCCCATTTACAATTGCACCCAAAACCATAAGATACCTAGGAATAAATCTGACCAAAGAGGCAAAGGATCTGTACTCTAAAAACTACAGAACACAAATAAAAGAAATTGAGGAATTCAAAAGGAATGGAAAAACATTCCATGCTCATGGATTGGAAGAATAAATATTGCTAAAATGTTTATGTTACCCAGAGCAATCTATGCATTCAGTGTAATCCCCATCAAAATACCATCAGGACATTTTTCACAGAGCTGGAACAAATATTCCTAAAATTTGTATGGAACCAGAAAAGACCCCAGACAGCCAGAGGAATGTTGAAAAAGAAATCCAATGCTGGTGACATCACAATGCCTCATTTCAAGCTATATTACAAAGTAGTGATCATTAAGACAGAGTGGTACTGGCACAAAACAGACACATAGATCAATGGAACAGAATAGAGAATCCAGAAATGGACCCTCAACTCTGTGGTCAACTAATCTTCCACAAATCAGGAAAGAATATCCAATGGAAAAAGAATAGTCTCTTCAATAAATGGTGCTGGCAAAATTGGAAACCCACATACAGAAGAATGAGACTGGACCATTCTCTTACATCATAGATGAAGATAAACTCAAAATGGATGAAAGACCTAAATGTGAAACAGGAATTCATCAAAATCCTAGAGGAGAACACAGGCAGCAACCTCTTCAACCTTGGTTTCAGCAACTTCTTGCTAGACACATCTCCAAAGGCAAAGGAAACAAAAGCAATAATGAACTATTGGGATTTCATCAAGATAAAAACTTCCGCACAGCAAAGGAAACAGTCAACAAAACTAAAAGGCAATCTAGAGAATGGGAGAAGATATTTGCAAATGACATATCTGATTACAGGCTAGTATCCAAGATCTATAAAGAACTTCTCAAACTCAACATCCAAAAAACAAAGAATCCAGTCAAGAAATGGCAAAAGACCTGAACAGATATTTTTCCAAAGAAGACACACAAATGACCCACAGACACATAAAAAATGCTCCATATCACTTGTTATCAGGGAAATACAAATCAAAACCACAATGAGATATCACCTTACACCAGGCAGAATGGCTAAAATTAACAAGACAGGAAACAACAAATGTTGGTGAGGATGAGAAAGTGGAGCCCTCTTACACTGTTGGTAGGAATGCAAGCCGGTACAGCCACTCTGGAAAACAGTATGGAGGTTCTAAAACTAGAGCTCTAAAAAATAGAGCTCTAAAAATAGAGCTACTCTATGCCCCAGCAATTTCACTACTAGGTATTTACCCCAAAGATACAGATGTAGTAAAATGAAGGGGCACCTGCACCCCAGTGTTCATAGCAGCAATTTCCACAATAGCTAAACTGTGGAAGGAGCTGAGATGTCCTTCAATAGATGAATGGATAAAGAAGATGTGGTTCATATATACAATGGAATATTACTCAGCCATTAGAAAGGATGAATACTAACCATTTATACAGATGTGGATGGAACCGGAGGGTATTATGCTAAGGGCAATAAGTCAATCAGAGAAAGACAATTCTCATATGGTTTCACTCATATGTGGAACATAAGAAACAGTGCAGAGGACCACAAGGGAAGGGAGGGAAAACTAGATGGGAAGAAATCAGAGAGGGAGACAAACTATGGGACACTCTTAATGATGGGAAACAAACTGAGGGTTGCCAAAGGGGAAGTGGGTGGGGGATGGGGTAACTGGGTGTTGGGCATTAAGGAGGGCATGAGATGTGATGAGCACTGGGTGTTATATGCAACTAATGAATTGTTGAACACTACATCTGAAACTAATGATGTACTATGTGTTGGCTAATTGAATTTAAATGAAAAAAAATAGAAAAAAAATTAACATTTAATCTTGTGGTCTCTCACAGTGCATGTTTAATTTCTTGGTGGTGTTTGCTTTATGGGATTAAGTGTAGATATTGCCAAAGTTGAAATCTACCTGCCTCTTCTAGAGTCTCTGTACTTTTCCTCTTTGCTAGTTATGTGCTTTTGGCTCACCACCGCTTCCTGTAATGGTCTCCCCACTTGGAGATTTCATTCTGCCTGTGCCTGGCCAGGTAGGGGCCAAGGGTTCCAGTTCTCTATACTTAATACAATTTCTTTCTGAGCAATGCTCTTGTCCTGCAGTCTGTGAAAGAGGCCTACATTTGAATTCTTCTGACTTTAAATATGATCTTTCTTTTCTCCTTGGCCCCTTTAAAGATCCTGTCTTTGTCTTTAAAGACAATTAACAATTTGGTCTCGTTTCTGGAGGGGTGGAGAAATGCACCCCCATGATATACCTGCTAAGTTTGCTTTTCCTTTCAGAATACTTTTAATGAGTTATTTTTAAAAATGTGTCTTATATGTTGGGCTTTCTCTGCTTCTTCTGGCAACTCATATATTCACAGAAAATTTTTCTTGATCTGTTTTCAAGCTTCCTAAGTTTCTCTTCATTTATCCTTTTAACAAAAATGTATGGCTACATAGTACCGTAGTCCTGCTTTCTCATGGAGAACCAGCCCCCACAATAGGGACTCGTAGGAGTCTGATCTAGCACACTGTGCACTTCCAAGTCTGGCTGCTGGAGGATGTAGTCTAAAGGGAAAGGGGGAGGAGATGAAGCATGGGGGAGTTGAGGGAGGGGTACACGTGGGTCATGGAGAATTCCTCAAACTGATGTCACAGAGAGCTTGGAGAATGGACTCTGAGGCCCTGAGTTAACGAGGGGGTTGCTGGAATCCACCAGGCTCAGACTAAATCTGAGTTTAAAGACATGCATGTTGGGATGCCTGGGTGGCTCGGTCAGTTAAGCGCCTGCCTTTGGCTCAGGTCATGATTCCAGGACCCTGAGATCAAGTCCCGCATCAATCAGGCTCCTTGCTCAGCAGGGAGCCCGCTTCTCCCTCTGTCTGAAGCTCCCTCTGCTTGTACTCTCTCTCTCTCTCTCTCTCTCTCAAATAAATAAATAAAATCTTAAAAAAAAATAAAGACCTGAATGTTGCATGTTAGAAACTTGGTCTTGGTTAGCTAGACCATGGTCTTCCATGTGTTGAAATCAAATAATAAACAGGCTGGGGAAATTAGACCTTTCTCTAGAGACATGAGCAGGAAAGGAAGAGAAGTCCATATACAAACAAAGCTGCCAAGAGTCACAGAACTTACCTTCCCTCCTCCTGCAGTGCTGGCCCCAGGCTGGCTGTGAACCACAGTGCCGGACCCTGTGTGCGGGAGCGATGACCTCAGGTGACTAAGGTCTAACCAGAACTTCTCAGAGTCAGATTGTGTTTGTGTTGTGTCCCTGAAACTTTTACTTTTAATGGGGATTCCTTCTTTATCTGGAAATAATTCTCTTCTGCTTTTCCTATCTACGGGTCAGCTAGGGTTGCATGTTGGTGTCCCAGGTGGCAGGTTTGAGAGGGAGACATTGAGCTGTGATGCTAACCAAGGACAGCCTGGCTGACCCCTGGGAGCTCTGGTTATCTCAGAGTTGTTTCCTCATCCCTGCTCCATCCATCAGGCACTGGGTAGGGGCTGCCCTGTGGGGACTGTGACCTTGGGCAAGTGGCTCTCTGCAGCTGCAGCAATCCCAAAGAGAAGGATCTGTCAGCTGTGGGCTGTGAGCCACCTGCTGCCAGCACCATCAGCCTGGCAACACTGAAAGGGGATGTGGGCAGCACTTCCCAGTGCCTACCACAGGCCCTGCACCAGGGCCTGAAATCACCAGGTTGAAAAGCCTCTGCTTGCAAAGAGCTCAGACTTCATAGTGTGACAAAGAGACAGGGTTGGACACAACCCATTCTCATATAATATGGCAATTACTATAATTGAAGTGTGCTTAAAATGTCAGCATGGGTTTGTGTGTAAGTATATAGAAAGGATTATTTATAATTACATAGGTTTTAAATTAACTTTTAAAACAAAATATTTTGAAGTCTGTTTTTCCTAAGTCTGCACTCAGCTACAACTCTTGTTCTATTTACAAATCCAGTAAATTTTAAATAAAAATGAAATGATCATTTTTCATGGGACTTTTGAATAATCCATCAATTCAAGATGAACTCATTTAATTTTCTCTGAAAAGTCTAATGTACACACTTAGCTAAATTTACTAAATATTTTAAGCTATATTCATATATTAATATATTTTGTTTTCTCATTAAGGCCTTTAAATGCCTAATGGGAAATTTATGACCCTAACAAGAAAACCTTCTGAAGTATTTAAATAACTGTAGTAAATCGACTTAATTTATAAGTATCAGGCTAACACTGACAGTTTCACTAAGCTTACTCAAATAATTTTACAACTTTCAACCTTAAAATCACAGGCCTAAAATCAGTTATTAGTTTTAAATTGGTTTCTTTAACAAATATATTGCAAGGGAACTTTTTAAAATATGAAGTGCTTACCTATGAATTAAAACTTCAAGAAAGAACAAGTCATTATGTGTGGACCTTACTTGCCTTT
Organism: Eumetopias jubatus; assembly: GCF_037043125.1. Taxonomy (NCBI): domain Eukaryota; kingdom Metazoa; phylum Chordata; class Mammalia; order Carnivora; family Otariidae; genus Eumetopias; species Eumetopias jubatus. Next base: position 112,193,813 of record NW_028274812.1, read on the forward strand.
GATTTAAAACAAAACAAAACAAAAAACCCTTAACAAAACATTTATGGCATTCACATGACAGAAATCTGAACACTGACTGAACACTTGTTGTTATTAAGGGAGTATTATTACTTTTTTCTATATATGTAATGTGCTGTGACATCTGGGATTTGCTTTCCAATTACATGGGAGGTGAGAAGTTGATGTGGAAGGAGAAGGTTTGTCCTTGAGTTGGTGGTAATTGTTGGGCTAGGTGACAGGCTCATGCGGGCTCATTGGGCTATGCCATGAATGTTTGTATTTGTTTGAAATTCTGCATACTAACCAATTTTTAAAAATTAAATTGGAATTTTAGTGCCAATTTCTTAGAGTCCTTAAGATATCATATTTTCAATAAAAACCCATGAAATAATAAATTCACAGATTGTCCCTGTGTTACTAATCCAAAAGCATGAATGTCATAGATGTGGTTTGTTTCACACCATTTCTTCTAAAGCTACTTACGGTTGAAAAGACATCCGCTAGGGATGAGGCTGAACAGACAGGCAGGCAGGAACCAGGTATTGTGGAGGGGGCCTCATATGCCATGCAAGGGAAGAGTTAGATTTATCCTGGAGACATTGAGGGAACTAATGAACACTACATCAAAAACTAACGAATTACTATATGGTGATTAACATAATAAAAAAAATGAAAAAAAAATTTTGAGCAAAAAAGTGACCCTATGAGATTTGCATGTTGGAAAGATTATCCTGGCAGCTGTGCGGAGAATGGACTGGGGATCATGCCCAGAAGCAGGAATTTACCAGTAGGGAGATTATTTGAGTAAAAGCAATGCATGAGTACCTGTCCAGGGTAATCACAGTGGGGATGGGAAGAGAAGACAATGATAAGGGATGGATATGCTTGCATGCTAATGTGCGTGCATGTATGTGTTTGTAATCTGCCTTGTCTTAAAAGTATTTAAGGCAGCTTAGTTAAATGCGTAAAACTGAAACAAAAATAAAATCTTTAATAAATGTAGAAGAAAGCAGGACAAACAGCAAAGCAAAATAAGGAAGATATGATGAGGCCATGAAAAAAGTTCACATTGTGGCATTTAGGTCCTTATGTTTGCCCAAGATGGGTCATGAACTTGTTTGACTTTCTAGAAATCAGTCAAAAGGGAGGCTCAGTCCATTACTTGATTCAGAGTCCATAATGGAAAAGCACTCCAGCTGCTTGGGAGGAATACAGGGAGGACTGATTCTGAAAATGTAACAGAGTGAAGGGATCTTGTTTTCTAAGAAATGGTCCCTATTGGTAGAGAGTCAAGAATTTGGACTGAAAGATGAGGATTGCTTACTGTCTTTCCCTTCAGTGAGGGGCCTGGTGGGCAGCTACCAGGCTGAGCTCTCTGACTTGCAAATATCTGTCCTGTCAAGGAAGGGTGGATGCCTTTCTAGAGACAAAACAAAATCAACAATAACAATAAATAGCAGGGAAGCTCTGGAGAAGCACAAGCCATAGCCAAGCAGACGTGGAAGATTGAAGCAAGAACTCGGTGCCTCATAATCCAGAAGGCTGAGGGATTGGTTAGCAAGTTAAACCAATGGCTCAGGTAAATGGGTTGGACGGTTATGCAAAAGGAAACGAAGCAGGAGAAGAAGAAGTGGCTTTTAGGGGTGATAGTGAGGGAAATTGTGAGTTCACTTTGGGGCCACACTCAGTATGATATGCCTGAAAATATAACCAGATTTTTTATGGTTTAGTTTTGTTCTTCATGTGCTTTAGGTGCCTCCTGCCATATCCTTTTTGGCCTACCAAGGAGGTCATTGGTAGCAGTTGCCCTGGCCACCCATGGCTTCCTGCCCTAGAGTGTTTTCTTCTTGATGGAGCTACGTAGGTTGGAAATATTATGATGTCCCAGGAGTGATCCTCTACCAATAATGGACAAGACCTGGTGAATAAATGCCAAACTTCCTGCCCCTCCAAGTGGATAATTCTTAGGTATGTTCCTCACAGTGTCTCAGGCATCCTGTGGGTCCCCAACAGGATTGAGTGCCAGTTGCCCACAGTGGTGACCCACTCATCACTGAGCTCCTTATTGGCTTTCCCACTACGTATGGAGCTTCCTGGGGTCACTTTTCAATTACACTTGCATGCAAATCCTTATCTGAACTCTGTCGCAACAGGTTGGCTTTTTAAAAAGATTTTATTTATTTGAGAGAGAGAGAGAGAGAGAGCACAAGCAGGCAGCGGGGCAGAGGGAGAGGGAGAGGGAGAAGCAGACTTCCCGCTGAGCAGGAAGCCTTACATGGGGTTTGATCTCAGGACTCGAGATCATGACCTGAGCGGAAGGCAGAAGCTTTACCAACTGAGCTACCCAGGCATCCCAACAGATCAGCTTTTTACAGTACGCATATATGCTAGTCCCTTCTAAGGTGGTTCCTGAGCAGCAGAGCCTGAGATGGGGATTCTTGTTCATGATTTTATTCATTCATTCATTCATTCATTCATTTTTAGATTTATTTATTTAGAGAGAGAGAGAGCATGTGTGCACAGAGGAGGGTAGGGGTGGGGAGGAGGGGCAGAAGGAGAGGGAGGAGTGAAGCAGACACCCAGCTGAGTGGGGAGCCCGATGTGGGGCTTGATCCCACAACCCATGAGATCTTGACCTGAGCCAAAATCAAGAGTCAGCTGCTCAACCAACTGAACCAACCCAGGCACCCCCTTGTTCATGATTTATTGGAAGCAATGCTCCCAGGAGAAGAGGAATTGGGGGAAAGGAAGGGGCAGAGGATAAAAAGCTAAGTAAGGATGTGGTATCAGGTAGCCACTTGCACAGCCTGATCCCACAGGGAGCTCTGGAATGCAAATTGTGCTGTTAAAGTTCATCCCACCTTAAAATCAGGAAGCCAGCCTTTTGTGTCCTCTGTGCGGTAGGTGTGTTGGCTGAGGTCTGGGAGGTGGGTAGGGTATACAGCTTCCTGGAGCCAAAGACCTCCCTCAGTCACCTCCCAGTGGAGGCTCTCCTTGGCCTTGGGCAATTCTCCTGAATGGACAAACACCTGCCGCAAGCCTGCATGTAGAGGGACACCACCACTGCCCTCTACAGGCATTCTAGAGTATGACAAGACTTGTTACATTGACAACAAGCTTATTACATTGGTTCTTGCAGTTCTCTTTACTTTTACACCAGTGGACTCCGCCAGGTTGTATAAGGGAGAAAGAGCTAGATAAAGTCGGATTCCTGCACACAAGGAGCTTGCTGTCTAGAGAAGGAACTAGACAGGAAAACAGTTTTCAAAGGAACAAGAAAATCACACTGCTCAGAGGTGAAAGCAAACTGCTTGGGAGCTTTACCAGGAGGTGGAGAATTTCCATCTGGGGGATGACAACTCTATACGGCTTGATAAGGAAGCAATATTCCAGCTGGTACTTCGATGTCATCTTGAAGGACCCTCCAGATACTAAAAGATCCCTTAGACTCTGTGGGGCTGGGATGGCTATTGGAGTTTCCATCACCAGGAATGAGTGCTTCCTTTCCCCCCACCACACACACAACACACTCTTGCTCTTAATGTTGGAAAAGCAGGGGTGGTGGGTTTTTGTTTGGTCTAATTTATTTTTTTTTCTTTAAAATATTAGGTCATTTTTTATGAGGTTGCTGTCAATATTCTCTTCTTAGCCATCCTGCCCTAGGGTCTCCTACATAGCTGGATGAGCTCAACTCTCTCTCTCTCTCAGTATTTAGCATCCTCTATGCCTCCAGAACACAGGCCAAGAATCCTCCCCTGGGGGTAAGGCAAGGGCTGGGTGGTCAGTTGGTTGGGACCTAGGCCTCCATTCTTCTGTGAAGAGGGGGAAACCATGAGCAGCTTCCTTCTCCTTGCCTCTGCCCTGTGTGGTCTGAAATGGGTACACGCCCCAAGCAACAAAATAATAGGTTTTTCCCATCAGTGTTCAATTCCAATTTCCTGTCTGGCCATGTGCCACCCTAAGCCAGTCCTTAATAAGGTCCACATTTTAGATCCTACTTAAAGTTTGTGTTGCTGGGGCTACCGACAGTTTGGGAATGTATTAAAAGAAATGGAGCTTTTCTTTAATTGCCTCCTGCTGAGGCTGGACTCCTGACCCCTCCCTACCCCCGTGCTTTTGAGGGGAGTGTGAACACTCCAGGAGCTGGGAATGGGGTGGGGTGGGGCTGGGAGTTCCAAGAGAGCAGATGAATTCTCAAGGAAGGAGACACAGATTCAATCTCGAAGCATCTCTCTGTTTATTTCTCTCTCAAGGTTTCAATCAACCAGCCCTTACCTGATGAGTTCTGCAGACCAGAGAAAAATCATATTTCCTCTTGAGCAAATCATTTATTTCCCATAGCCCAGCTGCTACCTCAGAGCCTTCCCCAAAGGCATGGACAGTCTTCTAGTCCTTTCTGTCTCACATCTCCCTCCATGGACCACCCCACTCAGAGTTTTCTACTTCTGTTAAGTGCCTGGTGTTGGGGCTGGGAAGTCTGGGAGAAAGGAAGTTCCAAATCCACAGGCTTTGCCTGCGAGAATCTGACACAGAGGGAAGGTGACAGGTTATAGGAAGGGGTGGCTGTTCTCTCCTCGAGAAGCATTGGAAGGACGAGAGGTGGCTCCCCCAGTCCTACTCCCTGGGCAGTTATCCTGGCTATCTTACCAAAAGACAGAAGCAAAGAAGGAGGGAAGAGATCTAGAACTTTCCACACGCCTAGTACAGTAAGAGCAGTTTTATGTAATGTTAGGTTATTTAATCTTCTCGATTATTATTCTCATTTTTCTAGTGAGGAAACTGAACTGGCCCAGGGCCACACAGCTAGTGTTGGCACAGGATTAAGGACAGCGCATGCCTGTCTTTGGTCTTTCCACTTTACCTCCATGATCAAGTGAGTGGAGGTTTGTTATGCAAACATTAAATACTCACCTGAGAGTCCCTGGGGCTATTTCTCCTGATGCCAGATTACAGGGTCTGGGAAACCATGGAGGAGAAGGGGTGATGCTCTTGCTAGCTCATCTGGAGAGCCAGTCCCAAAATGGGTTCTTCTTTTCCCAGCATGTGGGACCCTGCTGGCCTAGAGACCGGATTATTGGGAGAGAGATGCTCCACTGGGGGACATACATGGGGTCCGGGAGAAACATGGAGCCCACATGCTACACACCCTCCTTCCCAGGCCCTCACAGTTGCGTGCAGGGGCAAATGGGGGCCCTCTCTCTTGTTGCTGTGTTCCACCAAAACCCAGCCCAGAGCTTCACACAGCAGGCCAGCGGCAGACAGGAAGACCTCCTCACGCTTCTCCCTTATATTTCAAAGCACATGTGTGGAGCATACTGGATTTAATTCTCACATCCCTTACATAAGGTATGCAAAGCAGGTGGTATGCTTCCCCTTTTTACCAATGTAGTGGTTCTGTGACGAGCCCCCTGGGTCCCTTTCAGGAAGGAAGGATTCATTTCCCCACCTGCCAGCCTCTTGAGGATTGCCTCAGCTGAAGTGAGCTCCTTGCCCGAGGCCGCACCCCTCCTAGAGTATCCCATAGCCAGGGACAGATTGACACAGGGACAGACCAGTGTAGACCAAGTCCATTCTCATATCCCCTCCCATAGGGTTGGGGAGGCTTCTATGTAGACTGTACAACAGAGCTCAACTTCTCCCTCCACCCTCTCCTGCTTCCACCCCTTCCTTCCCCAGGTGCTGATCAAAAGAGCACCTGCTGAGAAACCTCCTGCCCATTAAACTCCAGCTGAGACTTCCCTGGAGCACCCACCGCACCCCTGAGGGCAGTGAGGTGGTATCTGAATAACAGAAGGAGGCCCACATGGAGTGTCAGGGGTTCTCTCTTATGTGTTCCCTTTTGCCACTAACAGGCTATGTGACCTTGGAGAAGCCATTTGACTCTGGGCCTCAGTCTCCCCATTTGTGCCAGGAGAAGAGTTTGGACAAGTTCTTAGATCATTTGACTTAAAAGAACTCATGTGAGAACTTTGATTGGAACCCACAACTTCCATGTTCCCCCCAGATCTCCCTACCAGTCCCTGACTTTGTAGCGGGGATCTGGGCATGGTCCCTGAGACTCCTAGAGAAACTGCCTCCTGGGCCCAAGGTGAGAACTAAGGAAATCATTCTCCAACATTTGCCACTAGCCCCTTTTCACTTTGTCACAGGAGATCCTCACCAGATTGGGAGAGCTTCTTTCTTCCAGCAATTTCCACTGCTTGGCATTTCACTCACCAAGGGGACTGTGTCAAAGCCCACTGCTCCCCAGTTGCCCCCGAGTCTGGTGTCACCCTTTGCCCTATCTGACAAGGTGAAGGTGCAGGGTGCCAGGAGGAGGCAGGATGCTGCGCTGCATCATGTACGGATGCATTTATACCTAGGTATGGATCCATGTGGTAATGAGACTCCATATGCTAGGCACCAGATCTATTCCCCACTCCCCATGCCTTTCTCTGCAGTGCCCTTTACCCAGCCACCAAATTGTTCCAGCCCATAGGTATTTCCAGCAGATGGCAGAAATGGAACTGATCCACTTCTTGGTGTCCAGTCCCTGACCTGTGCTCCTACCACACAGGTCCCTATTTCCCTGTCACATTAAGGGCCCATGATCCCTCTCCTGCTCCCCCTTCCCTCCAGGGCCAGCTGGACACTAGCCACCTGACCTTTAGCCCTTGGTTTGTTTTTTACAACTTGAGCATGACCAACAGATTAGAGAATTACACATGGTTGGCAATACCCCAAAAGCCCATATTGCAAACTGACCGTGCAAAATGATCAGCCTGTGAGCAGAACATCTGTGAGTGGCTCAGGATGACAGGCACCAGGACTTGGCAGGACTCCCTGAGAGCAGAGACTGGCCCCTCTGTAGGCCTCATGTGGCTCCTTGCAGCCTTTGACTCTACAATACACACCTGAGACTTGGGCCACTGCTGGATCTCTTTCTCAGCACTTCTGCTCTTGGCCTCTGGTGGGATTGCAGTTGACTCCTTTTGTGAGACCTGTGGTGCAAGTCCCATCTCTCTCATCAGACAGGGGTGCTTCAGAGGGCAGAAGAATCATATCAGACAAGGGCTTGCTGGGGGGAAAAAGGTATGTCTCACCTTCTAAACTGGGGTTGCCTGAGGGCAGGATGCTCTGTCTCCCCCCTCAGATTGGGTTCCCTGACAGCAAGGCTGTGTCTCCTCCTCAGACTGGGGCTCCCTGAGGACAAATCTATGTCTCCCCTCAGACTGGGGCTCCCTGAGGGCAGGGTTGTGTCTCTCCCTCAGACTGGGGATCCCTGAGGCAGGGCAGGATGCTGGATGTGGGGGTTCCTGTAGGGAAGCCAGACAGACAGGAAGACCCCTGTGGAGGGCACAGTCTTAACTGAGGAGGTAGACTCAGTTCCGAAACCGGTAGACTCCAGTTTCGGTAGACTGTTCCGAAACACATACAAGCATGCTAATATTATGAAAGGTGAATATAGGTCCCATGTGTTGTGTGGCAAAGGGGCCCAAAGACAATAACTGGGGTGGGGATAGTTAAGTAAACATTTTATCCCCAGTAAAATAGCCAAGCTTCTCCACGGAGATTGAAGCCTTCTGTTTACTTAGCTGAAAACAGCCATTGAGTTCTGTGTCTCACACTCTCCCTCACCCCCACCCACAAGCACACTTCCCCCTAATCCCAGGTAGCCCATTTCCTACCATTTTGAGAACCTGGGTCTATAACTGTTGGCCATAATCCACTTGGCAGGCCATAGGCCCAGGAACGCCCAGAAAACATCTGCTGTCCTTTCCAGACATCTTCCTACATCTCTCACCTGGAACACTGCAGATTTCTTTCAAAGACATTGGGATTGTTCCCCTTTATTTCCCTAGTGTGTGCCCTCTCCACAGTGGGTCATCTGTCCTTCAGCGTGGAAACTGTCTTCAGTCAGGAGGAACCCGCAGGGCACATGCCCTCTGTGACGAAACTTTAGGAGATGAGCCCTTGAATCTGGCTTCTCCTGCAGTACTCAGGCTGTGAGGACTGGCTCACCTCCTAGTGCCAGCCAGGTCTCACTGTCCCAGGTGAAGCCAGGCTCTCTTTCTTACCCTCCATCCCATGAGACCTCACTCCTGACACCCTGAATGGAGCATGCTTACTTCCAGTCCACCCCCAGAAGTATCCTCACAAGATCTTCTCCTTCCTAGGCACCCACTTACTCCAGCTCTGTAGGTTATGCTCTTGTTAGCCTTCATTTCTGGATCAAATCATTTTTTATCATTTCCTAATTTCTCTTATAAGTTTTGTAAAAGTCAAGGTCCCTGTTAACAAACAGTAAGTTCGGCTGGGAAAACGGAGGAAAAGCCACCTGCAGTGTTAAGGTCTGTGCAATGTCCTGGTGCTGGTGACAGCAGGATACAGCTACCTCCCCTGGGCCCAAAGGGGCGATGGGATGGAGTTACTTCCAGAAAGGCAGACAGCAACTGTAGGGAAATGGCTGCTGACAGGATCTACGGCCTTTCCTGAGCCACCAACTGCAATAACCTGGCAGGGAGGGATCCCAGGTAATAGAGATCTCATCTCACTTTCCACCTGTTCTCCGATCTCCTGTCGGTACTCCCCACTGACTGAACCCAATTGGAAGCCCGAGGGCAAGGCACCCATGGATGCAGCCCCTACAGGTCTGCCTCTCCAGAGGCAGAGTAGGGGGTAGGGCGATCTGGACATCTAAAGGAAGTGATGAGGGCAGGTTTATTTCTTCCAGTTCTTTCCTAGTTCTGGGATGCATGTGCTCTCTGGGGCCAGTCATTAAATGTATTCTTCTCTGTATGCTGACTGTGGCGGAACCTCCTCCATCTGCCAAGCCCTGTGGCAGACCTCGGTGCATAGAGATAAGACTCTAGTCCTGCTCTCTTGGAGTACAGAGCTATTTTCCTCCTATCATAGGGCTCCAGCTGCACGGTTTGCTAAATGAGGAGTAGAAGGGAAAATTAACTTATGGACTCGAACCTGCTAATCATAACCATCAAACCCAGATCAGCACTTTGCTACATGCTTTTCCATATGTTTTTTCATTTACTCTTCCCCGTGACTTCAAACTCGCCATTTCTATCATCCTGCAGACAGAGAGGACACAGCTCAAAGAGGTTATGTGATTTGCTCACAATCACAGAGCTAATAAGCAGCAGAATCTCCGAAACCAAAGAACGATCTCTCTGTGTTGTCTCGCCCCCCCATCTGCTGTTTGTGGGGCCTGCCTCACTTTCTACCCTGCTTTATCACGATTTGGGATCAGGCTTTACCTCTCAACCTCTGGGGCCACATGAGTGACTGCCTTTGTGTGCCCCACCATGCCCAGAACACAGCATAGAGTCTGTCAGTACATGTGAACTGAAGGTTTCAGCAGCGAGACCCGGAACACTCCCCCGGCTCTGCTGAAACCAGTCGGTGAAAACCTCAGCTGACCTTGGCCCAGGAAATTGGCACTCCCAGGTTCTTGTTGGCATAAGACTTGGCAGTGGTTAGGGCGCCTGGGTGGCTCAGATGGTTAAGGGTCTGCCTTCGGCTCAGGTCATGATCCCAGGACCCTGGGATCGAGTCCTGCATCGGGCTTCCTGCTCAGCGGGGAGCCTGCTTCTCCCTCTGCTTCTCTCTCTCTCTCTCTCTCTCTCTCTGTCTCTCATGAATAAATAAATAAAATATTTAAAAAAAATTTGGCAGTGGTCATATACAGGCTAGCATGTACAGAGTGGACGGGCCGAGGGCATGGTGGTTACCAAAAATCGTGCAATAGTTCAGAGATCTTTCCATGCTTATCTTACAGTTGAGGAAAGCAGGTTCTAAGAGATTAAGCTTGAGGCCTGGCGTCTGGCATGTGGCAGACTCAGGATTTGAACCCCTGACCTGTTTCTCAGACCTTGGCTCTCTCCATGCTACCAGGCCTCCCCCTGGTGGTAGAGGATTCTTCCATTGAGATGAAGAAGGATTTCCAAGTGACACATTATAATCCTTCCTTGTCTCCTACCACCTACCTCACACACCCCATCCCACCGGTTGTTCCTCTGCCCACTGGACTCTGGTGGGCGGAGTCTTACTGGAGAAGTCTTCACAGTGAAGAACCAAGGAGGAAACACCAGGAAAGAATTCTGTAGGAATTCCTTGAAGTATTTGCTACCCTCCCATCCCCTTCCCTTTCTTTCTGGCAGATTTTCTGGTATTCTGGATGCACACAAGTTCTCACAGCCCACGCCCTGGAGAGCAGGCCCCAGGACCGTACATGCAGCTGGCTCTTGAAAGGCACCGCCGTTCTGTCCCCTCGTGGGCGAATGAACAGAAAATGCTGCTGTTAAAGAACAAGTCCATTTCACATTTCATTTTGCTTGAGAAAATGGGAATTTCTGAGGAGATGCATTGGAGGTCAAATTCCCTGGGAGTTTTGCAGGGAGTCCCAGCTACTACCTGAACCAGCCAACTCCCATGGTCCCATTGATTACTTGGCAGTCATTCATATTTCTTCCCATGCCTGGCCCGGAGCACCAACAAACACATGCCCACTCGTATCTACACACTATCTCTCTTTTACCTACACGCCGCCATTTTAAATCCAGCTCCATACAACGCTCCGCCGCCGCCGCTGCTGCCGTGACCCGGACTGCGCGCCAGCACCCCACAGCCGACGACTCTGCCACCATGGAGGACACGAAGGAGTACAGCAACATAGAGGAATTCGCAGAGGGATCCAAGATCAACACGAGCAAGAATCAGCAGGATGACGGTAAAATGTTTATTGGAGGCTTGAGCTGGGATACGAGCAAGAAAGATCTGACTGAATATTTGTCTCGATTTGGGGAAGTTGTAGACTGTACAATAAAAACAGATCCAGTGACTGGAAGATCAAGAGGATTTGGATTTGTGCTTTTCAAAGATGCTGCTAGTGTTGATAAGGTTTTGGAACTGAAAGAACACAAATTGGATGGCAAATTGATAGACCCCAAAAGGGCCAAAGCTTTAAAAGGGAAAGAACCCCCCAAAAAGGTTTTTGTGGGTGGATTGAGCCCAGATACTTCTGAAGAACAAATTAAAGAATATTTTGGAGCCTTTGGAGAGATTGAAAATATTGAACTTCCCATGGATACAAAAACAAATGAAAGAAGAGGATTTTGTTTTATTACATATACAGACGAAGAGCCAGTAAAGAAATTGTTAGAAAGCAGATATCATCAAATTGGTTCTGGGAAGTGTGAAATCAAAGTTGCACAACCCAAAGAGGTATACAGGCAGCAATAGCAACAACAAAAAGGAGGAAGAGGTGCTGCAGCTGGTGGACGAGGTGGTACTAGGGGTCGTGGACGAGGTCAGGGCCAAAACTGGAACCAAGGATTTAATAACTATTATGATCAAGGATATGGAAATTACAATAGTGCCTATGGTGGTGATCAAAACTATAGTGGCTATGGCGGCTATGATTATACTGGGTATAACTATGGGAACTATGGATATGGACAGCGATGTGCAGACTACAGTGGGCAACAGAGCGCTTACGGCAAGGCGTCTCGAGGGAGTGGCAATCACCAAAACAATTACCAGCCATACTAAAGGAGGATGTTGGAGAAAACAGGAGGAGATTGCTAAAGTTAACCCATCTTGCAGGACGACATTGAAGATTGGTCTTCTGTTGATCTAAGATGATTATTTTGTAAAAGACTTTCTAGAGTACAAGGCACAACTGTCCAACTGTATATAGCCGCCAATTAGTTTTCTTTGTTTTTACTTTGTCTTTTGCTATCTGTGTTATGACTCGATGTGGATTTGTGTTTATACAAATTTTATTTGTATGATTTCATGTTAAACCTCAAATAAATGCTTCCTTATGTGATTGTTTTTCTGCGTCAGGCACTAAATCGCTCTGTAAAAGTGTAATTTAAAATAAGCAATAATTAAGGCACAGTTTATTTTGCAGGGAGTATTGATCCATAGGGAGAAACTGTGGTCCTTTATGAATAGCCAGCTACAGTGTCCCCCTGTTCCCCATTTTTGTTAGATGTATACTATCTAAGGCTTCATTTCCCTGCAAAAAAAAAAAAAAAATTGTGTTCCCAGAACACAATAGCCAAATGGAGGCAACTTGCTAAAACCTAGTACCTTGGCCTGGCCTCTAGGCACCCATTTCTAATCATATCTTCAATCCTTGAGTGAGGCACAGCCATAAAATAAGGGAAGTCATTCATTTATACTGTACAAAATTTCAATTTTTCTGAGGTTCCCACACAATCTTTTATGAGCTATAGTAAAATCACATGTTTATACAGTCTTTCTCCCTAAGTCCCAAACATTTTAGCAACATTATCTTATGTAACACCTGGGGTTTGAGAAACAGGGCCTGAACAGCCAGGCATCACTTATGCAAACAGTTTTGAATTTTCCAGATGTATCCATTTCCCTTCGAGTTAACAGAAAGCTTATTTGGAAAACATCGCCTCTCCCCTGCCCACCACCCCCAATCCCTTTCCCTCCACCTGCAGGTAATATTTGCTTCTAAAAAGAATCTCTGCCTTTGCAGTAACATGGAAGAGATTTTTCTGATTTGTTTTGCAATTCCTGATGAATATCTTTATCTACATCTCTGTTATAGAGCAGCAGGGTACTGCCTAAAATTAAATCACAAAGTCACTGCTTTCTTCCCTCCTAACCATGCTCAAAATCTGGGATCCACTGTTAGCTCTTTTGTGCTCTTCATGTCCTGTATTATTTTAGTTACCAAGCCCCTTCACTGGTTGTACAAAGTGGTTTCCACATCTTTTTTTCATTTCCTATTGTTGCCATCCTACTTAGACTTGCAAATTCATAGTTGGGCTGTTTCACCTGGCTCCAGACAAGTTGCCTGCTTTAATATAGCTGGCACATTCTGGCCTCCTAAATCTTTGGATCCTTTCCTCTCCCAAAACACTGCTCATGGCTGCCCATTGTGTGTGTGTGCATGTGTGTGTATAAAGTTTTACTAGAAAACACAGCCATGCCCATTTATTTACACACTATCTATGGCTGCTTTTGGCAGAGTTCAAAGCCTCAATTATTTACCATCTTGGCCTTTGACAAAATTTGCAGACCCCTGGTGTAGAGGGTAATGCCAGTATCCCTGAGCCTGGCACATGGGCCTCTGTATGACCTGGGCTCCATCCACCAGCCTTTCTCACCTGGCCTCTGTGCACGTCCTCGACAGCCCCATACGGTATCTGCCTCAGCTGGGCAGGCCCCTTAACCAGCCTACATCTTGCCTCTCCATTGCTATCCATGCATTCTCTCTGCCTGGAGTTCTCTTCCACACACCCAAGCTCCTGGCAAACACCAGTCATCCAAAATTCAGCTCAAGGCAAGACGATCCAGTGATGCCATCTCTGCAGCACAGCCCACCCTCCGTACCTCCCTCCCCATGGATTCATGGCTTCTGTCTCTGTGTCCCACTGAACTCTGATGTATATTTCCCACAACTTCTGCTCGTATATGTGTTTCTCCCTCTTTAGACCACAAGTTCCTGGAGAGCAAATATTGTGTCTTAATCATTTTTTTGTATCTCAAAGCCAAGTGGTACACTTAAAATATAGTAGATACTCAATGTCTGTTGACTGACTGAATGAATGAATGAAAAACCACCGCCTAACCCCCCATCTTGTTCCTTCCTCTCTTTGTCTAGCCTCATAGTCCTTAACCCACCTCACAGATTCCAGCCCTAAGCTTATCTTGTCCTGTCCACTCCCTTCTGGGCTCTAGTCCCTTCTCCTCCAGAGGCAGTCCCTGCCTACTCCTGCCCACACTCCTGTCCTGCTCACCTCTGGTCAGTGTGGCAGCCAGTGACCCTCACATCCTGTCCTGCTGTGTGGCTTTAATGGGCATCTCTTGCCTGACTGGTATGGACAGGGGCCATGGCCGAGGAGTCCTGTGCCAGAATCCGGGCTCTGTCATTTTCTTAGGTGGATTCCCCTTAGGCAAATCAGTACCTCACATTTCTTCATCAGTAAAATACCAGTGATTGGATGTACTTCACCAGCTGCCAAGATGACCCTGATAGATGCACATTTATTCATTCATTCAACAAATATTTATTGATCATGCATGAGGTACCAGTCAATGATGGGACAAAAACAAACAACAAGAGAACAAAACAAAACTTACCAAAAAAACCAAAACCAAAAACAAACAAAGACCCCCATAAATCCTTGCCCTCATGGGGCTTACTTTCTTATTGAGCAGACAGATAAGACAAATACAGTACTTAGAAGGTGAGAGGTTCTTGGAGACTGACCAAGCATAGAGGGTAGAGATTACAATAGTCTTAGATGGTAGTTTATTTATAAAGGTCTTTCCCCCGAATCAGAAAGGTCCCTTCTTGTAACCCCTAGAAGCCCCCAAGTAATTCTTTATCACATTAGCCAGTGGGGGCGAGCAGTTAATAAAAATACTCATGGGATGAAAAAGGAAAGAAGGAGGGAAGGAGGAAGCAGTGTCCTTCAACATTCCTCACCAAATACTTTCCAGACATTTCTAACACCAGCCAGGGAAGGCCATCCGTGTGTTCTTTCAGGGGCATTAATCTGGCAGTAGTGGTGGTGTGAGATAGATCAGCATGGAAGAAACTGAATTTGGAGAAACCAGAAGTTAGGAGGCTCATCTAGACACCAAGAGAGGGGCTTGGTGAGATTGCACTTCATGGGAAAATTTGGAGACTAAATCCAAGGTCCTTTAGAGTGAAGCTGGGATTTCACTAACCCTCACCTGATGGCATAGTTACAAGGAGAATTCTAGATATGGCAGGTGATGGCAGGTGGTAAAGGAAGAGAGGGAAGGAAAGAGACCAAGCTTGGGTTCCTGGACATTTCTCCTATCCATGCCTTCCCTTTCTTCTCCACCTCAAGCCCTTCTCCAGAGTGTGTCTGATCCTCACACCCAAGTCCGTCCCTTACCTGCCAGACTATTCTGTGAACTGCAGTGCCCAGAACCCAGTCTGACCCTACTCCTTCATTCCCTCAAAAAGTAATTACTCCTCCTGAGTGTTAGGTCCAGTATCTTCAGTCCTCCAGGACAAACAAAAATCAGGAGAGAAAAAGCACATACCTGCATCAGTAGGACATGACCTGTTGAAGCTGCTCCATAAAGTGGAAGGAACCAGGCTGACCCAAGGTCAAATCCCAGCTGCGAGAATCTATAGTCCAGTGACATTGGGCAAGGCTTCTCTCAATTTTCTGATATATAATACTAAAGGGTACTTTTTTAAAGTTAAGATTATGACTCTTATAGAAACATAAAATGACTACATGTCAAAGATGTTATTTAACTCATTATTTATTGAGGGAACCACTAAGATAGGACAACTGGTTGAAGGGAGAAGTCAAGAAATACCTATCTATGGGCAATCAGAAACACTGAAATAAATTTACAAAGATTCACAAAACTGATCAATAACCTTTGGGTAATAATCAGCTGCATCTCCACCAAACACACTCATCTGCATTTCTAAGGCCAAGATCATTTGCATTACTATCAGTTTTCTAGGACATACAGATTGTAAATAGCTCAAAGACAATGAAATGTACAGACCCCACAGAATCAGATAAGCTGGCAGATTGCTCTTCGGAGAACACCCAAAAGTCATCTTTTCATTGTTGTTGTATTCCCCACCCCTCCCATTTCAGTTTCAGAGATTTTCCCAACAGAAATATGGGGATGTTACTTGAGGTAATAGATTTAAAACTCCCAGCACAGTTCTTGGCACATCATGGGGCACTCCGTGTCTGGAAATTTCCTTCCCTGTCTTTCCATCTAATAAAATCACAAGGAGAGAATTCCTCAGAGGCAAATGCTGCTAGAGAAATGTATAACAAGGGTTCCAGAATTCAGAGGTGAAATTTCTCACCTCTGGCTGAGAGTCTTTCTGAGAGAAGGGGTGGGTCACCTCAGATCTTTCCCTGGTAGCACTTATCCCCAGGGAAGATAACCACAATACCCATGCTGGATTTTCTCTCTCATTTAATAGCACACACGCTATGGCCACTCCCGTATCTCATGTGTGACTCACAACTCAGTGAGGTGAACTATCCAGTGTTGTAGTCATTCTTATTTTACGGAAGAAGAAAGTCATCCAGGGATTAAATAGTTTTGCTCAAGTTCATGGCTGTTAGGCAGAACCAGTGCTGAACAGAATCCCATGTTTCAGAAGATTTTGGGAAAAATATTTACATCCAAGACCCTCCCCTCTTCTCAAGGCCTGAGTTTATTGCTTTATCTCGGTGTTAGAAATCTGTGAATCAAAGTCAGCTTTTCTTGAACAGACAGGTTTAAGCAAATACTAAGTTTTATATTACAGATTACTAATCTATTACAATGATTTTATCAGCCTGTGAAATAACTGTCTATATAATGTAAGTTTCCTAGTTCCCTCTCCGAACCAAACCCACAAGCATTCCATGGACGCTGGGGCCACTGGGTTCAGGGCCCACTGAATGCACAGGGGACAGCTCTGTGGGGGAAGAGTTTGCTCCTGCAAACAGAACCCATGCCAGACAAAGGACAGAGCAGGAACGGTGGCCTGCAATGACCACAGCCCACACCTTGGCCCCTGAATTCTTCCCCATGCCAGAATCTGAGTCCTTCTCCTCCAAGGGCCCCTGGCTGTGACCTTCCCTTTACCCTTTAGAGCAGAGGATCCCAGACTCTGAACAACTCCCAATAGTGGGCTTCTAATAGAGGTTTCTGCTTTACCTCTTGCTCCTCTTCAGCCTCAGCCAATTAATGGAGATTCACATTGTGCCACTTTCTGCTCAGAAAAATCCAGTGGCTTCCTGTTGCAGCTGGAGTTTTCTGGTACAGACTGGGCATGGTGATTTAGTGTGCAGGATGTGTATCAGGGAGTGCCTTCGGGATTGACAACTTTAGGGAGGGAAGATTGAGTGGAGGGAGAAGTTAAGCTGCAATGCAGGTTCAAGCAGTGACAGCTTCAGACATCCCCAGGAGGGTTTTGGACAACTCTCTTCAGGAACTTGCCATATTTCCATATCATCCTCCCTCTACTTCCACCTCCTCAATCACAAGAAGAAAAGATACAGATACAAGGGTCCTCCCTCTGCTGATCTCCTTTCTTCTCATTACCCCAGGCCTCTGTCACACTACAGACAGGACAATGTGGCTGTTGTTTCATTAATTCTCTGATATCATGTCTCCGTGTCAATTAAATGTTTCCATATTCCTATCCCACAGCTTGAGGAACAATATTAGTTCAATGTATTAAGAGGAAAGAAATTAAATATTTGTTCTAGGGTAATTGTATATAAATTGCATGACAATTGAGCTGGTGATGTAATTAGTGAATCTTAATTGGAGGCCCTTTTACAATCAATGTTTAATTTACTAACAACTGTTTTGGCTTAAGAGCAAATTAAAGGCTTGTCATTGGCTTTCCACACCCATTTCGGGCAGAGCCAGCACATTTACTAGCCTTAGTAGTGAAGATTTCTCTGCCGTTGTCTGGTTCTGTGATCTCCAGGAAATCTTGGGCCCTCTTTGGAACTCAATTTTATTATCTGCAAAATGGGAACATTGCGAAGACTAGTACTAACAACTAATGTGCATTAAGCATCTCCTACTACTAAGAGTAGTACTTAGTACTCTTGGTTGGATACTGTTGGATACTGTTCTAAGCACACATGGGCAGCTCATTATATGTGGGCAACTCATTTAGTCCCCAAAACAACCCTATAAGTAGGTGCTATTTTTATCACCTCCATTTTGCAGAAGAGGAAACTGAAACACAGAATAGTTGGTCTTTGTCCATGGGGCAGAGAAAGAGGGATTTGGCTCCAGAGCCCATTCTGCCAACAGGTAAGCCCTACTACCTCTCATTACAATATCTAGCTTCTACTTTGGCTCAAAGGGCCTGTGTGGCCCAGTCCTCCCAGCACCCTAGTCTTCCACCTCATTGTCGTTATTTTTCTCTCCCAGGAAAAATCCCTCTCTATAGCTGAATTCTTGGCTTTGATCTTTTCTGATTTGTTACCAACACCAGTGAGAAAGTGAGAAAGGATTTCAATTTAAAATGGAACCAGAGGCTATGAAATGGAAATTCTCCGGCATGCACCCTCAGAAGAATGGAATTTAAGAACTTAAGAGTCTGATTTCCCGTAAATGCCTGATTTACAGAAGATGGAGACTCATCTCTTAACCAACAAACATACATCAAGAATCTTTCTCCATCCCTAAGCCAATGAACTAACTGCTAGATTCTGGCTGGACTTCCCCCTTGCCTATAAATATAGCCCTCTCCAAACCCTCAAAAGACTTACTTGTTTGGGGTGTGTGGGTTGCTAAGTGGGTTAAGCATCCACCTCTTGGTTTTGGCTCAGGTCATGATCTCAGGGTCGTGGGATCAAGCCCTGTGGTCAGATTCTGTGCTTAGCAGGGAATCTGCTTGAGATTCTCTCTCTTCCTCTTCCTCTGCCCCCCTTCTCTGCTCTTTCTCTCTGTGTCTCTCTAAAAAAAATAAAAATAAAAAAAAAGCCTTACTTTCTTGTAGCTTGCTAGAGTACATGTTTCCTGAATTGCAATTCCCTTGCTATCCCTGAATAAACTCCATTTCTGGTAATGTGGGCTTCCCTCAGTTTACCCCTTTATTTAGGGTGACTCCAGTAATATCTTGCCTCACCAGCTCCCATAGCCACCCCATTATCAGTTAGGATGGGCTAGATTATGCTATGGTAACAGCCCCAAATCTAAATGGCTTACACAGAGGTTAATTTCTCACTCATGTTCCATGTCCAGTGTGGGAATTGTAAACAAATGTTTTGCGTCATTTTCTGGACTTCCAACTGTCCATTTATGGCTCTGCTTTAGGCCATCTTTACTCTAGAACCCAGGCTGACAGGAGCCCAATGTCATTGGACCTAAAAAGGGAAAAGAGAAATAGCAGATCAAGAGCTTGTTCTTAAAGCTTCTGCTCAGAAGTACTATAACACATGAGACTCTAGCTCATGTTTTATGGCTAAAGCAAGTCACACAGCAACCCCAGAGTTCAACAGAGTGGGATTTCTATTCTGCACTTCCTCCATGTTGCATCCTTGCTTTCTGCCTTGAGCTAAGTCTTCATTGCTCTGCCACTGGACTCCTGAGTGCTGCTACTGGGCATAACATTTCTTCTTTTTAGAATGCTATCTGGAAGGGCTTGGGAAATAGCCCATTGTGAATACCTGCAGTCCAGAAAATAGAGGAAAATATTTCTTTACAATTCACAGCATCTCTCTACATGATATCTCAATGTCCTTCTCCCCTGGCTTCCTTCCTTGTCTGCCTCCTCCCTGGCTCCATTCCCCCAGGACCTGCATAACTAAGGCTATGAAAATGCCACCAGTTCTCTCTTCATCTTGTAAGTGTTACAATCCCCTTTGGGAACTGACTCTGAGCTCCATTTTTTTTCCTCCCTGTGTCCCTCTTCCTATCTTAACTGGGAGAAGTGAGAGGGAGAATGGCAAGGGACAGAGGGCTTCTGTTCCTGCCCCAGCTTAGCCACTGACCAATGCTGTCAGCATCACCAGAGGTAATTTTAGGCTGCCTTGCCTACTGCTTTATCCCAGCACCCAGCGTGGCACATGATAGGCACTCAATTATTGTTTCTAGAATAAATATTTATTTATTCATCTGAATGAATAGATGGATGGAGTTCCCTTGAAAAGGCTCTCCAAGGACTCTCCCAATTCTGAGTTTCCCTGATTCTATGTGATTCTGTAAAATTCTCATTTCCAGACTATCTTTTGGGACTGACAAGGCAGAGATACCAAATCAAAGAGCAGCAAATGTGCAAGTGATTTTATACCTAATTGACAAACTAAATGTAGATAAATCACTAGGACCAGATGGCACTTGCCCAAGAATACTGAAGGAACTCAAGGGTGAAATTGGAGAATTGTTGGCCAAAATATGTAAGTGCTCGTTACAAAGGGATGTGGTGCCAGAGACCTAGAGAGGGTGGCTATGCCACCACAGAGGACCCTGGGAACTGTTGAACAATGAGACTGACTGTGAAACCAGGCAGGTTATCCACACTTCGAATAAAGAGTAGCATACATGCCAGTGAAGAAGGCTACTTGGTTCTATAAGGGGAAATCATTCCTGGCTAAATCTAGAATTATGTGTGGAGACACATATGGATAGTGGCAAAGGGTAGCCATTGGAGGAAAGGATTCTGGCTCTCAGAATTATATGCTAAAGTCTATTAAAAAATGACAAACTGACTCATCTAAGATCAACTGTCTTAGAAAACATTCTGATTTAACTATGTGTCTGTTTTTGTGCCAGTACCATACTGTCTTGATGATGACAGCTTTGTAATAGAGCTGGAAGTCTGGAATTGTGATGCCGCCAGCTTTGCTTTTCTTTTTCAACATTCCTCCAGCTATTTGGGGTCTTTTCTGGTTCCATAGAAATTTTAAGATTATTTGTTCCATTTCTTTGAAAAGAGGGGATGGTATTTTGATAGGGATTGCATTGAATGTGTAGATTGCTCTTGGTAGCTTGGCATCTTCACAATATTTGTTCTTCCAATCCATGACCATGGAACGTTTTTCCATTTCTTTGTGTCTTCCTCAATTTCTTTCATGAGTATTTTATAGTTTTCTGAGTACAGATTCTTTGCCTCTTTGGTTAGATTTATTCCTGGGTATCTTATGGTTTTGGGTGCAATTGTAAATGGGATCAACTCCTTAATTTCTCTCTTTCTGTCTTGTTGTTGGTGTATAAGAGTGCCACTGATTTCTGTACATTGATTTTATATTCTGCCACTTTACTGAATTCCTATATGAGTTCTAGCAGTTTTGGGGTGGAGTCTTTTGGGGTTTCCACATAAAGTATCATATCATCTGCGAAGAGTGAGAGTTTGACTTCTTTGCCAATTTCGATGCCTTTGATTTCTTTTTGTTGTCTGATTGCTGTGGCTAGGACTTCTCCTTATATATATTTTTTATTATGTTATGTTAATCACCATACATTACATCATTAGTTTTTGATGTAGTGTTCCATGATTCATTATTTGTGTATAACACGCAGTGCTCCATTAAGAACTTACCCACTTTTTAAAAAAAATTTTTATTGTTATGTTAATCACCATACATTACATCATTAATTTTTGATGTAGCATTCCATGATTCATTGTTTGTGCATAACACCCAGTGCTCCACGCAGAACGTGCACTCCTCAATACCCATCACCAGGCTAACCCATCCCCCCACCCCCCTCCCCTCCAGAACCCTCAGTTTGTTTTTCAGAGTCCATAGTCTCTCATGGTTCGTCTCCCCCTCCGACTTACTCCCCTTCATTCTTCGCCTCCTGCTATCTTCTTCTTTTTTTCTTAACATATATTGCATTATTTGTTTCAGAAGTACAGATCTGTGATTCAACAGTCTTGCACAATTCACAGCACTCACCATAGCACATACCCTACCCAATATCTATCACCCAGCCACCCCATCCCTCCCACCCCCCATCACTCCAGCAACCCTCAGTTTGTTTCCTGAGATTAAGAGTTCCTCATATCAGGGGGTGGAGCAAGATCGTGAAGGAGTAGGAGACCTGGATTTCGTCTGGTCTAAGGAAATCAGGTGAATAGGGATCAAACCATTATGAACACCTACGAACTCAACAGGAGATCGAAGAAGAGAGTAGCAACAACTCTCTGAACAGAGAAGCGACCACTTACCAGAAGGTAGGATGTGCAGAGAAGTGAATCCGAGGCAATATTTGGGAGGATAGACGGCGGGGGAGGGAGCCTCAGTCGGCCACTTCTGGCAAGTGCTAGAGCCGTGGAGCACAAAATTGGAACTTTTAGAGGTCGGCTTGGCTGAGGGACATCGCTGCAGTGGCTAAGCAGGAGGTGGAAACCTCGCGGGACAGTGTGGACTCAGGACCCTCGGGGTCACAGAAAGACCGGGGGTGCCTGAGAGCAGCAGAGCTCCCAGGTATCAGAGCGGGGAAGCCGGCAGCTGAGATGGAGCCAAGGCGCGGGATGGCAGCTCGGGGTGGCCATAAACTGTGATCCGCGGCCCAGTCGGGCCACTGCGCCACCAGCAGGGACCCAAAAAGCGGCAGATCGGGGGAGACTCCCCTCTCTCCCCCAGGAGGAGCAGCGCGGGAGTGCACCACATGGATCTGCTGGGTTTGGAGACTCCACATGGGGTCAGGTGCCAGAGATAGAAATGCTCGGTCACAGGCTGGGTGAGCACGGAGTGCGGCCGGAGACCGGGGAGACGGGAGTGATTGACTGCTTTTCTCCGGGGGTGCACTGAGGAGCAGGGTCCCGAGTTCTCAGCTCCTCCAGGAAGAGACTGGGAGGCCACCATTTTCACCCTGGTCCTCCAAAGCTGTACTGAGAGCTTGCAGGGAAATAAGCTCCTGAGAGCAAACCCAAGCAGCTTGCTTAGCCCGGACCGACAAGGGCGGGGCAATTCTGCCTCCGGCAAAGACATTTGAGAACCACGGTAACAGGCCCCTCCCCCAGAAGATCAGCAGGAACAGCCAGCAAGCCAAGACCAAGTTTACTGATCAAGGAGAACGGGAGAACTCCAGCAGTAGGGGAATAATGCACATAGAATTCATGGCTTTTTTACCATGATTCATTAGTTTTTCAAAGTTAATTTTTTTAACTGTTTTTTTTTGGAATTTTTCTTTTTCCCTTTTTCAACCAACATCTTATCAATCCCTTTAAAAAAAAACATTTTTTATTTTTCATTTTTAGAGTCATATTTTATCCCTTCATAGTAGTTACCCTTATTTTTGGCATATATATATAAGTTGTTCTCTCTTTAAAATTTTGAGATACAGTTTCTTCTAACAGATCAAAATATACCCTAAATCACTAGTGTATGGCTTTGTTCTAGTCTCCTGCCTGATCACACTCTCTCCCTTTTTTTTTCTTTTTTTTAAATCTTCTTCTTTCTTCTTTCAAACAACTTCTTATCAATTCCATTTATAAAACCTTTTACAAGTTTCATCTTTACAGTCATCTTCCATCCCTTCATTGTATCAACCTTTATTTTGTACATATATAAGTTTTTCTTCCTTTAAAATTTTAGGAGGCACTTTCTTCTAATAGACCAAAATACACCCAAAATCTAGTGTGTGGCACTGATCTATGCACTAGCCTGATCATATTTGATCATATTCTGTTTTTTTGTTTTGTTTTGTTCTGTTTTTGTTTGTTTTTATCTTTATCTTTTTCTTTCTCTTTTTTTCTCTTTTTTTATTTCTTTCCATTTCTTTTCCCCTGATTTCAGGACTTTTCTGATTTGTATAGAGTATATTTGCTGGGGACATTGTTAACCTGTTAGCATTTTCTTCTCTCATTTATCTGTTCTCCTCTGGACAAAATGACAAGACGAAAAAAATCACTTCAGCAAAAAGAACAAGAGATAGTACCGTCAGCCAGGGACCTACTCAATACTGACATTAGTACAATGTCGGACCTAGAGTTCAGAATCATGACTTTAAAGATACTAGCTGGGCTTGAAAAAAGCATGGAAGTTATTAGAGAAACGCTTTCTGGAGAAATAAAAGAACTAAAATCTAACCAAGTTGAAATCAAAAAGGCTATTAATGAGGTGCAATCAAAAATGGGGGCACTAACTGCTAGGATAAATGAGGCAGAAGAGAGAATCAGCGATATAGAAGAACAAATGATGGAAAATAAAGAGGCTGAGAAAAAGAGAGAGAAACAAGTACAGGATCACGAGGGCAGAATTCGAGAGATAAGCGATACAATAAGACGAAACAACATTAGAATAATTGGGATCCCAGAAGAAGAAGAAAGAGAGAGAGGGGCAGAAGGTATATTGGAGCAAATTATAGCAGAGAACTTCTGTAATGTGGGGAAGGAAACAAGCATCAAACTCCAGGAGGCACAGAGAACCCCTCTCAAAATCAATAAAAATAGGTCAACACCCCGACATCTAATAGTAGAACTTACGAGTCTCAGAGACAAAGAGAAAAACTGAAAGCAGCTCAGGAGAAGAGATATGTAACCTACAATGGTAGACACATTAGATTGGCAACAGACCTATCCACAGAGACTTGGCAGGCCAGAAAGGACTGCCATGATATCTTTAGAGCACTAAACAAGAAAAATATGCAGCCAAGAATACTATATCCAGCAAGGCTGTCATTGAAAATAGAAGGAGAGGTAAAAAGCTTCCAGGACAAACAAAAACTAAAGGAATTTGCAAACACGAAACCAGTCCTACAAGAAATATTGAAGGGGTCCTCTAAGCAAAGAGAGAGCCTAAAAGCAGCATAGATCGGAAAGGAACACAGACGATATACAGTAACAGTCACCTTACAGACAATGCAATGGCACTAAATTCCTATCTTTCAATAGTTACCCTGAATGTAAAGACACCCCCAGATTGAAAGTGAGGGGGTGGAAAACCATTTACCATGCTAATGGACACCAAAAGAAACCTGAGGTGGCAATTCTTATATCAGACAAATTAAATTTTAAAACAAAGCCTGTAATAAGAGATGAAGAAGGACACTATACCTTACTTAAAGGGTCTCTCCAACAAGAAGATCTAACAAATGTAAATATCTATGCCCCTAACATGGGAGCAGCCACTTTTATAAGGCAATTAATAACACCCCCTGACTGAAATGGGCAGATCATCTAAGCAAAAGATCAACAAGGAAATAAAGACTTTAAATGAAACACTGGAGCAAATGGACTTCACAGACATATTCAGAATACTCCATCCCAAAGCAACAGAATACACATTCTTGACCATAGAGTTGAGGGTCCATTTCTGGGCTCTCTATTCTGTTCCATTGATCGATGTGTCTGTTTTTGTGCCAGTACCATACTGTCTTGATGATGACAGCTTTGTAATTGAGCTGGAAGTCCGGAATTGTGATGCCGCCAGCTTTGCTTTTCTTTTTCAATATTCCTCTGGCTATTTGGAGTCTCTTCTGGTTCCATACAAATTTTAGGATTATTTGTTCCATTTCTTTGAAAAAAGTGGATGGTATTTGATGGGGATTGCATTGAATGTGTAGATTACTCTAGGTACCATTGACATCTTCACAATGTTTGTTCTGCCAATCCATGAGCATGGAACGTTTTTCCATTTCTTTGTGTCTTCTTCAATTTCTTTCATGAGTATTTTATAGTTTTCTGAGTTTCCTAGGTATCTTATGGTTTTGGGTGCAATTGTAAATGGGATTGACTCCTGGATTTGTCTCTCTTCTGTCTTGTTGTTGGTGTATAGGAATGCCACTGATTTCTGTGCAATGATTTTATAACCTGCTACTTGACTGAATTCCTGTATGAGTTCTAGCAGTTTTGGGGTGGAGTCTTTTGGGTATTCCACATACAGTATCATATCATCTGCAAAGAGGGAGAGTTTGACTTCCTCTTTCCCTATTTGGATGCCTTTGATTTCTTTTTGTTGTCTCGTTGCTGTGGCTAGGACTTCTAATACTATGTTGAATAGCAGTAGTGATAAGGGACATCCCTGCCGCGTTCCTGACCTTAGGGGAAAAGCTCTCAGCTTTTCCCCATTGAGAATGATATTCGCTGTAGGTTTTTCATAGATGGCTTTTATGATATTGAGGTAAGTACCCTCTATCCCTATACTCTGAAGAGTTTTGATCAAGAAAGGATGCTGTACCTTATCAAATGCTTTTTCTGCATCTATTGAGAGGATCATATAATTCTTGTTCTTTCTTTTGTTAATTTATTGTATCACGTTGATTGATTTGTGGATGTTGAACTAACCTTGAACCCCAGGGATAAATCCCACTTGGGGATTTGGTCATGGTGAATAATTCTTTTAATGTACTGTTGGATCCTATTGGCTAGTATTTTGGTGAGAATTTTTGCATCCATGTTCATCAGGATATTAGTCTGTAATTCTCCTTTTTGATGGGGTATTTGGTTTTGGGATCAAGGTAATGATGGCCTCAAAAAATGACTTTGGAGGTTTTCCTTCCATTTCTATTTTTTGGAACAGTTTCAGGAGAATAGGTATTCATTCTTCTTTAAATGTTTTGTAGAATTCCCCTGGGAAACCATCTGCCCTGGGCTTTTGTTTGTTGGGAGCCTTTTGATGACTGCTTCAACTACCTTAGTGGTTATAGGTCTGTTCAGGTTTTCTATTTCTTCCTGGTTCAATTTTGGTAGTGGATACATCTCTAGGAATGCATCCATTTCTCCCAGGATATCTAATTTGCTGGCATAGAGTTGCTCATAATATGTTCTTATAATTGTTTGTATTTCTTTGGTGTTGGTTGTAATCTCTCCTCTTTCCTTCATGATTTTGTTGATTTGGGTCATTTCTCTTTTCTTTTTGATAAGTCTGGCCAGGGGTTTATCAATCTTGTTAATTCTTTCAAAGAACCAGCTCCTAGTTTCTTTGATCTGTTCTACTGTTCTTTTGGTTTCTTTTTCATTGATTTCTGCTCTGATCTTTATTGTTTCTCTTCTCCTGCTGGGTTTAGGCCTTATTTGCTGTTTTTTCTCTAGCTCCTTTAGGTGTAGGCTTAGGTTGTGTATTTGAGACCTTTCTTGTTTCTTGAGAAAGGCTTGTATTGCTATATACTTTCCTCTCAGGACTGCCTTTGCTCTATCCCAAAGATTTTGAATAGTTGTGTTTTCATTTTCATTGGTTTCCATGAATTTTTTTAATTCTTCTTTAATTTCCTGGTTGACCCATTTATTCTTTAGTAGGATGCTCTTTAGCCTCCATGTATTTGAGTTCTTTCCAACTTTCCTCTTGTGATTGAGTTCTAGTTTCAAAGCATTGTGGTCTGAAAATATGCAGGGAATAATCCCAGTCTTTTGGTACCGGTTGAGACCTGATTTGTGACCTAGGATGTGATCGATTCTGGAGAATGTTCCATGGGAACTAGAGAAGAATGTGTATTCCGTTGCTTTGGGATGGAATGTTCTGAATATGTCTGTGAAGTCCGTTTGGTCCAGTGTTTCATTTAAAGTGTTCATTTCCTTGTTGATCTTTTGCTTGGATGATCTGTCCATTTCAGTCAGGGGGGTGTTCATGTCCCCCACTATTGTTGTATTGTTGTCAATGTGTTTCTTTGCTTTTGTTATTAATTGTCTTATATAATTGGCTGCTTCCATGTTAGGGGCATAGATATTTACAATTGTTAGATCTTCTTTTTGAATAGACCCTTTAAGTAGGATATCGTGTCCTTCTTCATCTCTTATTACAGTCTTTGTTTTAAAATCTAATTTGTCTGATATAAGGATTGCCACCTCAGCTTTTTTTGGTGTCCATTAGCATGGTAAATGGTTTTCCACCCCCTCACTTGCAATGTGGGGGTGACTTTGGGTCTCAAATGAGTCTCTTGCAGATAGCATATTGATGGGTCTTGTTTTTTAATCCAATCCGATAGCCTGTGTCTTTTGATTGGAGCATTTAGCCCATTTACTTTCAGGGTAACTGTTGAAATACATGAATTTAGTGCCATTGTATTGCCTGTAAGGTGACTGTTACTGTATATTGTCTGTGTTCCTTTTTGATCTATGCTGCTTTTAGGCTCTCTCTTTGCTTAGAGGACCCCTTTCAATATTTCTTTCAGGGCTGGTTTCGTGTTTGCAAATTCCTTCAGTTTTTGTTTGTCCTGGAAGCTTTTTACCTCTCCTTCAATTTTCAATGACAGCCTTGCTGGATATAGTATTCTTGGCTGCATATTTATCTCGCTTAGTGATCTGAAGATATCATGCCAGTCCTTTCTGGCCTGCCAGGTCTCTGTGGATAGGTCTGTTGCCAATCTAATGTGTCTACCATTGTAGGTTACATATCTCTTCTCCTGAGCTGCTTTAAGTTTTTCTCTTTGTCTCTGAGACTCGTAAGTTTTACTATTAGATGTCGGGTTGTTGACCTATTTTTATTAATTTTGAGAGGGGTTGTCTGTGCCTCCTGGATTTTGATGCCTGTGTCCTCCCCCACATTAGGGAAGTTCTCTGCTATAATTTGCTCCAATATACCTTCTGCCCCTCTCTCTCTTTCTTCTTCTTCTGGGATCCCAATTATTCTAATATTTTTCGTGTTATCATATTGCTTATCTCTCGAATTCTGCCCTCATGATCCTGTACTTGTTTCTCTCTCTTTTTCTCAGCCTCTTTATTTTCCATCATTTGTTCTTCTATATCACTGATTCTCTCTTCTGCTTCATTTATCCTAGCAGTTAGTGCCCCCATTTTTGATTGCACCTCATTAAAAGCCTTTTTGATTTCGACTTGGTTAGATTTTAGTTCTTTTATTTCTCCAGAAAGGGTTTCTCTAATAACTTCCATGCTTTTTTCAAGCCCAGCTAGTATCTTTAAAGTCATGATTCTGAACTCTAGGTCTGACATCGTACTAATGTCTGTATTCAGTAGGTCCCTGGCAGACAGTACTACCTCTTGTTTTTTTTGCTGAGGTGATTTTTTTCATCTTGTCATTTTGTCCAGAGGAGAATAGATGATTGAGAGAACAAAATGCTAACAGGTTAACAACGTTCCCAGCAAATATACTCTACACAAATCAGAAAAGACCTGAAACCAGGGGAAAAGAAAGGGAAAGAAAGAAAAAAGAAAGAGAAGAAAAAAAGAAAAAGATAAAGATAAAAACAAACAAAAACAGAACAAAACAAAAAAATAAGAGAATATGATCAAATATGATCAGGCTAGTGCATAGATCAGTGCCACACACTAGATTTTGGGCGTATTTTGGTCTGTTAGAAGAAAGTGCCTCCTAAAATTTTAAAGGAAGAAAGACTTATACATGTACAAAATAAGGGTTGATACAATGAAGGGATGGAAGATGACTGTAAAGATGAAAATTATAAAAAGTTTTATAAAAGGAATTTAAGATAAGTTGTTTGAAAAAAGAAAGAAGATTTTAAAAAAAGAAAAGAAAAAAAAAGGGAGAGAGCGTGATCAGGCAGGAGACTAGAACAAAGCCATACACTAGTGATTTAGGGTATATTTTGATCTGTTAGAAGAAACTGTATCTCAATTTTAAAGAGAAAAGAACTTATATATATATGCCAAAAATAAAGATAACTACTATGAAAGAATAAAATATGACTCTAAAAATGAAAAAAAAAATGTTTTTTTTTTTTAAAAAGGGATTGATAAGATGTTGGTTGGAAAAGGGAAAAAGAAAAATTAAGAAAAGAACAGAAAAATTAACTTTGAAAAACTAATGAATCATGGTAAAAAAGCCATGAATTCTATGTGCATTATTCCCCTATTACTGGAGTTCTTCCGTTCTCCTTGATCGGTAAACTTGGTCTTGGCTTGCTGGCTGTTCGGGCTGATCTTCTGGCGGAGGGGCCTGTTGCTGTGGTTCCCAAACATCTTTGCCAGAGGCTGAATTGCCCCGCCCTTGTCGGTCCGGGCTAAGCAATCTGCTCGGGTTTGCTCTCCTGAGCTTTTGTTTCCTGCAAGCTCCCGGCACAGCTTTGGAGGACCAGAGTGAAAATGGTGACCTCCCAATCTTTGCCCGGAGGAGCTGAGAACTCGGCGCCCTGCTCCTCGGTGTGCCCCCAGAGAAAAGCAATCACTCCCATCTCCCCAGTCTCCGGCCGCACTCCGTGCTCACCCAGCCTGTTACTGAGCATTTTTATCTCTGGCACCCGACCCCGTGTGGAGTCTCCAAATCCAGCAGATCCCTGCAGTGTGCTCCCACACCACTCCTCCCGGGGGAGGAAGGGGAGTCTCTCCGGATCTGTTGCTTGTTGGGTACCTGCTGGAGGAGCAGTGGCTCGACGGGGCCGCGGATCACAGTTTATGGCAACCCTGAGCTGAGAGCCCGTGCCTTGGCTCCATCTCTGCAGCCGGCTTCCCTGCTCCAATACCAGGGAGCTCTGCTGCACTCAGGCACCCCTGGTCTTTCTGTGACCCCGAAGGTCCTGAGACCACACTGTCCCGCAAGGGTTCCACCCCAGCTTAGCCACTGGAGTGACGTCCCTCAGCGGAGCCGACTTCTAAAAGTTCTGATTTTGTGCTCCATGGCTCTATCACTTGCCAGAAGTGGACAATGAAGGCCCCCTCCCCCGCCATCTATCCTCCCGAATATCGCCTCGGATTCACTTCTCTGCACATCCTACCGTCTTGTAAGTGGTTGCTTCTCTGTTCAGAGAGTTGTTGCTACTCTCTTCTTCGATCTCCTGTTGAATTTGTAGGTGTTCAGAATGGTTTGATCCCTATTCAGTTGAATTCCTGAGACCAGACAAAATCCAGGTCTCCTACTCCTCCGCCATCTTGCTCCACCCTCCAGAACGTGCCCTCTTTAATACCCATCACCAGGCTAACCCATCCTCCCACCCTGCCTCCCCTCTAGAACCCTAAGTTTGCTTTTCAGAGTCCATCGTCTCTCATGGTTCATCTCCCCCTCCGATTTCCCCCCTTCATTCTTCCCCTCCTGCTATCTTCTTCTTCTTTTTTTTTTTTTTTTAACATATATTGTATTACTTGTTTCATAGGTACAGGTCTGTGATTCAACAGTCTTGCACAATTCACAGCACTCACCATAGCACATAACCTCCCCAATGTCTATCATCCAGCTGTCCTATCCCTCTTACCTGCCACCACTCTAGCAGCCCTCAGTTTGTTTCCTGACATTAAGAATTCCTCATATCAGTGAGGTCATATGATACATGTCTTTCTCTCATTGACTTATTTTGCTCAGCATAACACTCTCCAGTTCCATCCACGTTGTTGCAAATGGCAAGATTTTATTCCTTTTGATGGCTGCATAATATTCCATTGTATATATATATACCACTTCTTCTTTACCCATTCATCTGTCAATGGACATCTTGGCTCTTTCCACAGTTTGGCTATTGTGGACATTGCTGCTATAAACATCGGGGTGCATGTACCCCTTCAGATCCCTACATTTCTATCTTTGGGTTAAATACCCAGTAGTGCAATTGCTGGATTGTATGGTAACTCTATTTTCAACTTTTTGAAGAACCTCCATACTGTTTTCCAGAGTGGCTGCACCAGCTTGCATTCCCACCAACAGTGTAGGGGGGTTCCCCTTTCTCCACATCCCCGCCAACATCTGTCGTTTCCTGACTTGTTAATTTTAGCCATTCTGAGTAGTGTGAGGTGATATCTCATTGAGGTTTTGATTTGGATTTCCCTGGTGCTGAGCAATATTGAGCACTTTTTCATGTGTCTGTTGGCCATTTGGATGTCTTCTTTGGAAAAATGTCTGTTCATGTCTTCTGTGGCTAGGACTTCTAATACTATGTTGAATAGCAGTGGTGATAATGGACATCCCTGCCATGTTCCTGACCTTAGGGGGAAAGCTCTCAGCTTTTCCCCATTGAGAATGATATTCGCTGTGGGTTTTTCATAGATGGCTTTTATGATGGAACTGGAGGGTATTATGCTGAGTGAAATAAGTCAATCAGAGAAAGACATGTATCATATGACCTCACTAATATGAGGAATTCTTAATATCGGGAAACAAACTGAGGGTTGCTGGAGTGGTGGGGGATGGGAGGGTGGGGTGCCTGGGTGACAGACATTGGGGAGGGTATGTGCTATGGTGAGCGCTGTGAATTGTGCAAGACTGTTGAATCATATACCTGTAGCTCTGAAACAAGTAATACATTATATGTTAAAAAAAAGAAGAAGAAGAAGAAGATAGCAGAAGAGAAAGAACGAAGGGGGAGAAATCGGAGGGGGAGATGAACCGTGACAGACTATGGACTCTGAGAAACAAACTGAGGGTTTTAGAGGGGAGGGGGGTGAGGGGATGGGTTAACCCAGTGATGGGTATTAAGGAGGGCACATATTGCATGGAGCACTGGGTGTTATATGAAAACAATGAATCATGGATCACTACATCAAAAACTAATGATGTATGGTGACAAACATAACATACTAAAATAAAATTAAAAAACAAACAAAACAAAACAAAACAAAAAATAAATGTAAAACAAACAAAATCCCAAGTATGTGTTTCCTTTTAAACAAGATATTTTAGAGCTCAATACCCACAGATTATTCTTATTTATCATGAGGAAACAAATGTACCAGTTTTTCATTACTTAATGCTATATAAAAAACAACCTCAGAAATTTAGTGGCATACACCTATAAGCATCTATTGCTTATGTAATAAATGGGGTCAGCTGTGGGTGGGCTGCTTTTCATGTGTGTGGGAGTCAGCTGGTGGTCAGTTAATCTAGGCTTAGCTGACTCAGCTCTGCTCCATGTATTTCTCATCCTCTCTCCTAGAACCAGCAGGTTTGCCTGGGCATGTTCTCAAAGGCTCAAGAATGTATTTGGAAGTACACAGGATTCTTAGGGCCTAGGCTTAGATCTGGCACACCAACCCTTATGCCTCATGGTCTAGGCCAAGCCATATCACATGGCCAGTTCCAGAGTCAAGGGGTGGATCAGATTATCCTGCCCATGGAGGGAGAGCCTCACAGTGCTCCCTGGCAAAGGATGAAGACTTGGGGCTATTATTGCAATCAATCATGGAAGGAAATTCCAGTATCATTTCTGAGTTTGTATAAGACTAAGCTATGGGTGAGAGTTAAATGCTAAGCAGACAGAGTTAAATATTCTGCAGGATTTGAGCACTGGATAGAAAAAGAATAGAAAACTTTAGTATGGGTATACCTATTAGGATAAGGTTCTACTGAAAGTGACAAAACAACCCTAAATAACTGGCATAAACAAGATGGAATCTTGTGTCTCACATAAGCATGGAGGTGAGCATCCTAGTGCTGATGTGGTGACTCTACTTCATAGTTTTTAAACTCCTTTGGGTCTTTGTTGCACCATCCCTAGTGTGAGGAATACTGGTACAACAATGCTCACATCTCTATAAAGTTGCTTGCCATTTGAAACAACCAAAGCAGTCATAAAATGCCTCTGTCTCATTGCCACATTCCAAACCTCACAAGAATGCATCTAATGTGTGTGTGTGGCACAGGATGTGGGGACCAAATTTGCATCCAGAATCCTAGCTGAAAGGGAGTCTAGGAAAAGTAGTTCTAAGATTTCTAGCCCTTGCAGTAAAGGAAAACACTACAAGTTGAGAATGAATGCTGAGGGCCAATGGTCTGTACGCACCATACTTTGTAAAAAAGAGGAGAACTTCCAAGAGGAGAAAAATGTATTTCAAAGGATGGGGTTACAAAAGTCCCACTTTGCAATACCATCACGTTGGGGGTTAGGGCTACACATGTGAACTTTGAGGGGACACAAACATCCAGTCTATAGCACTATGTTACTCTCTTGTAACCCCATCCTTTTTTACATCTTTTTTACAAATCTTAGAACTACTTTTCCTAGACTCCCTTGCAGCTAGGATTCTGGATACAAATTTGGTCCCCACATCTTGTGCCACACACACACATTAGATGCATTCTTGTGAGGTTTGGAATGTGGCAATGAAACAGAGGCATTTCATGGCTGCTTTGGCTGTTTCAAATGGCACGCAACTTTATAGAGGGTTGCTGGAGTTGTGGGGGGGTGGGAGGGATGGGGTGGCTGGGTGATAGACATTGGGGAGGGTATGTGCTATGGGAGTGCTGTGAATTGTGCAACACTGTTGAATCACAGATCTGTACCTCTAAAACAAATAATGTAATATATGTTAAGAAGAAAAAAAGAAGAAGATAGCAGGAGGGGAAGAATGAAGGGGAGTAAATTGGAGGGGGAGATGAACCATGAGAGACGATGGACTCTGAAAAACAAACTGAGGGTTCTAGAGGGGAGGGGGTTGGGAGGATGGGTTAGCCTGGTGATGGGTATTAAGGAGGGCACGTTCTGTGTGGAGCACTAGGTGTTATGCACAAACAATGAATCATGGAACACTACATCAAAAACTAATGATGTAATGTATGGTGATTAACATAAAAATACAAAATTTAAAGAGGAAAAAAAAAAGAATCTCCAGAGAGCCCCCTCATCCCTTCCACCATGGGAGGCCACAGCAAGAAGATGGTCATCTGTGCACCAGGAAACTCTCACCAGACCCCAAATCCTGTTGGCATCTTGATCTTGGACTTCTGGCCTCCACAACTGCGAGAAATAAATGTTTTGGGTTTATAAGTCACCTAGGATGTGGAATTTTTGTTATAGCAACCCTGAGGGACTAAGATGCATAGGTTTGAAGCATCATGGCCCCTTGGCAAGACTGTAAAGTGCCCAGGGTTCAAACAGCTATTGTGTTCTCTGCTCGTCTCTCTCCTCACCTCACCTCCTTGTTGGAAACATTGACGTTAGACCTTGTCCCCTTGAGAAATGGGGAGGGGCAGGGGGTGGATTTCTTGTGGGCAGGTCACCTATCATTCCTTTCTTGGGAGGCCAGGGTGGGAGCTGATAGGACTAGGGAGATGAACAAGTGGTTGCAGTGAGTCACCATGATCTTTTCTAACCTACCCATGTGAGGCTTTCTGCACCTCAGAGAGGCACAAATAAATACAGATGCACATACATTATTAAGTGTAATTACATTGTTACTTATAGGTTCAATTAAATATTCTGGACATTTTTATAACATAATTTGAGGTGTGATGCATGCAGCAACAGCATTAACCTTTAATCATAGTTCTTTCCCTTCCAAATGTAGTAATGACCCCATTAATTAGTAATGAAATGATTAAATAGGAATAGAAGCCATCATGATCATGATTCCTCTCACTGAGTTATCTCCCTAGATTTAAATGTGGCCTTCTAAACTTCCTCCCCCAAAGAAAACACATCTCAGGATGGGTGAAGGGAAACTGTTGAATTTTCTGCAGGTTCTTCTCTCCTAGAAGCATGGAGTGGAAAAGTGGATAAGATGAACATTGTGTAATCAGGGATATGCAGTGTTCACTCTTGGGTGTTTATCTGCTCCTTTGGTTATTTGATAATTATCACTTCTGAGTACCAGATTTGGGGATGGAGAGTGGTATGAGTTATGCAGTTTGGAGCAGCACTAGGCCCTTACTGAAAGCAGCTCAGTCCTGATTATTCCCATCTACTCATTGCCCACTCCACCTTCCAACTCCCTCCCAGAAGCTCAGTGGACTTTAGAGAATCCATTTGCCACCCAGTTCTTGGGTTGTCTGAGGTCCACACACTCATGTGTCCACACCATCCAGTCATCCTTCCACTTGCTCCTTGGTTCAATCCTGGTTTATTGGCTAACACTGTGTGTCAGGAATCATGGGAAACACTGAGGGGACAAAGGCAAAGATTGTTGCTCTTGGAAAACCCTATCAAACTCAGTCATAAACTGAGTGTTGCAATAACATATTAATAATAGTGACAATAGAGAGAAAACATGGTCTAGGGGAAGCTCAGAGGAAGGGCACTTGACTTAGTCTATGGTGTCATGGAGGGCTTCCTGGAGAAGATGACATCCAAGATGAGTCTTTTAGGATAAATGAAGCTAACAAATGAAGAAACAGGCAAGGGCAAGTATTCCAAGCATGGGATATATCATGAGTAAGAGATCTGAAATAGCTCCTGTTCCCCTTCTGTACTTTAATCCAATACCCCATAAACTGCCCCACACCATACAGTATTCATGGAAATCATAGCAGATTCTGCTTGCCTGGGTCTACACCCCAGTTCCTGACTCTTGCGTCTGGCATTGATTTAACATCTTACTCTGGCCCCTGTAGACTCAGTGGCTGTTTCATGCTCTCTAGTCCAGGAACTCATGGTTACCTTCAGTGACTCCCAGCAAGGTTCTCTACACCAGCTTCCTGCTCTTGGCTTCCTTGTTCAGCACACCTTGTCCAGCCCTTCTCCCCTTAGCTCCATCCACCAGTTTGCATAGCCAGCTCTTTCCAATTTGAAGAGAAAATTAGAAACACACCACCATATGTCTAAACACACACACACACACACACACACACACACACACACACACACACATTGTGCTCTGTGCCTATCCAGCCACCCAGCTGCCCTCACCCTCACCCTACACCTACCTTGAATCCTGGGCTCAATATATCTCTGGCATATACCTTCCTCTCACTCCTTCAGGACTGATCAGACATACAGAGTGTTTCTGATTCCAACTAAAATACAAATTCAGCTGCTTTAACAGAGAGACCGAATAATAACAGCTTAAATAACATAGAAGTTACTTTTCTCTCCCATAGAGGTCTCAGTGACAGGTCTAGTAGTGGTACGGTAGCTCCGTAATCATTAGGACTCCTTTTATCTTCTTGCTCCGCCAGCCTCTTGCAGCACCTGTCTCATGGCCGCAACAGCTCCATCCTCCCAGGGAACGCAGGGCCATTCCATTTAAAGACATTATTTGTAATTTGTTCACATCACTTCTGTTCACACATATCAGCACTTAATCATCAGCTGCACAGGAGGCTGGGAAATGTATTCTGGTGGCGATGCATGCCCACCTATACATTTTAGGTAAGACGGGAAGGATGGGATTGGGGACACAAGTAGTAAACCCTGCCATAATCTATAAATCTGCAACTGTGGGGCTTCTCAGACTTATCAGGATGCCAGGAGGCCTGATAATCTTCTGTCTGTAGGCTCTTGGCCTCTCTTCTTGTCTTCAATTCTTCATTCATTCAAAATGTACTGAGTAGCAACTAAATGGTAAGCCCTGGGGCTTGGTAAAATAATTAACTAACTCATTGCTAAAAGGAGAGACAAGTTATTGATATAACTAATTGCAATATTTGTTTAAAATTAAGAAGCTTCATAAAAAAAAGCACAGATAAAGGGCTTCAGAAATTCAGGGCATTGAGAGTTCTTTCTGGAAGGAATGGTGGTGACTTCATGAGGAGGTAATGTTTGAGCTGGGCCTTAGAGGTCAAGTATAATTTCCATACTCAAAGTGGTGTGAGCAACACTTCACTTCTCTTGATAGAGCATTTAAGAAGGCTGCAAGGAGCTCATGTTTCTGGTAGTTGAGAAACCAGGTACAGCAGGGAGAGGAAAGGAGGATTTCCCCACCTGGCTCTGGTCCCCAGGGCAAAGCTATCCCTTACTGAAATAGTTTGGCAGAATTGCAGAATTCAGGCTATACCTCATGCTATGCTCTAAAGGGACATAGGCACAGGTCCTGGCCTCAAGGTGTTTATAAATATTAGGGTTTAGAATGGAAGCTGGCAATTGTGAGCCATCAATAGTGGTTAGCTATTATTCATTGTTATTGTTGAGAAGAAAATGAGAACAAGAAACTGTTTTAAGGGCTTAGAAATGGATATAGCTATGCAGAGAAAGAAGAGATACTTATGGGTTGATGTGATTAGAGGGGGTGGAATTTTAGATGATTCTTGAAAGATGGGTAGAATTTTGCAAGGTGGAAAGGAGCTCATGAGGAATTCCAAGGAAGAGCCTGGTGGGTGGGGGGGATATTGTAACTTCAGGAGACATTGGTGACTTAGTTTGGATTCCCTAAAAGCAGACTGAGTAAGGTTTTGTGTGTAAGTAGTTTACATGGGAAGTGAACTCAGAGAACAAAAGGGACCAGGGGAGTGAATTCAGGAAGGAGGGAGCACCAGCTAGGAATAGGCTGCAGGGTTGCCCGGCTAGAAGTGCCCTCCCCATGGGTGCCTCATGCAGTGCACCTCAGGCCTGTACAACAGAGGACAAAACAGAAGACCTTTAACTCCCACCTCCAGCAGTCAAGAGTGTTAGCTCCTCTCAAACTGCCAGGTGTTTCTGTGGGAGTGTTCATTGGACCCCTGTAGGTGTCCAAAGCTACCTGGATATCAGAAAAGTCCCAAGGCAGGAATCCAAGGTGTGCAATGCAGGCTAAGGTGAGGTGCTGTTAGAGAACACAGAACACCTGCTCTGAGCCTGTGGGGTGCTAGGGGAAGAAGGGGGACCAACAGAATGGGAAGTGGTGCCCAAGAGAGGTCCCATTCCAGAAGCTTGAGACATTCTGCTGCAGTAAGGGCATCTCAAGTGACCACAGCTACATATGGGCAGGTAATTCAGCATGTACAGATAGTGGGAGCAGGAAAAGAGGAAAGGAGAAAGGGGGAGAGGGGGAGAGGATATACACGTGATGTGCTGACTTATAGTAAACACTTCCGATGAGGAGGCTGCAGTGTCTGACTGTGGGGATGAGAAAGGAGAAATGCTGGGGGCTGTGTCCCTTCTGAGCACATGCTCAGAGAGCAGTGGAGCCCAAGGGGGCAGAGGAGGCAGGAATGGAGTTAAAAGCCAGTAGAAGGACTGGGAAGTGGGTAAATATGTGGGGTTTCCTGACATGAGGACAGGTCAGGTCCCTTTCTGGGACTCAGCTCTCTCATTTAAGAGAGGTTGGACCATGCTCTCATTCCTCAGAACTATTAATATAAATTATTTGAAGTTCCTGGAGCCAATACAATTAGGAACCGTAAGCCTTGGACAGCATCCATGAAGCCATAAGTCTTGAACAGATCATTATATGAAATTACATCAACATGATGGGCTATGTGGTAGGGAAGGGTCCACTTGGTGGAATAATATTCCATACTAAAGCTTGGAGTTGAAGGAGGAAGAAGATGATGACCTGTTAATAAGGATAACAGTGATTGCACATTTACGGTGGTCCAAGCACTGTTTTAGTTATTTACATGAGTTCATTTACTTAATCCTTATTGCAATCCCAATAGGAAGATGCATCTGGAAGAAGATGTGCCTGAGGGGAGGGCAGCTTGGAAGAGTGAAAGAATTGGATGTTATCCTGGATCAGGATGCCAGATAGTCAATAGGAAACTTGTTTCTTACTTCTGGGACTATTTCCTAATGTGCAAAGACACATAGGTGCACTAACTGTTCGGATTAGTGATCCTATTCAGAAAATTGTTGGAAGAGGTAATCAAAAGGATGTAACCACTGGTTGACTCTAGAGCTAGACTCAGGCAAACGGAGGCTCCTCACTCCCTCCCCATCCTTGGAATGTACATTCTGCCTACCATTGACACAGTGGGAGTTGTTCCAAGGATATAGCCTTGAGAGAGTGAGATGTTGTTAAGACCATCTGGAAGGTATATGGGACTGAACTCAGTTAAGGCTTTTATATAAACTTTTAAGATTTGGCTGGTGGGTGTGGAGATCTACTTATCTTGCAGCTACCCAAGACAAACCCCGTATGTAAGTTCCCTTGCTTATTAAACCTGCCACTTACCAATCTGGAGTGGCTTGTTGCTTCAATCTTTCCTTGCTTTCTGTATACAAGGACAGATGAGATCGGGCGCATTCAGGGTGGTATGGCCGTAGACAGTTTGTGAATCAACAAAACATTTTCACAGTGGCCAGCCCATAATGTGTGCCCTGTGGACATAGGCTTTGGATATAAATACTGAGAACTCCAGGACTTTTCAATATTTGGGAGTAAGAGGAAGAAATGTCTGAAATCAGTACCATTCTGGACTCAAATACTATGGTTTATCCACAGCATTTTATTTCATCAAAGAAGTATCTGTGGATGGGTGCCTGGGTGGCTCAGTTGGTTAAGCATCTGACTCTTGATCTAAGTTCAGGTCTCAATCTCAGAGTCATGAGTTCAAGCCTGCACTGGGCTGCATACTCCATGCTGGGCATGGAGCCTACTTAAAAAAAAAAAAAAAAACAGAAAAACAAAACAAAACAAAAAACTAGTATCTGTGG
This sequence comes from Eumetopias jubatus, assembly GCF_037043125.1. Taxonomy (NCBI): domain Eukaryota; kingdom Metazoa; phylum Chordata; class Mammalia; order Carnivora; family Otariidae; genus Eumetopias; species Eumetopias jubatus. Next base: position 112,233,389 of record NW_028274812.1, read on the forward strand.
GATGCTACACTGTTCTAGGCTCAGGGAATGCAACCTTGAGCCAGGCAGACAAAATCCTTGACCTTGCAGAAATTAGTTCTCCTAGGAGGTGTCATTCATCAAATAGCCCCATATGTAAACAAATATTTGCAAACTAATGAGTTCTATGAAAGCCAAATTCAGGAACCATGAGAGGACCTAGAGGAATCTGACCTAGTTTGGTATAAAAGGGCAGGCTGAATCCTGAAGGATGAATTGGAGATACTAGGTGAGGGACTGTGGAGAGGGAAAGGGGAGAGCATTCCAGAGAACAGAATGAGGTCAGGCTTTTATTACCACCTAAGGTGGAGCTGGAGTGAGAACATGAGGGTGGCCAGATCCTTGATCCTAAGTGTATGGGAAGCCACTGAATGCACTTAAGTAGCTGGGAGGGTTAGCACTATCTTAAAATTTTCATTCTGGTTTCAATGAGGAGAAAGATTAAAAGGGTTGAGTGGGGTATAACAAAGTTTTACAAAGCTTTGAGCAAGACACAATTGTGCCAGATATTTCCTTTTTGCCTCTGGATTCACTGTTGGTGCTGCTCTGTGCTCCAGGAAGCAGACCTGGGCCCCTTAATGAAACACATATAGAGACCGGGAGCCTGTTGGGGGCCATATTATGGAGACTCAGTAAGCCCTGGATGAACTTGGGAATGAGTACACCTTTATATACCTGTGGGGAAAGATAAGCAAGAACATGACCTGGAAAAAAAAAAACAAAACAGCTTGTGGAAGTCATACTTTTAAATCTGTGTTTTATTTTAAAATCCTGCCATGACTGGATTGAAGCTGGCTAAGGCCAGTTTGGTGTTCCTCTGAGCCCCAGCACCAGCTTATAAGGACTGTCCTCTTGGACTGAGGGTCACCCCTGGAGAGCAGACATTCCCCCCCCCACCGACAGTCATACATTTTCCTTAGTAGCAGTGGAGATCAGATAAACCTGAATTTAGATTTCAATTCTGCTATTAATTAGCTATGAGCCTTTAGGAAAAAACTAGCTTCTCACACTCAGATTCCTCATTAGAACAATTTATTAAGCATCTACTAGATGTCAGACAATAGGCCATTCTTGGATCCTTCTCCCTTCTCCCCTTTCCACTGCTATGGACTAAGTATTTGTGTCCCACCAAAATGCATATGTTGAAACTTAATCCCCAATATGAATTTGGGGAAGTGGGGTCTTCGGGAGGTGATTAGGAGAATGGAGCCCTCATGAATGAGATTAGCACCCTTATTAAACAAGGTCCCGGTAGGATCCCTCACTCCTTTGGCCATGTAAGATAGCTGTCCATGAACCGGAAAGCAGGCTCTCAGCAGACACTGAATCTGCCTTGAATTAGAAGAAATAAATATCTGTTGTTTATAAGCTATCCAGTCTATGGTGTATTGTTATAGCAGCCCAAATGGTCTAAGATATATACCTTATATAGTTAACCTTCATTTTACAGATGAGGAAACAGGCTCAGAGAAGTTGAGGAACTTGCCAAAAGTCCTGCAGCTCAAAAAGGGTGGGATCAGGGATCAAACAAGCCTATTTGACTCCAAAGCCCCTCCATATCTCCCCACTGTCTGCAGACAGAGTCAAGAAAGGAACATCAGAATCTAAGACCGTGCACCTCTCTGTGGATACCCAATATCATCCTCTTGTTTATTGAATTGTTCTGTCTTCATCTTAAAAAAATAATGTCAGGCACATGGTAGGGGATGCAGTGAATGCTGCTCCCCTCATTAGCTTACTCCTCACAAACATTTTCATCTCTTTTCCCCCTTCATCCTGCCCTCACCTCCTCCCAATTTCTCTTGTCTCCCTCCCCAACACATCTTCTCTCCCCTGCCTTCCTCTGCCCTCCCCCTTGCTGGGCCATGCTCTTCAGACATCTCATTAAAGTAATTGTTGACCTGAATTCCTATTCCCATGCATCTATAATTATGCGCCACAGGAACCCCTGGGGGATTCAAAACAGACTCTTAATCTATTCCACATGAATCAAAAACAACTCCCAAGAAAGCAGTTTAATAGCTACAATTAACAGAATGCTATTTGGCCATCCATGGGAATTGTTCTCAGCCCAGCACTGCCCACTTTCCTCATCTTGGTACTCAGAAACATCAAAGGTACCCTTTAAAATGGGTAAGACTTTAGGGTTTAATTTAGTTTTCCTCATTAATTAACTGGATGCAAATATAGCTGGTGAATTTTGTGAACAGGATTCCATTGTCCTTACTTTCTCTCCTCTGGGCTAGAGGACCCACCCAGGCCTTGAAAACTTGGTTTGTCTCCAACCCAATGTAGAGGTCAGTTCTGTTCATCAACAAAGGGCCATATAATTTTGCATATATTGCACTGTATCAGCAGCAAGGCCAGAGATGCCCCCTTTCTCTGCATCTACTTTCTCTCTACTAACCTCAAGAAATCCTTCTCCCTTCTCCACTTTCCATAAATTGCCCACCATAAGACTTCACTTCATGGATGCCAGGCACCAGCATTGCAGGAATGCCCCTATCATCAGGATGAATGATCCAACTGTTCATTTTACAGAAGGTTCCAGGAAAGGTGTGGATGCCAGGACCCTCTGCCAGCCACACCCTGGGCAAAGAACTTTTCTCAGGGCCAACCTGGGGGAAGACTTGGGTGGGTAACGTCTTGAGCACATTTCCTCACCCTGGGGTTCTCCACTAGTTAAATACCATTTTTCTAAAACCTCATCTGTCCTTCATGTATAGTCTATAACAGTTGTTCTCAAACTTGAGCATGCACCAACATCTCCTGGAGGGCTTGTTAAAACAAATCTCTGATTCTTAGGTAGGGCCCTTCTAAAAGTTCCCTGTGATGATGCTGCTGTGGGATACAAGGTCTTTGTTATTCAAAGTATGTTCTCAGTAACCAGCAGCATGAGCATTACCTGGACACATGCTAGAAATGCAGAATTGCCGATCTCAGCGCAGATCGGCTGAATTAGAATCCACAATTTAACAAGATCCTCAGGTGATTCGTGTGTGCAGTAATATGTGAGCACTAGTTTAGTGGAATGCTCTTGAGGTTCTAGGTAAGCAAGGAGTTGAGAGCAAGCTGAGAGGGATGACTGTCCCATCCTGCCAGGGATGTGACAGGAAACCAGTTTTTTCAGAACAGCCCCCACCCCTCCCTTCTCACACACACTCACACCCTCTACAGTCACCACCAATGAGAATTATCTCATTGCTCATCTCTGCCAGGGCCCCAGCTCTGGTATAGATGTTTTTCCCGGGGAATTTTGCTGGGAAGACTCTACCCACTGGTTTTAAGCTTATTGTTAGCACCTCAGTTCCCCTAAAGATACCTGCCACAGCTGTCTCAGTCCTATAGTTGCTTGTCTGTTCCTCCTTGGAGAGGGAGGCAGGCAGCCATTTTTCCCCTTTTGCTTCTAGAAACTCATCCAGAAAGTAATTAGAGACCAGTAAGATAATTTTGTCTTATTGTAATTATACCATGACAGCTCTCATGAAGCAAGGTCATTATGCATCACAGAAAAAATTAATCATTTTTATAATCTATGTTATTTCTCTGTAAAGGGATGAGAAGTCATTTTCTCCAATACCAAGAACATGAACACATCAGCGAGCCTCTCTACCTTGAGCTACACAAGACCCTCTGGTGTTCAGGGCTCCGACTCTACCAGGAACATGCGGATTAAGTGGGGGAAAGGCATGGGCACACTTTAATGGGTTAGGGACTCTTACCAAGATGTCTTGAACTTCCCAGTGATTCTTAATATGCCTCTGTTGCCTAGGCCTTGCAGTTTTTCAGTTAAAGCTTATGAATGATAACAGCTAAATCTTATGGAGCTACATATTATTTAGCCAAGAATATTATATGGCAGACGATGCTAATAATAATAGCTTAGTACTTATAATGTACCAGTCACTATTCTAAGTGTTTTCTATGTATTAGCTCATTTAAAACTTCCAATAACCCTGGGAGGTGAATACTAACATAATCATCCCCATTTTACCTATAAAAAAACTGAAGCCTCAAGAGATTACATAACTTGTACAAGGACGCATAGAGGCACATGTCTAGTGAGCCACAAAGCCAAGATATGAACCCAGATTCCTAATGTTTAACCACTATACTAAACCACCTCCCAAGTTCTCAGAATTTATTCATAGCTGTGTCAGGTAGGACTTGAACTTATAAACTATGGATAGAGAGAAGAGGCTGAGTTCTTGCTCTGAAGTCTCTTCCCTCTATCACTCTAATGATATTTGCGCTTCCTGATCTTGCAGGCCAGTTTTATGTAGATGGAGTTGTCCACGGAGGTCCAGAACTTTCTCTCATGTCCCATAAGAGGCAGAACTTATTTGATTTCTTTGCAGCCATCTCCTCCTCTTTTTCCTTCTTCATCTATCCACTCAGGAAACATACATCACACTTTTACCACAGTCTTGACTCAGAGTGGAAGTCATTCTACCATCCTTCTGGGTGCTTACAATGTAATGATATAAACAAGTATGCTTGCAGTTGAATACAAGGGAAATAGAATATGTGTTATATGGAGATGCAAGTGATGCTACAACAGAGCAAAGGAAAGAACAACTTATTAATCAGGGTGTGAAGTCCTCTAGGGAGACCGGACCTTGGCCATCTCAATTTCCCTAACCACTGGAACTCAGAAAGTGCTTGACAAAGCATCTGGTGAGCAGGTGGAATCAAACTGGAAGATTAGAGAAGGCGCTGTAAAGATTTAGCATCTCAGCTGGGACTCAAATATAGTAGAATTTTGATTTGTGGCAGAAAATGAGGAAAAGGACATCCCTGGCTAGTGGAACAGCAGGAGTAAATACAAGAAGCCAGGAAAATGAAGGACCTATTGAGAGGAGAGAATTGACAGTGATTTCATTTAGGAAACAAGTGTTTACAGAATTAATTTTCAAATGTACTACAAGAATAAGAATTAACCACTGAGTTTAACATTTTTCCTTTCTTGGAGTTTTTCTGATCCCAGGTTGAGTGTCTTATATCATGTTCACTTGCTACAGGCATGGTGCACAGAAAGCCACCTTCTTGCCTAAAGTGTCCTGTGTCTCCACCTTCTTCTGGCTGCACAAGTCTGACCTTGAGGTTCCTCAAACTTTCTCACTTCCCACTACAGTTCCTCTGGTTAAAAGGCTCCTGCCCTACTTTATCACTTAGCAGGTCCAGAGGGAAACCTGCACCTAAGCTCATAAACTGAGTCAGGTGAATTGGCTTATAAAGGATGTGACTCCTCCTGTGGCTCATCCTTTGAAGGGATGGGGGAGGGCAGAGGGGCTGTGAAAATCGGGACTAGGCAGCCCCTCTTAAACCCTGCATTTTTCTTTCTTTCCAGAAACAATGCTTATTTGGGGCAGCTACTAGGGAAATTCAAATCCAAAGAACAAACTAATAGGAAATATTGGGATAACTATAATAGGTTAACAGAAGCAATTTCTTCGAAGGGAATTTTGAATATTACCTTTCAGTATTACACCAACTTTCCCTAAAGACACAAATCCTGGGGATGCTTATGTAAACCATAGACTCCCAGGCCTTCACCCAAGATTTACTGAACCATAATTTCCAGGGCAGAGCCCTGATAACCTGGGATTTATCAGCACTTCAGGTGATTTTTAACAGGAAAGTTGAACACAAGATAATTATGTATTCTGCCTCTGAACAGGCTGGCAATTGTTTTCTTTTTCTTTTTCTTTTTCTTTTTTTATTGTTATGTTAATCACCATATATTACATCATTAGTTTTTGATGAAGTGTTCCATGATTCATTGTTTGTGCATAACACCCAGTGCTCCATGCAGAACGTGCCCCCTTGAATACCCATCACCAGGCTAACCCATCCCCCCACTCTCCTCCCCTCTAGAACCCTCAGTTTGTTTTTCAGAGTCCATCGTCTCTCATGGTTCGTCTCCCCCTCTGACTTACTCCCCCTCATTCTTCCCCTCCTGCTATTTTCTTCTTTTTCTTTTTTCTTAACATATGTTGCATTATTTGTCACAGAAGTACAGATCTGCGACTCAACAGTCTTGCACAATTCATAGCACTTACCATAGCACATACCCTCCCCAATGTCTATCAGCCAGCCAGCCCATCTCTCCCACCCCCCACCACTCCAGCAACACTCAGTTTGTTTCCTGAGATTAAGAACTCCTCATATCAGTGAGGTCATATGATACATGTCTTTCTCTGATTGACTTATTTTACTCAGCATAACACCCTCCACTTCCATCCACGTCGTTGCAAATGGCAAGATCTCATTCCTTTTGATGGCTGCATAATATTCCATTGTGTATATATACCACTTTTTCTTTATCCATTCATCTGTCAATGGACATCTTGGCTCTTTCCACAGTTTGGCTATTGTGGACATTGCTGCTATAAACATTGGGGTGCACGTACCCCTTCGGATCCCTACATTTGTATCTGTGGGGTAAATACCCAGTAATGCAATTGCTGGATCATATGGTAGCTCTATTTTCAACTGTTTGAGGAACCTCCATACTGTTTTCCAGAGGGTTTGCACCAGCTTGCATTCCCACCAACAGTGTAGGAGGGTTCCCCTTTCTCCACATCCCAGCCAACATCTGTCGTTTCCTGACTTGTTCATTTTAGCCATTCTGACTGGTGTGAGGTGGTATCTCATTGAGGTTTTGATTTGGATTTCCCTGATGCCGAGCGATGTTGAGCACTTTTTCATGTGTCTGTTGGCCATTTGGATGTCTTCTTTGGAAAAATATCTGTTCATGTCTTCTGCCCATTTCTTGATTGGATTATTTGTTCTTTGGGTGTTGAGTTTGATAAGTTCTTTATAGATTTTGGACACTAGCCCTTTATCCGATATGTCATTTGCAAATATTTTCTCCCATTCTGTCGGTTGTCTTTTGGTTTTGTGGACTGTTTCTTTTGCTGGGCAATGGCACTTGTTTTCCAATCAAGACTGCAGCCAGGGTGGAAAGCCACATCCCCCCCCCCCCCGCCAGGGGTTGGGCACAGCCTGAGATTAAAACCTCCCCTACCTTTCCACGCTATTGGTATTTTATGGAATAGGAAACAAGTGGAGGGTGTGGGAGGTAGTACCTGATTGAAAGGAAGGGAACCAATGAGAAAAACAGGAGCCACTGCCCACCCAGGATGTTTTTTAGGGCCAGGGGTGGGACTAAGGCTCCACAGCATATAAAACCCACACTCTGTAGCATGAAGGGTAGTGTTGCATTGGTAGAGGTGGTGGCGGCTTCTAGAAGTTGATAAGATAGTTGTATCTGCTGAAGCTCACCTGAGTTGGAGTAGAGTGAAGCAGAAAAAGTTGGAAGGGTGGGTTATAAAGAGCTTTTTTGCTTTAAAAGGAGAAAGCATTTGGGAAAGGGGGTTCTGGCAGTTCTCTCCAAAAGCCAGTCTCTCTTGGCACTCTCCTGTATGAGCTTTTTCTTCTGTTCTCTTCACGGAGGTCCTGGGCTGATAAGAATAGGGGCACTTGCCCCTTTCTGCTTAGGGGACTTTTTCTGCCTATCTTCCTTAAGTCTGAAAAACCTTTCTTCATGGGTTTACTTCTCTCAATGAAGAAGCCTTAAAACTCTCGTGGTAGTTAAAGCAAAGTTACATCTCTTTCTTGAGAAAACTGTCTTTTCTCCCAGGAATGACCTTTGTGAATGGGTTGTTCCAGTAACTACTGGCTTTGTTGGTGGGGTGAGGGTGGATAAGGTTAGCTCTGCTGAACTCCAGCTGTAAACTTAAGTAACGTGAAAAGCTTGTACACGTTGGTACACCTGGGGGCCTGAGCTGGAGTGTATGGACCTAAGGGGATGAGTTGCTGTCTCACACTCCCAAGAGCCAAATCTCAAGTTCCTGGGGGACAACAACTTCTCCTTAGGCTTTCCCCTGACAGGGTGACAAACTCGAGACTTTCCTCCTTGTATCAGCCAAAACTCCTCTGTTCCAAGGAAATTTTAGCCTGGAGTCTTGGGTCTTCGAGATGGCTGCTCTTTGCTTGCTTCTGAACATTTCCTCCTGAGTCTTTAAGCTCCTTTAAGCTATCCTCTGGGTGAAAAAGCTGCTACATGATAGAAGTGTTGTTGGAAAAGCCAGGACAGATGTAAACTCAAACCTGGCAAAACTCAAAAGTTTGGAGACCCACATGTTTCTCTCCTCCAGCTGAAAATATCAATGTGGGTTGAACTGGGACAGTAAATGGTAGTTAAGGCATCAGCCCTTAAAGATAGCTTTCTTCTAGGGATGGTGCTACTCCAATCCTCCGAGATCCATTCCAGGGGAGTGGCAGTGTAGAAACTGGACTGACCAGAGTTTCTCTAACAGAATTCTAGCCAAACAGCTCCCTGCTGGCCTAGTCTGAGAATCCCATGCACTTCTCTGCTTCCCTTGAGAGGAAGTAGTGTGTAGAGCCCTCACACAGCTGCAACTATAGGTGCACCACTGCATCCTGGTGATGAGCCCAGCCTGCCTGGAGGGCCTAGTACTAAAGCAGACTTAGAAGATGAAGAAGGCCTGAGAGAAGCAACCTAAGTCTAAGTACACATGAGGGGAACCCTAGGGAGCTGTCAGGCAACTGACTACATGATGTGGTAGCCCGAGAAGCAGGAGAACCTGAGGCCTGGAGGTAGTCAACCTGCTAAACTAGGATGCTGAGTGGGAAGTGCTGACCTTACCTGAGAATCAGGCAATGCCAGTTGGCATAGTTTGCACAGCTGAGCCAGTTCTGGGCCAAACTTGACAAAGGCTTAAATATGAGCTCCTAGGGCAGCTCCTCTGAGAGCAACTTAAAGTTCTTCAGGAGCTGTTGCTTCTCTTCGAATGTGTGAGTGGTGGGGTTTGGATTCAGGACTGGCAGGAGCTGATGTACTCTTGTGGTGGAAACCACTGTTGACCAGAGCCTCAATCTGATCCTTCATGTGAAAATAAACAAATAAAAATAAATAAAAAATAAAATTCCTTCACAGCAGTGTGGTGTAGGACGGTGAGCTTGCACTCACCTGGGTTCAGTCTCAGATTTGGTATTTACTAGCTCAGAACCTGGGCAAATTACTGATTCAGGGAAATTGGCTTAAACTGAGGCTTTGTGATTAAATGACACCAGATGCAGACCAAGGCCCATCTAGTATATGCTCAATAAATGTTAGCTAAGTGACAGAGTATCCTGCCCAGTGTGAGCTCCTATGGTTCTGTCATGGGTGTCTGACTTGGCACGTGCCCTTTCCCTGCATCATAGAACTTCACTTGAACTTAGTTCCGTATAACCTCTGTAGCCTGTTACTCTAAATCCAGCTTGGTACCTCATGCTTTGCTTACCTCCCTCCTCTTCCCGGGTAGACTCTTTGTACCTGAGATTACATAAACCTGTTCTTGTCCTGAGAAATTGCTTCAAATATCTTAAGAATGTTGCTTGTTAATTGCTTAGGGATCAAAGTGTGGGTGGTGAGGATGGATCTTACAAGGTCAGAGCTAGGCCAGTAATATGGAGGACTCACTTAAGACTGCAACTACCTTCCTTAGTGAAGGACTAAAACCAGGGCCTGGATAGGTTGATTCCTGTAGGTTGAAGAAACTGACAAACAGGTTCTTATTGTAGGCTACAGGTGCCACTTGATGCAACCTCTGAATTCGTGATCTACATTCTGTAGCCATGGCTATAACTCACCCTTGATAACTTACCCTTGGTTAAAAGCCATAAAGATATCCAAGAACTCCTACACAATCAGCTCTAGCATGCAGCTTAGCAGCAAGTCCCTGGGGGGAAGGCAGATAGGTGATGAGATGGAGGTACATGGTAGTGACTTAGTGACTTAAACCCAGATCTAGCACATGCCTGAGACTGACAGGGCCCAGGAGCTATAGCCTGGGCTTCTACTCAGAGCTAACTTCACTTGGATGACACTGGGCTTTGTGCCAAGTCACAAGCCTTAAGATCCCACAGTTGGGCATTATATCCCTGAAGGGGGTCCCAGCTTACTCAGGTGGTAGTCGGGTTAGGTGTAAGCTAGGTGAGGGCCAACTCAGGGCTGCCAGTTGTTGCTGAAAATGGGCTGGTAAATACAATGGCTTGTCTGGGCTTTCTGTGTCATACTTTAGGAGAACTGAGTGGAGAGGAGGATGGGTCCAGAATGAGGCAAAATCTAGATTGTAGATGTTCTCCAGGGAACCTACTTACAACAAAGCTTGGCTTTTAGGCTTTCCCTAAAAGGCCCTCAATGGCAGAGAAATGTGGTGGGTCATAAAGCCAAAAAGTTGATGTGCTGTAGGCATCAGGGCTAAGTGTTGCTTCAGCCTGGATTCTGCCATTTTTCTTGTTTTAAGTGAATTGATTAAGCTGGCTGAGCATTTGGCCTCTTAAAATGAAAACACTAAAGCCTATTTCTGAGCCATGAGGCTTCAGCTATAATCCTGGGGAGCTTGGCTTACTGCTGTCCATCCTATAACCAGTAAATATCAGTTGATCAACCTTGTACTTCCCCTGCCTAAGTCCCCTTGTCTCCATTCCAAGTGTGGTCAAGAGACTCCTATCCTTTGCATAGCTCCCTCCTCCTAGCATAAGCTACCCTCCAGCCTTACCTGGTTAGCATATTCCTTTTTTCCAGCTTGGTTCCTGGTTTTCCCTCTTCATCACTAAGCTGCATAACCCTTTGTTGGGTAACTCCTTATTTTGGAAGCAGCAGTAGGTGAGGGGCAGTAGGAAAGTGGGTTCTTGTAGCTGGGTCCTCTTCAAGTGGAGGCCTCCTAGTGGGAAGAACAGAAGAACAGAAGCCCACTCTTTGAGTAGTAAGCTGCCCTTCTTGTGCCCTTGGGGAAGGAGATCCTCTTGAAGACAGCCCTGGCTGCAAGGGCTCCCACCTCTTGGCTGAACTCCACTTGTCACAACACTTGGGCTCCTACAGAGAGCCTAGTCCCTGAACACTTGATGATCCTCCAGCCCAGCAGGCTTCCTTTATGAGCATGGGGTAGATGTTGGACCTGCTTGTGACCTGTCTGGTCCTATTGTCTTTACCAAAAATGGTGGCACCATGGCATTGAAAGCTCTTGAGGTGATTTGAGATAGTGTGGAAACTGCATGAAAGCCTTAGACTAAAGAGGTAGCCCTGGGGGGAGGAAATGGTCTCTTGTCATCCTTTTTCCTTTGAGAAGTTTTTCAGGAAATTGAAGTGAAAGCAAACTGCTGACCCCTTGAACACTTGTTTCAGAGCTAGTTGCTGGTTCCATCTACTCCTGTTTGCCCCAAAATGACCTTTCTTTGTGGCAACTTTGCAGGGTTTAAGCAGGACAGAGAGGACTGATACTTATTTCAACCAATTCCCAGATAGCATGTTTTTACCACTGAAAAAGCTCTTCTGGAGCTGGCTATTCCAGGTCTCCAGAATCTCATGCACACTCTAATCTGACAGTCCTCTTATCTTGGTGTTCTTTGAGGAAAACCATAATTGGCAGAAGATGAAAAAACATTTGAATAAATGGTTCTTCATAAGATGTGAATTCCAGAGAAGTTCAAGATCATTCAGATCTGTCCATACTCAAACTTCAGAACTAGTTCATTTTCCCATCCTAACTCTATTTAAATGTCCAAACACAAGTCCTTCCAGGCCCTTTGCTTGGAAAGAAGCACTTTGTATTAGGGATGTTGCAGACTTTTTGTCAGTCACTAGGATTACCTTGTATATTAAAGACTTGTTTCCTATCTAGTGTGCCCAGTGGCTTTTTGGGGGGCTGCTGGAGTTTCTCTTGCTTTGAAAATGCCTTCCTTGCTTCAGTAACAGAATGAAACATAGGACAACTTTTAGGCTTCCATCCCTTTTTAAATACAAAGGGAGTCTAAATTGTTCTAAACCATTAAATGTTTCAATGACCTTTATTGGGTTGTCAACATTTCCTTATTGATCTGAGATGCTTTTATTCTAAATTAACCTAAGTGGACTTCCACTTTCTGTTCCAATATGAAAGGGCTTAGAAGTCAGCTTTCTTGCTGTAGGGACAGAACTGCTAAATCAAGTGAATCAGCTCTTAGATTGACAGAATTGAGGTCACAGGGTAAACATCTGCCCTGAAAACTGGTGGGAGAGATAGAGAATCTTAGCTTTCCAGGAACAAAAGCCAGAGCTGGAACTAGCAACCAATCAGTAGGAACATTTAAGGGACAATTGAAAAACTGCTGGAGGCTCTGTGGACTAGCTTGAGTTAATTCTGGGGACTCAGTTTTAGGAGATCCCCACACTTTCATGAGTTTTACCTCCTAGGTGGGTGTTTAGGCATGGAGAAGGTGGTCCTGGGTCTTTAAGAGAAGTAGCCAGCCTGATGGAACAATCTCCTGGAGATCTACCTTGGCTACCTAGGAAGACAGAAACCCAAGCATTGGCGCAAGCAGAAAGGAAGGGTGAGAAAGTCTAACATGTCAGTCTGAGGATCCATAGGTCCTGCCCAGCCTTGTAAGCCAGCATTGCAATTTGGCTGGAATGGGGCAGGAAGTATCTGTGAGGGGCACTTGGGAATCTGCTATCCAAGCTTTTAGAACTCCATACATTTTAACAGAAGGGCTTTTTCTGGTGCTTTGTCAGACAGTCCTGTTTCTAGGCTCCAGCCCAAGGGTTTCTATGCTCTATCCTGCCTTGCTTCCCTGTGAAAAGCAGAGCTGAAGCTTCAGACCTTCACAGGTACAGTTGTCTTGTGTTGCTAGAGTAATCTCTCAGATGCCTACTCCTTAGTTGCTAGCATTTGGATAGATGGTAAGTAGGGCATAAATCTTCAGAATGATTAGAAAAAGCCCTTAAAACTCCTCAGGACTAAGTTCTCCCTTCTGGCTCACAACTTACAAGCACTTTAAGTCCATTGGAAGTTGTGCATTGCCTGACCTGGTCACCTATATGGACTTGAGTCTTACAGTGAGGGGACATGGTCTCCTTAAATCCAGCCCATTGATACTTCACCATAGGTAAACCCTTGTTCTGATTTTTGCATTTTTAAAAAGAATAAAGGCCGGTTATTAAATATTCTATTTGAGCTGCTCATTCAGAACACTGCAAAAGGTCTTATTGGGAAGGATTCCAGCTAAGGGCAAGACTCCTAACCTGCCCAACTCTGAGTCAAATTTCTTTGAGTACCATTTGTTTAATGAGCAGGCATGGATGGGAGTGTTGACAAGTTCTATGAGGTTTGTGTTTAACTTTTGAAACTCCATTTCGTGTTCCTAAGCTGCCATGTCAAGTATCCCCTCCCCCATGTCAACAGGATCTCTAGACCTCCATTTGATACCTGATGGCCCCTTTTCTTCCCTCCTCTGGCCAGGAATGTCTCATATCATCAGCTAGGCAAGGCTCATAAATCAGCTGGCTAACGAACTAACCAAGGATCCAAAAAATGGATTCTTCCTCTGCTTGTCTAGTGGCTGCCTCAAAGGTGAGCCAACCATGGTGCCACACATCCCTTAGAACTCATTCCCCACTGGAAGAATTGAAGACTTCAAACTAAAGCAAAATGTTCCAAATGTGCTACAACTGCTTCCTTTCTTAATGATGAAACTCAAATTTGAGGACACTATGCTGAAGGCAAAGCAGTCCAGGTGCCAATCGGTCCTTGAGATTTCAATAAAATGGTTTTGTGATCCTATGGCATGAGTTGAAGTACCCTGTGTAGGGTCCATAATTAGACTTTTAAACTTAAAGAAATTTGGCTTATCCTCATGGGTAAGTTCATCTTGAAGGTTCTGTGGTGGCTCATGCTTGGAGTCTAAGTGGAGCCAGGAAATAGTAGAGAATTTGACTTATGCTCCTCAGAATCTGATACAGGCCTTGTGAACCTCTTAACTTTTCATAGAATTCATGGACTTAATTACCTTATTCCAGATTATAGTTTATTGATCAAGAATAGATGGTGGCTGTATTAGTTCATGGCATACATGGTGCATGCAAGCCCTCTGCATGGTTATTTTCTTACCCACTTCCTCATCATAGGCAAATATTCACTCCTATATTTGAAATCAGTAATTAAACATGCATCTACCATTATAAAAGTAGACCTTTTCTGGCTTTTTTCCCCACATCTCCTTACTTATGTGCCCCCTTGGTATTGGACACATAGGTTGATTCCCTACATTACCCAGGTAATGCTAAATGAACTTGAATGGAGAGACATTCCTAGGAAATTACAGTAGCTTCATGGATGTACCTAGGTCTTCCTCACTACTTGAGTCAGCTCTGTTCCTAACTTGAGCCTCCTGAGCAGCATTAAGGACCTCGGGTCAACACATTTTGGAAGGATAAGATCTACTTACCCTTATTAGGCACTATATGGAAATTAGACATGGATACTTCTGAGAGAACTAGTTTGGGAGACATCCCAATGTAGAGATGGGAATTATGTCCTCAGCTGTTCTTAAACTCAGGTGGAAAAACAAACAAAAACTCTAGCAATCTTTTTCTGGCTTAATAGAAAAAAACCTTAAGGCTTAAAAAAAAATCTTAACTAGGTATCACACTTTTTTTTTTAAAGATGAGCTTTTTTTTCTGTTAGCCAACATGGTATATAGTACATCATTAGTTTTTGATGCAGTGTTCAATGATTCATTAGTTATATAACCACTTGGAAATGAAGATCCATATCTAAGAGGCAAACATTCATGCTGACTAGGAGAAATGACAAACCCACCTGTTAGTAATTGCTTAAGTGGGCAGATGAGCAGTATTACATGTGAGAAGAGCACTCCTAGGATACTTGGGAGCAGCACCAATGAATCCTCCTTGAGGGGCAAGATGTGAGTAGAACCTTCTCTGACTTATCAAAGAAGTAGAAGACAGTTACTGGAGCCTTACCTCTCTTTTAAAGGGTCATTGTTAGAGCTAGAAGCACAGTACGAGAAACTAAAGGGTCTTCCATCTTGGTCGCTAAACTCAAGGGAGGCCATGCTTAGAATTGGTCAGTATTGGAATTGTACAACTCTAACCTCTATACGTGTAACTAAGTACCACCTGCAGAGTTGGACAAGCAGCAGTGAAGAGAGTTCTACAGGCACACATGGGGATTAAAGAGAATGTGAATTGTCCAACTTGAAGGAATGCCCTCTCTAAAGGAATAGTAGTAGGCACTGGCAGCAGAGGCAAGATAAAACCAAGTGGGAGAGGAAATCCAATATCAGAAGCCAAGAATGTAGATGGATCAGAATGTGGTTGATAAACCATAGGATAAATACTTCAGAGGCTATAACCTAAGGGCCTCAGACACTCCCTAACACTGTACTGACTGTGCAGTGGGATGAGTTAAAAGAAATTCTAAAAAGAAATGTAGAAAATGTGCTAGTGGGAAACACTTAGATCAACAAAACGCATTTTATTAGAGATGCCTTGAGGTGAGGGCCAGACCTAACCATCTCTCCAGAAAAACCTGGGGGCTTTCTCTGGGTCTACTCCAGCAGCCTGGGGCTATTGAGAAAGTTGGGTTTGGGCAGGGAATGAACCAGGCTTTTAGCACCCTGTCCAGTTATGTACTGTCCTTGCTAACCTGAGCCTTCATTTGCACTTTAGCCTCTGCCCAGCATTTCTGGTTTTTGTCCCCATTTCTGTTAACCAGGAAATCTGAAAGTGAAAGCTAGTTTCAAACTTAGTCACCTTTCTATTCTTAGACTTTCACTATCAGAACTAAAAATTAACCTTAACAGTAACATCATTTGAAGATGGTTTATAACCTTTCTGAGATTCCTTAAAACTAGCTCTAGATACAATATGACAGCCATCTTTCCTATGAGCTGCTTCAAATTGGATATACCATGGGCTTAGTCATGAGGGAAGCTTAGCATGCTTCCTTAAAATGGTCAAAGCTCCAAGAAATTCAATCCTGAGAACACTTTTAGATACTTCTACCCTACCTCACACTGATGGCACTCTTGGTGTTCTACCAAAGGGGCACACATACATGTCTAGCCAATGCTCACCAGTCCCCAACTTAAAGACAAGCAGTAACTTAGATCTAGATTAAGATGCTCTAAGTCTTGGAACTGGTGAAGTTTTAACTTTTATGTGAAATTAAGTTCAAGGGGAAGTATTGAATATTGCCACTGTCTATTCAAAGACTTGAATTGTATAGGAGTTGAGTAAATTGGGACTATTAATACCCACCAATGTTTACAAGCAACTCTACAGAATTATGTAAAGGGAAACTTAAGTGAGCAAACAGTATATTCATCAACTGCTTAGTCATGTAAGATCTCAGAATGCTTATGGCTGGCAGTAAAACTCTAAAGTGTAAGTACTAGGGCGCCTGGGTGGCTCAGATGGTTAAGCGTCTGCCTTCGGCTCAGGTCATGATCCCAGGGTCCTGGGATCGAGTCCCGCATCAGGCTCCCTGCTCCTTGGGAGCCTGCTTCTCCCTCTGCCTCTCTCTCTCTCTCTCTCTCTGTCTCTCATGAATAAATAAATAAAATCTTAAAAAAAAAATAAAGTGTAAGTACTAATGGAATGGCAGAATATGACCTGGAGTTCAGAGGACTGAACATACTGAAGATGCCATAGTGATGGCAGTCGAGTTAGTAGTTATACCAGGTAATGTCAAGGTGGACTTGCCTAAAGAATCCCTTAATGTGTGCATGTATGCCTTTTTCCTGAGACTTCCTCCTTGAAGTGCCTAATTAGATTCAGTCTGTCTTTTGTACTTGCCCATCACCAACCCCATTTGCTTCAAGACCTAAATTTTGTGTAGGGTGTGCACTTGTCAAATGCCCATTTCCTGGAAAGGGATTGGAATCCTTCCCACCCATCCTGCTCTTGCTGTTAAGATTCAAGGTTTTCTAAGTGGCCCTTGAAGAAAAGGTCTCAGGTCTGAAAGATTGAGATGTGGGGAAGCTATTCAGTTGGCCAATAACCAAGTAACAAAGAACAAGGGAGAAGCTAGAGAGAATTGGAAAGACCATTCCCCTTAAATGGAGGGGAGGGTGGAGTGCTGGAATTAACTCACATGTCTGTGTTCTGACCCTTGAACTTCAAACGTTGTCCTATCCTCCTAGAACTTTCTCCTTTATAAACTTGTTAAATCTTCTAGGAGACAGGTGCCCAAGCAGTGGTAGGCAACCATTAGTTGATAGAAATGAACTTGAGGTGGAAATGAAGTGACTTTTTGCCTAAGCCAAACACAAAATTGAAATTTTTAAGACTTTGACACAGAGAGCTTGAGTGCACAAGCAGGGGGAGGGGCAGAGGGAAAGGGAGAGAGAGAGAATCCCAAGCAGACTCCCCGCTGAGCACAGAGCCTGATGTGGAGCTCGATCTCAGGACCCTGGGATCATGACCTAAGCTGAAATCATGTGCTGGACGCTCAACCAACTGAGCCGTCTAAAGGTGCCCCTAAAGTGTTCACTCTTTGGTCAGCTTTAGTGAGCTTAGAATCTAGTGGGAATAATAGTGAGACAGAAAGCCTTACACATTAGGGAAGAAGTAGAGTAGCCATTAATCATTGGGCTGTAAGTGCAATCAGATTTCCAAGAAGAAAGAGATTGGGGTCGACTGGTGCATTTCGAAAGGGAGTGGGAGAGGATTGCAAAACAGACTCAGAGGAAAGATAGAATTTGTACAGACAGAGGAGAGGAGAGAAGGTATTTCTAGGAGAATGAGGAAAAAATCACATTTGTATAGCATTGGCAACGTTTTCAAATAGCGAACAGTGCTATGCTAAACCAAAAGCAAACTGAAGGCCTATTTTTAAATGCTTAAGTAGAGAACAATCCCTGGAGTGGTAATCTTTCTCATTGTCCCCAATACAGAAGATTTCCCAAGCTGAGATTCTGGCACCTTTTTAACAAGATAATGCCTTCTTAATCAGGAATGATTTATCTGATCTAACTCCATTACAAAGGTAGAAGACCTCCCTGGTAATAGGACTAAGAAAATGAGCTTAACCCTGTTCAGGGAGCAAAGGAGTAGGGGAACTGCCCTGAGCCTGAAAGCCATGTGCTGAGAACATCCATTGGCTAGGGCAATGGTGGCTAGCTATTACTTTCCAATTCTCACCTCCCTCATTAGTCCACAAGTGAACTATCAGTTCTCCAACCTTTTCTTTTATAATTGTTAATCACCATACATTACATCATTAGTTTTTGCACGGCAAAGGAAACAGTCAGCAAAACAAAGAGGCAACCCACAGAATGGGAGAAGATATTTGCAAATGACATTACAGACAAAGGGCTGGTATCCAAGATCTATAAAGAACTTCTCAAACTCAACACCCAAAAAATAAATAGTCAGGTCAAAAAATGGGCAGAAGACATGAACAGATGCTTCTCCAAAGAAGACATACAAAAGGCTAATAGACATATGAAAAAATGTTCATCATTAGCCATCAGGGAAATTCAAATCAAAACCACATTGAGATACCACCTTACACCAGTTATAATGGCAAAAAATGACATGGCAAGAAACAATTGTTGGAGAGGTTGTGGAGAAAGGGGAACCCTCTTACACTGTTGGTGGGAATGCAAGTTGGTACAGCCACTTTGGAAAACAGTGTGGAGCTTCCTCAAAAAATTAAAAATAGAACAATCCTATGACCCAGCAATTGCACTCCTGGGTATTTACCCACAAAGACACAGATGTAGTGAAAAGATGGGCCACATGCACCCCGATGTTCAGAGCACCAATGTCCACAATAGCCAAACTGTGGAAAGAGCTGAGATCCCCTCCAACAGATGAATGAAGAAAATGTGGTCTATATATACAAAGGAATATTACTCAACCATCAGGAAAGATGAATACCCAACTTTTGCATCAACATGGATGGAACTGGAGGAGATTATGCTAAGTGAAATAAGTCAAGCAGAGAAAGTCAATTATCATATGGTTTCACTTATTTGTGGAACATAAGGAATAGCACGGAGGACATTAGGGGAAGGAAGGAATAAAAGGGGGGGGGATTGGAGGGGGAGAAAAACCATGAGAGACTATGGACTCTGAGAAACAAACTGAGGGTTTTAGAGGGGAGGGGGGTGGGATAGGTTAGCTCAGTGATGGGTGTTAAGGAGGGCACATACTGCATGGAGCCCTGGGTGTTATACAAAAACAATGAATCGTGGATCATCACATCAAAAACTAATGATGTATTGTATGGTGACTAACAATAAAATTAAAAAAAATAGACTTTCAACATAGAAAAACCACCTTCTATTAGAAGATGACATCTAGGACTTTCATAGCTAGAGAAGCAAAGCCAGGTATGGTTTCAGAGCTCCTGAAAGACAGATTGTCTCTCTTGTTAGGGACTACTGCAGCCAATGACTTGAATTTGAAGCCAATAGTCTGAAAATCTGAAAATCCCAGAGCCCTTAAGAATTATGCTAACTCTTCTTTCTATGCTCTGTAATTGGAACAGAGCCCAGAACAGCACATCTGTTTATAACATGGTTTACTGAAATTTTAAACCCACTGAGAACTACTGCTCAAGGAAAAGATCCCTTTGAAAATATTACTGCTCATTGACAATACACCCGGTCTCCCAAGAGCTCTGATGGAGGTGTTCAAGGAGATTAGTGTTTTCTTCCCTGTTAACACTATATCTATTCTGCAGCCCATGGATCAAAAAGTGATTCTGATTTTCAAGTCTTACTATTTAAGAAATACATTTCATAAGGGCATAGCTGCTGTGGATAGTGATTCCTCCCATGAAAAGCCTTCTGGAAAGAGGACTATCTTAGATGGAACATTTGTGATTCATAGGAAGAGGTCAAAACATTAATAGGAGTTTGGAAGAAGTGGATTTCGACCCTCATGGATAACAGAAGTTTAAGAGTTCAGTGAAGATAACTTCAGTGTGGTGGAAAGAGCAAGAGAACTAGAAGTAGAGTCTGAACAGGTGGCTGAATTGCTGCAGTCTCATGATCAAACTTTAACAGAAGTTTGTTTAAAAAAAAAAAAGTTTGAGATGGAATCTACTCCTGGGGAAGATGCTGTGAAGATTGTTGAAGGGACAAAAGATTTAGAATATTACATAAACTTAGTTGATAAAACAGTGACAGGTTTTGAGAGGATGAACTCCAGTTATGAAAGAAGTTCTACTGTGAGTAAAATGCCAGCATAGGTTATTATGTGCTGCAGAGAAATCACTCATGAGAGAGACAATTGATGTGCCAAGTTTCAGTCTTAATGTCCACAGCTGCCTCAACCTTCAACAACCACCACTCTGATCAGTCAGCAACCATCAAGGCAAAACCTTCCACCAGCAAAATTTTGACTCCTTGAAAGCACAAATGGTTAGCATTTAACGATAAATTAAGGTATGTACGCTTAGTAGACTGAGTATGTGTGAACAGCTTATATGCATTGGGAAACTGAAAAATTCATTTGACTCACTTTATTGCAGTGGTGTGCAGCCTTACCTGCAATATCTCCAAAGCATTCCTGCATATCTAACCCTGTATTGGAAGGAAAGTGGCCTGAGGCAAGGATATGCAGGGACTTCTAAGCAAATGGTTTTGATATTTGGCCAGATGTCTGCACGAAATGAGAATGGAAGAATGAATATAAAGTTCTCAGAAAGGGGCATGTCATTTGATCAGTCGAATGATCTGAATGTCTCATGTCAATGTTCATAAGACATTGAAAGATACTGAACAAGATAAAATGATTAACTTGTCTATTTGAAGTCAACCAGCTTCTGTCCTTAGCTACTCTACTGCTTCCTGAACCAATGAAGTAATCATGATGTCAAGAAAGGAGGTTATTGGCATGGGCCCGACAGCATGAGTTTCCTCTCACCAAAACTTACCTAGTTATTGCCACTGCTGAATAACCTGTAAGCTGCATAGGCTTACATCTTGATGAGGCTATGTAGAGAAGGTCACTCTCTCTCAATATTGACTAGTCACTTGGGGACAAGCTGAGTATTGGGTCCCTTTGGTCCTAGAAGGAGTAGTGATTAATCCTTATTAGAAATCTGTATTCTTGGTATGGGCTTGCTTCTCCTGCTCAGTGTCTTCGCCAGCAGCACTACCCAAGGGCTCACTAAATGTTATTTAAATAACAGATCTCAGACTAAGGAATCCATTCTATAAGTAGATATTCAATGGGAATATGACCAAGAATTATTGGTCCTACCAGATGACCTGGAAACTGCAAGCCCAATGATGTTAGAATGGCCTTTTGAAGCTATGACTAAGAAACCAAACTGGACATAGAATCTTTCAGTACTTGGGCACAGTCTTTAAGAATGAGATAGATATTTCAAGCCAATAGCCATTATATGGTATCTTCTCCCCCACTATCTAGAGAACATGGGTCCTGGAGGCAAGGGGTAGAAGGATCCTCCCCCCTTTATCATCATAGATCCACATGAATTTGTGCTTTTCCATATACCTTTAAGTGCTGTTGGACTTGAGGTCTGATTATCTAGGAGGGAAAGTAGAATGCCTCTATCAGGACACAGTAAAGGGTCTACTAGATCTGAACTCATAGATCAGCAGGCAAAGAAAGTTTATTGGCAGGAACAGCTAGCTATTATTGTGTGGAGATAAGTCTGTTGCTACATAACAGGAATAAATGTGTCTGCAACACATGAAGCTTCTGGGTGTTCCCATTTTATGTAACTGTTTAAGTAATTGCAACAATAGTATGATAGGGACTTATTAACTAGGGCCTCAATCCTATTGGAACAGTGGAGTCTAATGTTCTCAATAGGCAAGTAAACCAGATCAGCAGAAGTGCAGAATGGGTGGTAGGAGGAAGGTGAGTATCATCACTGGATAAATTTTAGCAAGAGAAACTGGAGCATATCCTGCTGGCCATTCTGAAGTAATATTTTGTAGGTTTATTAAAAAACAGCTCTGCTTTTTTTGAAAGAAAGTTTCAGTAATTTTAGTAATTAATAAACTTTTGCTGAAGCTTTAGGTTTACCAAATAAATGAGCAGATAGGGTTCCATATATCACCCCACCACCAGCCCCATTTATTTTTTTAATTAAACAAATACATGAATACATCATTCACCTTGAAAACAATTAACACAAAATTAACCTGTTTTTTTTTTCTCCCCTCCCCAGTAATCACTGTTATCAGTTTGGTGTGTTTTCCTCTAGAAATTTTCCTGTGTATTAAGATATATATGTAGGAGGGCGAAGCAAGATGGCAGAGGAGTAGGAGACTTGATTTCATCTGGTCTCAGGAATTCAGCTTAATAGGGATCAGACCATTTTGAACACCTACGAACTCAAAAGGAGATCAAAGAGGAGAGTAGCCACAACTCTCTGAACAGAGAAGCGACCACTTACTGGAAGGTAGGACATGCGGAGAAGTGAATCCGAGGTGATATTCGGGAGGTTAGACGGCGGGGGAGGGGGCCTCCTCTGGCTGCTTCTGGCAAGTGATAGAGCTGTGGAGCACAAAATCAGAACTTTTAGAAGCCGGCTCCGCTGAGGGACGTCACTGCAGTGGCTAAGTGGGGGGTGGAATCTTCCCAGGACAGTGTGGTCTCAGGACCCTCGGGGTCACAGAAAGATCGGGGGTGCCTGAGTGCGGCAGAGCTCCCAGGTATTGGAGCGGGGAAGCCAGCTGCAGAGACGGAGCCGAGGCGCCGGCTCTCAGCTCGGGGTTGCCATAAACTGTGATCTGCAGCCCAGTCGGGCCACTGCTCCTCCAGCAGGGACCCAACAAGCAGCAGAGCCGGGGAGACTCCCCTTTCTCCCCTGGGAGGAGCAGCGCAGGAACGCACCGCAGGGATCTGCTGGGTTTGGAGGCTCCACAAGGGGTCAGGTGCCAGAGATAGAACCGCTCGGTCACAGGCCGGGTGAGCACGGAGTCCGGCCAGAGACCAGGGAGATGGGAGTGACTGCTTTTCTCTGAGGGCGCACTGAGGAGTGGGGCCCCGAGTTCTCAGCTCCTCCTGGTGGAGATTGGAAAGCCACCATTTTCGCCCTGGTCCTCCAAAGCTGTACCAAGAGCTTCCAGGGAACAAAAGCTCCTGAGAGCAAACCCGAGCAGCTTGCTTAGCCCGGACGACCAGGGCGGGGCAATTCAACCTCCGGCAAAGACTTTTGGAAACCACGGCAACAGGCCCCTCCCCCAGGAGATCAACCCGAACAGCCAGCAAGCCAAGACCAAGTTTACCGATCAAGGAGAACGGGAGAACTCCAGCGCTAGGGGAATACTGCACATAGAATTCATGGCTTTTTTTTACCATGATTCATTAGTTCATCAAAATTAATTTTTTTAACTGTTTTTTTTTAATTTTTATTTTTCCCTTTTCAACCAACATCTTATCAATCCCTTTTTAAAAAAAACATTTTTTATTTTTCATTTTTAGAGTCATATTTTATCCCTTCATAGTAGTTACCCTTATTTTGGGCATATATATACAAATTGTTCTCTCTTTAAAATTTTGAGATACAGTTTCTTCTAACAGATCAAAATATACCCTAAATCACTAGTGTATGGCTTTGTTCTAGTCTCCTGCCTGATCACATTCTCTCCTTTTTTTTTTAAATCTTCTTCTTTTTTTCAAACAACTTATCTTATCAATTCCTTATATAAAATCTTTTATAATTTTCATCTTTACAGTCATCTTCCATCCCTTCATTGTATCAACATTTATTTTGTACATGTATGTCTTTCTTCCCTTAAAATTTCAGGAGGCACTTTTTCCTAACAGACCAAAATACGCCCAAAATCTAGTGTGTGGCACTGATCTATGCACTAGCCTGATCATATTTGATCATATTCTGCTTTTTTTGTATTGTTCTGTTTTTGTTTTTATCTTTTTTCTTCTTTTTTTTTCTTTCTTTTTTCTTTCTCTTCCTTTCTTTTCCCCTGGTTTCAGGACTTTTCTGATTTGTATACACTATATTTGCTGGGGACGTTGTTAACCTGTTAGCATTTTGTTCTCTCATTCATCTATTCTCCTCTGGACAAAATGACAAGAAGAAAAAGATCACCTCAGCAAAAAGAACAAGAGGTAGTACCGTCAGCCAGGGACCTACTCAATACGGACGTTAGTACGATGTCGGACCTAGAGCTCAGAATCATGACTTTAAAGATACTAGCTGGGCTTGAAAAAAGCGTGGAAGTTATTAGAGAAACCCTTTCTGGAGAAATAAAAGAACTAAAATCTAACCAAATCGAAATCAAAAAGGCTATTGATGAGGTGCAATCAAAAATGGGGGCACTAAATGCTAGGATAAATGAGGCAGAAGAGAGAATCAGCGATATAGAAGACCAAATGATGGAAAATAAAGAGGCTGAGAAAAAGAGAGAGAAACAACTACAGGATCACGAGGGCAGAATTCGAGAGATAAGTGATACGATAAGAAGAAACATTAGAATAGTTGGGATCCCAGAAGAAGAAGAGAGAGAGAGGGGGGCAGAAGGTATATTGGAGCAAATAATAGCAGAGAACTTCCCTAATGTTAGGAAGAAAACAGGCATCAAACTCCAGGAGGCACAGAGAACCCCTCTCAAAATCAATAATAATAGGTCAACACCCCGACATCTAATAGTAAAACTTACGAGTCTCAGAGACAAAGAGAAAATCCTGAAAGCAGCTCGGGAGAAGAGATATGTAACCTACAATGGTAGAAATATTAGATTGGCAACAGACCTATCCACAGAGACCTGGCAGGCCAGAAAGGACTGGCAAGATATCTTCAGAGCACTAAACGAGAAAAATATGCAGCCAAGAATACTATATCCAGCTAGGCTGTCATTGAAAATAGAAGGAGAAATAAAAAGCTTCCAGAACAAATAAAAACTAAAGGAATTTGCAAACACAAAACCAGCCTGAAAGAAATATTGAAAGGGGTCCTCTAAGCAAAGAGAGAGCCTAAAAGCAGCATAGACCAGAAAGGAACACAGACAATATACAGTCACAGTCACCTTACAGGCAATACAATGGCACTAAATTCATATCTTTCCATAGTTACCCTGAATGTAAATGGGCTAAATGCCCCAATCGAAAGACACAGGCTATCAGATTGGATTAAAAAACAAGACCCATCAATATGCTGTCTGCAAGAGACTCATTTTAGACCCAAAGACACCCCCAGATTGAAAGTGAGGGGGTGGAAAACCATTTACCATGCTAATGGTAATGGACACCATTACCATTATGGACACCAAAAGAAAGCTGGTGTGGCAATCCTTATATCAGACAAATTAGATTTTAAAACAAAGACTGTAATAAGAGATGAGGAAGGACACTATATCCTCCTTAAAGGGTCTATCCAACAAGAAGATCTGACAATTGTAAATATCTATGCCCTGAACATGGGAAAAGCCAATTACATAAGGCAATTAATAACAAAAGCAAACACATTAACAATACAATAATAGTGGGGGACTTTAACACCCCCCTGACTGAAATGGACAGATCATCTAAGCAAAAGATCAACAAGGAAATAAAGACTTTAAATGACACATTGGACCAAATGGACTTCACAGACATATTCAGAACATTCCATCCCAAAGCAAAGGAATACACATTCTTCTCTAGTGCCCATGGAACATTCTCCAGAATCGATCACATCCTAGGGCACAATTCAGGTCTCAACAGGTACCAAAAGATTGGGATTATTCCCTGCATATTTTCAGACCACAATGCTTTGAAACTAGAACTCAATCACAAGAGGAAAATCGGAAAGAACTCAAATACATGGAGGCTAAAGAGCATCCTACTAAAGAATGGGTCAACCAAGAAATTAAAGAAGAATTAAAAAAATTCATGGAAACCAATGAAAATGAAAACACAATGGTTCAAAATCTTTGGGATAAAGCAAAGGCAGTCCTGAGAGGAAAGTATATAGCAATACAAGCCTTTCTCAAGAAACAAGAAAGGTCTCAAATAAACAACCTAACCCTACCCCTAAAGCAGCTGGAGAAAGAACAGCAAATAAAGCCTAAACCCAGCAGGAGAAGAGAAATCATAAAGATCAGAGCAGAAATCAATGAAATAGAAAGCAAAAGAACAGTAGAACAGATCAACGAAACTAGGAGTTGGTTCTTTGAAAGAATTAACAAGATTGATAAACCGCTAGCCAGACTTATCAAAAAGAAATGAGAAAAGACCCAAATCAACAAAATTATGAATGAAAGAGGAGAGATCACAACCAACACCAAAGACATACAAACAATTATAAGAACATATTATGGGCAACTCTATGCCAGCAAATTAGATAATCTGGAAGAAATGGGTGAATTCCTAGAGATGTATCAACTACCAAAACTGAACCAGGAAGAAATAGAAAACCTGAACAGACCTATAGCCACTAAGGAAATTGAAACAGTCATCAAAAATCTCCCAACAAACAAAAGCCCAGGGCCAGATGGCTTCCCAGGGGAATTCTATCAGATATTTAAAGAAGAATTAATACCTATTCTCCTGAAACTGTTCCAAAAATAGAAATGGAAGGAAAACTTCCAAATTCATTTTATGAGGCCAGCATTACCTTGATCCCAAAACCAGACAAAGACCCCTTCAAAAAGGAGAATTACAGACCAATATCCTTGATGAACATGGATGCAAAAGTTCTCACCAAAATACTAGCCAATAGGATCCAACAGTTCATTAAAAGGATTATTCACCACGACCAAGTGGGATTTATCCCTGGCTGCACGGATGGTTCAACATCCACAAATCAATCAACGTGATACACTACATTAACAAAAGAAAGAACGAGAATCATATGATCCTCTCAATAGATGCAGAAAAAGCATTTGACAAAGTACAGCATCCTTTCTTGATCAAAACTCTTCAGAGTATAGGGATACAGGGTACATACCTCAATATCATAAAAGCAATCTATGAAAAACCGACAGCGAATATCATTCTCAATGGGGAAAAGCTGAGAGCTTTTCCCCTAAGGTCAGGAACGCAGCAGGGATATCCTCTATCACCACTGCTATTCAACATAGTATTAGAAGGACTAGCCACAGCAATCAGACAACAAAAAGAAATCAAAGGCATCCAAATCGGGAAAGAGGAAGTCAAACTCTCACTCTTTGCAGATGATATGATACTGTATGTGGAAAACCCAAAAGACTCCATCCCGAAACTGCTAGAAATCATACAGGAATTCAGTAAAGTAGCAGGATATAAAATCAATGCACAGAAATCAGTGGCATTCCTATGCACCAACAAGACAGAAGAGAGACAAATCAAGCAGTCGATCCCATTTACAATTGCACCCAAAACCATAAGATACCTAGGAGTAAATTTAACCAAAGAGGCAAAGGATCTGTACTCAGAAAACTATAAAGTACTCATGAAAGAAATTGAAGAAGACACAAAGAAATGGAAAAACGTTCCATGCTCATGGATTGGGAGAACAAACATTGTGAAGATGTCAATGTTACCTAGAGCAATCTACACATTCAATGCAAACCCCATCAAAATACCAACCACTTTTTTCAATGAAATGGAACAAATAATCCTAAAATTTGTATGGAACCAGAAGAGACCCCGAATAGCCAGAGGAATGTTGAAAAAGAAAAGCAAAGCTGGTGGCATCACAATTCCGCACTTCCAGCTCTATTACAAAGCTGTCATCATCAAGACAGTATGGTACTGGCACAAAAACAGACACATAGATCAATGGAACAGAATCGAGAGCCCAGAAGTGAACCCTCAAATCTATGGTCAACTCATCTTTGACAAAGCAGGAAAGAATGTCCAATGGCAAAAAGACAGTGTCTTCAAAAAATGGTGTTGGGAAAATTGGACAGCCACATGCAGAGGAATGAAACTGGACCATTTCCTTACACCACACACAAAAATAGACTCCAAATGGTTGAAAGACCTAAACGTGAGACAGGAGTCCATCAAAATCCTAAAGGAGAACACAGGCAGCAACCTCTTCGACCTCAGCCACAGCAACTTCTTCCTAGAAACATCGCCAAAGGCACGGGAAGCTAGGGCAAAAATGAACTATTGGGATTTCATCAAGATAAAAAGCTTTGCAGAGCAAAAGAAACAGTCCACAAAACCAAAAGACAACCGACAGAATGGGAGAAAATATTTGCAAATGACATATCGGATAAAGGGCTAGTGTCCAAAATCTATAAAGAACTTATCAAACTCAACACCCAAAGAATAAATAATCCAATCAAGAAATGGGCAGAAGACATGAACAGACATTTTTCCAAAGAAGACATCCAAATGGCCAACAGACACATGAAAAAGTGCTCAACATCGCTCGGCATCAGGGAAATCCAAATCAAAACCTCAATGAGATACCACCTCACACCAGTCAGAATGGCTAAAATGAACAAGTCAGGAAACGACAGATGTTGGCTGGGATGTGGAGAAAGGGGAACCCTCCTACACTGTTGGTGGGAATGCAAGCTGGTGCAAATGCTCTGGAAAACAGTATGGAGGTTCCTCAAACAGTTGAAAATAGAGCTACCATTCGATCTAGCATTTGCACTACTGGGTATTTACCCCAAAGATACAAATGTAGGGATCCGAAGGGGTACCTGCACCCCAATGTTTATAGCAGCAATGTCCACAATAGCCAAACTGTGGAAAGATCCAAGATGTCCATCGACAGATGAATGGATAAAGAAAAAGTGGTATCTATACACAATGGAATATTATGCAGCCATCAAAAGGAATGAGATCTTGCCATTTGCAACGACGTGGGTGGAAGTGGAGGGTGTTATGCTGAGTGAAATCAGTCAATCAGAGAAAGACATGTATCATATGACCTCACTGATATGAGGAGTTCTTAATCTCAGGAAACAAACTGAGTGTTGCTGGAGTGGTGGTGGTTGGGAGGGACGGGGTGGCTGGGTGATAGACATTGGGGAGGGTATGTGCTATGGTGAGCGCTGTGAATTGTGCAAGACTGTTGAATCACAAATCTGTACTTCTGAAACAAATAATGCAACATATGTTAAGAAAAAAAAAGAAGATAGCAGAAGGGGAAGAATGAAGGGGAGTAAGTCAGAGGGGGAGACGAACCATGAGAGACGATCGACTCTGAAAAACAAACAGGATTCTAGAGGGGAGTAGGGTATGGGGATGGGTTAGCCTGGTGATGGGTATATAAAGAGGGCACATTCTGCATGGAGCACTGGGTGTTATGCACAAACAAGGAATCATGGAACACTACATCAAAAACTAATGATGTAATATATGGTGATTAACATAACAATAAAAAATTTAAAAAAGATATATATGTAGATGTATTCTAGCAAGTATAATTATTATTATTCTGAAGTAAATTCGTGTACTGCATATTTTGGTGTGTAGCTTGTTTTCTATAATTAACATACTTTGAAGATCTTTCCACGTTAGTTTATTTGTTTACCAATGGATCGATATTCAGTCATTTTTATTATTTTATTTTTTATTTATTTTTTATTTTTTTTATTATGTTGTGTTAGTCACCATACAGTATATCATTAGTTTTTGATGTGTTCCATGATTCATTGTGTATAACACCCGGTGCTCCATGCAATACATGCCCTCCTTAATACCCACCTCCCCTCTAAAACCCTCAGTTTGTTTCTCAGAGTCCATAGTCTCTCATGTTTCGTCTCCCCTTCTGATTTTTCCTCCCCTTCATTTTTCCCCTTCCTTCTCCTAAGGTCCTCCATGCTATTTCTTATGTTCCACAAATAAGTGAAGCCATATGATAATTGACTTTCTCTGCTTGACTTATTTCACTTAGCACAATCTCCTCCAGTTCCAACCATGTTGATGCAAAAGTTGGTTATTCATCCTTTCTGATGGCTGAATATTCCATTGTATATGTAGACCACATCTTTATCCATTCATCTCTTGGAGGGCATCTCAGCCAGCTCTTTCCTCAGTTTGGCTATTGTGGACATTGCTATGAACATTGGGGTGCATGTGGCCCTTTTCCCTACATCTGTATCTTTGGGGTAAATGCCCAGTAATGCAATTGCTAGGTCATAGGGTAGCTCTATTTAACTTTATTTATTTTTAACTTTTTGAGTAACCTCCATCTCTGCTTTTAGTATGCCAAGACTCAGGGAAGTAACAGGACCATTGGTCTACTCTCAGAAAAAGGTGTCCTAATAACGTCAGAAGCAAATTTAAATCAAGTCCACAATTTTTTTAAGTTTAATTTTATTATATTATGTTAGTCACCATACAACACAACATTAGTTTTTTTGTTTTTTTTGTTATGTTATGTTAATCACCATACATTACATCATTAGTTTTTGATGTAGTGTTCCATGATTCATTGTTTGCATATAACACCTTGTGCTCCATGCAGTATGTGCCCTCCTTAATACCCATCATGGGGATAACCCATCCCCCCACTCCCCTCCCTCAGTTTGTTACTTGGAGTCCATAGTCTCTCATGGTTCATCTCCCTCTCCGATTCCCCCCCCTTCATTTTTCCCTTCCTTCTCCTAATGTCCTCCATGCTATTCCTTATGTTCCACAAATAAGTGAAGCCATATGATAATTGACTTCCTCTGCTTGACTTATTTCACTTAGCATAATCTCCTCCAGTCCCATCCATGCTGATGGGAAAGTTGGGTATTCATCCTTTCTGATGGCTGATTAATATTCCATTGTATATATGGATCACACCTTCTTTATCCATTCATCTGTTGAAGGACACCTTGGCTCTTTCCACAGTTTAGCTATTGCAGACATTGCTGCTATGAACACTGGGGTGCATATGGCCCTTTTCACTACATCTGTGTATTTGGGGTAAATATCCAAGAGTGCAATTGCTGGGTCATACGGTAGCTCTATTTTTAAATTTTTGAGGAACCTCCACACTGTTTTCCAAAGTGGCTGTACCAACTTGCATTCCCACCAACAGTGTAAGAGTGTTCCACTTTCTCCACAACCTCTCCAACATTTGTTGTTTCTTTCCCTGTCCATTTTTGCCATTCTAACTTGTGTAAGGTGGTATCTAAATGTGGTTTTGATTTGAATTTCCCTGATGGTTAATGATGATGAACATTTTTTCATGTGTCTTTTGGCCATTTGTATGTCTTCTTCAGAGAAATGTCTTTTCATATCTTCTGCCCACTTTTTGACTTTATTATTTGTTTTTTGGGTGTTGAGTTTGAGAAGTTAATAGATCTTGGATACCAGCCCTTTATCTGTAGTGTCATTTGCAAAGATCTTCTCCCATTCTGTGGGTTGTCTCTTTGTTTTATGGACTATCTCCTTTGCTGTGCAGAGGCTTTTTATCTTGATGAAGTCCCAAAAGTTCATTTTTGCTTTTGTTTCACTAGCTTTTGGAGGTGTATCTTGAAAGAAGTTGCTGTGGGTGATGTCAGAGAGGTTATTGCCTATGTTCTCCTCTAGGATTTTGATGGATTCCTGTCTCACATTGAGGTCTTTCATCCATTTTGAGTTTGAAAGCCTTTCCCTTAAGATCAGGAACATGTCAAGGATGCCCACTCTCGCTACTATTGTTCAACATAATACTAGAAGTCCTAGCAACAGCAATCAGACAACAAAAAGAAATAAAATTTATTCAAATTGGCAAAGAAGATGCTCTTTTTGCAGATAACATGATACTTTATGTGGAAAACCCAAAAGACTCCACCCCCAAATTACTAGAACTCATACAGCAATTCAGTAATGTGGCAGGATACAAAATCAATGCACAGAAATCAGTTGCTTTCTTATACACTAACAACACAACTGTAGAAAGAGAAATTAGAGAAATGATTCCATTTACAATAGCACCAAAAACCATAAGATACCTCGGAATAAACCTAACCAAAGAGATAAAGGATCTATACTCTAGGAACTATAGAACACTCATGAAAGAAATTGAAGACACAAAAAGATGGAATATTCCATGCTCATGGATCAGAAGAATAAATGTTGTTAAATATCTGTGCTACCCAGAGCAATCTACACCTTTAATGCCATCCCGATCAAAATTCCAATGACATTTTTCAAAGTGCTGGCACAAACAATCCTAAAATTTATATGTAATCAGAAAAGACCCTGAACTGCCAACGAAATGTTGAAAGAGAAAAACAAAGCTGGGGGCATTACATTGCCTGATTTCAAGCTATATTACAAAGCTGTGATCACCAAGACAGCATGGTACTGGCACAAAAACAGACATAGACCAATGGAACAGAATAGAGAGCCCAGATATGGACCCTCAACTCTATGTTCAAATAATCTTTGACAAAGCAGGAAAAAACATGCAATGGAAAAAAAGACAGTCTCTTCAATAAATGGTGCTGGGAAAATTGGACAGCCACATGCAGGAGAATGAAAACTTGACCATTCTCTAACACCAGATTGTTTTATTTAAATTCAATCAGGTTATGTTGAGAGCTGGGACATTCTTTCTAGAAAGACTACCATTTCTCTAACAAGATTTAAACAAGATTGTGATTGGGTTAGGTTTTTCCTTCACAGGGGTGGGGTACTGCTGTTAGAACTAGGCTTTCCTTATACAAGACTTTCCATCCTCAAGATGGGTTTGTAGATTGCATCCTTTGAACCATTGCACGAGTGTCCTAGTTCTTGTCAGTGTGTCATCTCTAGAGATATGGCCATCTTCGATCATAAAGACAAGATTTACTGTGCCCTCATCAACATAAATCTGCTATTAAATAATGGCAGAACAGTTAGCAATATTGAACCTTGTCCCCCATGCTTGTGAAAGCCAAAACCTGGCAAATACTAAGAACTTACTAGACAAATAGGCCAAATGTAGACCCAGATTTAGAAATAGAGCCAGCAAGCAAGATATTACATCTTTGGCATCCTTATCAGACTGAGAAACATTTTAAGGAATGCAGATCAAAACAGGTGTCCTTGTTCTCAGCTTCAGACCTAGGTCAGTGACCACTTACTGGTATTTGCTTGAATTCTGCACTGGTCTTGAATTCACTCCTTGTTTTCATCCCATGCATCTCAGGATGCTTAAACTCCTCTAAGCAGATTAATACACTCTCCCCTCAAAGGGCAAGACATTCTTGAAGTTAGGGTCAAGCTGATGGAAACTGCTAGTTATCCCCTCAATGTTCCTCCCTTCTATGATAACAGGTTTTCTCTAGGCACATGGACATACTACTAGAAACTGCCTTTCCAGGTCTTTCTTGCAGCTAGCTATAGATGCATGACTAGACAATAGTTAAAAAGATTGAAGAGTTGGATACAATTTTGGAGTCATTCCCTTGAAGGTGTATCTCCCAACCCCTTTCTTGCCTCCAGTTTATTGGACTAGAAGTATTTTGAACTCAGAGAAGCCTAATGTGGCATGCTGCCTCCATAATGGCATTTGAGCCTGATAATTCAAGAACTAGGTGCCACTTAAGAGCAAGACACCTACAGCCCTATCCCAGGAACGTTTCACAAGTAAACTTTACCCCTTTACTCTCTACCTTTCTCCCACCGGGCTCAGAGTTGATCCTTGAAGATCTACCAAGAAGCTACTAAGGTAGATACAGGATTAGACAGGACCATGAAGAATGGAAAAGTAACCCCAGTAGAATAAGGAAGTAGAGGCATCAAATTAACAAGTAGAAGACTGGCAAGCTAATATTTTTGTTACAGATTCAGGGAAACCAGAAAAAGCTTGTGTACCAATGGTTTACTTAGGGACATGATCATAGGAATGACTGAAGGATAAAGACAGAGGGAGGCCAAGAAAAGTTTACATTATTAAGTTGGCCACCAATACCAGCAACTGTTTGCTCCTCCAACAGAATTACCTGAGAAGCCTTATGAAGTCTCCATCCCAGGACTCAGGAGAAGATAAAGGGATGCATTTATCCATTGGCTCCCAG
Source organism: Eumetopias jubatus (assembly GCF_037043125.1). Lineage (NCBI taxonomy): Eukaryota > Metazoa > Chordata > Mammalia > Carnivora > Otariidae > Eumetopias > Eumetopias jubatus. Next base: position 112,267,121 of record NW_028274812.1, read on the forward strand.
CTCCCATCTGTCAAGGAGTGCCTCCAAATGCTAAGTACCCCATACTACCAGGTTCCTTGGCATGAATACCCAGTGGATTCTGAACATCTTATGCCTCCAAGTTAGAGAAAAGTTCTGAGACAGAAATTACAAAGTAGTTGGTATGAGACTGAAATAAGGTACTACCAGGTTATACCAGCAACCATAGCAGGATTAGAAGTGAGGCAGAAGGAATGCAAAATGGGACACAAGAGGAATCAATACACCAACTGATGTGAGAAAGGATTAAGTATGAAAGATATAAATCTGGGTGCCTGGGTGGCTCAGTTGGTTAAGCGACTGCCTTTGGCTCAGGTCACGATCCTGGAGTCCCGGGATCAAGTCCCGCATCAGGCTCCCTGCTCAGCAGGGCGTCTGCTTCTCCCTCTGACTTTCCTCCCTCTCATGCTCTCTCTACCATTCTCTCTCTCTCAAAAAATAAATAAAAATCTTAAAAAAAGATAAATCAAATCAGGTTTCAGGTACAGAATGACATTTCCTATGCCACAGGTTTTATCCATTTTATTTAGAAACATGACTTGCAGTTGTAGGGAATATGAAATAACAGAAGTAACCAAAACTAACATATGCCAAGTACTAATACAGTAATAAGAAATTGAGTAACACAAAATAAAACCAGAAGCATTAAAAGCTGTGACAAAGAATGGTAATGATTTTAGATGTATTTTAGTGGATTGTAAGTCTATGCTTAGGTTTTGAAGTGAGAATTCCTAGAAACTTAACTTCCTTGAAAGATCAAGAAATCCAAGATATGGAAAGTTTGAAGAACTTTGAAAGTATGAAGAACTACTAGCTCAATACGGTACACATATAGAACTTCACACCTTACCAGAGGTACGTTCTTATCTCTGAATATTGACCCAGCTCTGAGTAGGAGCCTTTCAACATCCCTTTGCCAACACAGTGTGGCCACCGGAATTAAGTTGAATAGCATTGTCTTATTCTGGTTTTTGATCTTTGCTTCTGCCTTTACAGGGCCTGAAACCCTTCCATTCTGAATCTCATAACCAACATTCCTTTTTCCCTTTGGGGTCAGCCTTGCTTTGGACTGTGTTATTTTGATCAACTGACTCTTTAACTGACCCTGAGGACCTGCCCAGCTTTGATGGTGCCCCTGGTTCCCAGCAGGGAGAGCCTGATAGAGCTTGGATGCCATTTGAGTTTTAGTTTACCTTGACATCTGACTTCCTAGTAACATGATGTTTAGCTAGAGGCAACAGGTAACAGGTACTTCCAACACTGAACTCATGAGACAGCTTCATACAAGTCATTACCTCACTCCCCAGGTACACTGTTGTAGGAGCAGTATGCAGAATGTTACCCTAGGAGTACTGAGCTAAATCCCCCTAAGGGATATAGGCTCCAAAAACCAAGCTCTCTATGCTCCACAATAGGGATTATGTTAGGCTATGCAAACAGGTGAAAACTCAGGGGAAGAACCTTGGGACAATCCCCTAGACCAATTCCAAGTGAGCTTGGAAGGAGAGGTCGGCTTTGTCAAGTTTAATCTCACCCCCAAAATGAGATCTATTTTTTTATTATGCTATGTTAATCACCATACATTACATCATTAGTTTTTGATGTATTGTTCCATGATTCATTATTTGCACATAACACCCAGTGCTCCATGCAGTCTGTGCCCTCCTTAATACCTATCACTGGGCTAACCCATCCCCCCACCCCCTCCCCCCTAAAACCCTGTTTCTCAGAGTCCATAGTCTCTCATGGTACATCTCTCCCTCTGATTCCCCCCCTTCATTTTTCCCTTCCTTCTCCTAATGTCCTCCATGCTATTCCTTATGTTCCACAAATAAGTGAAACCATGATAATTGACTTTCTCTGCTTGACTTATTTCACTTAGCATCATCTCCAATCCCAACCTACTCTTGTGGTAGTAGGAATCCTTTAACATGGAGGCCACATAAAATTACTGTTCAGATGTTGAACATATTCCTTATTGCCTTTGGGCATAAGGCTTTATAGATGATAGGACTATTATGCTTTGGGTTCTGTGACTCATTTTAAAGAGTTAAGAGTCCCTTATCTTCTTAGATTAGATGAACCTAATTTGAGCAGATGCTTACTGCCCCTCTATTCCATCCTACAATCTGAATTCTGCCAAACTAGACTGTTCCTCAAATATAGTACATTTCACTCTTGCCAAAACAAAGCCAACCAACCATGATTACTGTAGTGCCCACAGTTCTGCTTAGAATATTTGAAGTTAGATAACTATCATCTCTTGGTTCAAGTGCTCACATGAACAGTAACTATAGCGATGAGTTTCTATGGTTGAGACCAAGACCAACTGTCTTGCCACTAAATCCACGAAGGATAAACTATCTTGTACCATTTTCATCACTCAAAATCTGACTGACTTCAACTCTAAGTATTAAGCCTTTGATTTCTGATCACATATGCCTCTTTCCACAGTTCAAACTGACTACCATGTTGTACACAGGGTCTCCCTGCCGTGAGGGGAGTAGGTGCAGGGAGTAGTGATCTATAGTCTTCAGACTAGGAAAGGTTCATGGATTCTTGCCTACTTTGAAGGCTGTGGGTGAATCTGTGTTCTACTCATCCCCTGAGAGCTGTTTTGCTATCCTTGTGTCAGGGAGCCAACTTTGGACTGCAAGAACTTGCTTATGTGCAAAGAGCCTGAAGTGCCTGGGGAACTTCTATTCCCCTGTAACATTCAAGACTAGCATATGGAAATGTCCATTCCTACCATCTTGATCCCTCAATCCTACATTGAATCAGCTAGACAAATCCACTACAACCCTGCTAGCCCATGGAAACTTTACACCAGTTCCAGTGAGTCAATTCAATAGCCAGCTACTTGATAACTTTATCATCCAAATCCTCAAAGTTGGGGTCGAAGATGACCCCAGTAAGTCATCTCTAGCCTGTCCAGAATTTGGTTCCTTATCCTAGCATATAGACTTTGGTTTTTCTTTGGCCTTTTACTTTGGTTTTTCAGTTCTGTTTACTAAGGAACTCCTTATCCTGCCTTAGGCCTCTGAAATGGTCCTGGCCCTGGCCACCTGTGGACATACTTGCACATCCTATATTCCGTTACTCAATATACCTGAGCCGTGTTCATTCACAAGGCTTCTCCCAGTCCATTGACAACACCAGCCTCAGGTAAAAATAAACATCTGGAGGGGCTAAAACATCTAGTACCAGGAATTAGTCCAAAGCACTTGCTAGTTGGCCAGGGATGCCAAGAAAGAGTCCTAGCTGGCAGTGCCAACATTTGGTAATTTTTACCATAAGTCTTTCATGAAGGCTAACAACTTACTTGCATTGGCCAAATTGTGGAGACATTTAAGCAAATGTTTCTATCTTCAGGCAACATGCATCATCTTTAGCTGTGCTTTATCTAGGGTGCCCAACAAGTTCTGGTTTACCAGGGATGCTCCTTTAGCAATGCAAGTGCCTTCTTCCCAGGGAAACTGGGACACTCACTCACCATTTTTATGGCAAGCTCATGAAGTCACTCTCTCTGCCCCCACCCCGGCTTAACAATCCAAGACTAGTAACCAAAGTACATACTAGAAACAGGGGTATGGCTGCTTTTAAGCATGTATACTCCTTTTCAGTGTGTTTTCTGCAGGGAGATCAGGAACTCCCAAATTTTGCCCCAAATAGCCTACCAGGGTGATTTCAGTGGATTATAATGGAGTTATAATCTCAATTCCCTCGGGGAATACTGTGTGTGTGTGTGTGTGTGTGTGTGTGTGTGTGCACGTGCACGCGCGTGTGCAAACACACACACATGCATACACACACCCTTCTGGTCAAAAAGCTAATAAGCCTGGACACAACCTGTGAATAGAGCATTAGAGAGCCTAAGAACTTGCTCAGGACTCTAGTACAGGGATTCTCAACACCTTAGCTGCCATGTAAAGATGAGTAAAGGCTATAACTCATGAGAAGTAATTTGGACCTACAAACCCAGGTATAGGTATGTCAAGAGTGAAGGTTAGACATTCAACCCCGTGCAAGAAGGGCTGTGGCTGTTAGGTGCTCTCCCTTTTGGGGATAAGATGCTGGAGCTGACAAGGACCCCCAACTACAGACTAGTAACTATTGTTGACAGTTTGGTGCACAATAGAAGAATCCCTCTGCTAGGTCACAGCAAGCAGTCATTTTTCTGAACAAATCTCAGAGCTGTGTGAGAATGCCATTCACACCCTGTGTCCTCAGGGATATTAGTGTCCATTTTGATGGTAGTACTGTCAGCCAGCCTAAGTCAGTCCCAATCTTAGAATTAAATTCTCACAGGACTTTGAAAAATGCATTCAGTAATTCTAATTCCAGTGTAATCATGCAGTATTTTGCTCATTTCTTTGGGTTCTCCCACCACTATCAAAGCACACACATGTGTTATCACTACTGGAGAGTTTTATTCTGTGTTTTAGGTAAGTTTAGTTAATGCCATGGTTTAGTCTGACCAATCTTATTGCCACAATGCACACAGTTTTACTGCTTTTCCCCAACCCCACCACTTCCATTTAGGAGATTGAAATGGGCCAGAAGACTGTTTATGGTTACTATAACCTCTGAAAAGCAATTTGCTAACTTAGATCATTAACGCCTGAAAGGGCCAAATTGAATTGGGTGCACAGATGACACTTCTACATCACCCATTTAGCATGAAGTTAATGGCACTGATCTTTATTTTGCTTAAACTATTTGTTTAAACTGTTGAGCTTGAGGATTTCCCTGAGAGTTTGTCCCTACTCTTGACTGCATGGTCACTGGATTATGCCTATCCCCAAGTAGGATCTACATCTTGATAAGTTTTGCAGATACTGCCATTTAGTATACAGAAGTTTTGCTTTCAAAACAATGGAAAAAGACTATGTGTCCAAGATTTTGGTAGATAATTTTAAAGTAAACTCTTGGACCAAAAGTAAGTCTTCAGAGAAGATATGACAGGAGGCAAGTAGCAAAGTGACTTTGCAGGTTGCTAAACAACCTTGTCAGGCCATTCTTAATCCTTCACCAGCTTGATAACAATGCTCCCTTCACAATAAGGAGTAGTGTACATATATTGTTCCTGGCTTCATGACTTAGATCAGTAGAACAGATCAAAATTTTGTTAGCTGAGAGTGCACAAGTAGACTAGCCACAGAAGTATCCATCTTTACTACTCTAGTGGAAGTAATAGGTCAAGTTTATATTTGTCAATGGGCTAAGGAATCCTGTATAAGGGTTTATCCCTTAAGAGGAGTCTGAGCCAGTGAGCTGGTTTCCAAAGCTCCAGAGCCAGTAGGGTTTCAAATCAGGTCTTCAGAGTTTTTCCTCTACATGTCAGTTGCCATTCTGGCTTCTTCCATTCTGACATCCAGTAGTTAATCTTGATTCACAGCTAACTGCATTTGATGATCCAGTTCTTATTTCTGAGATTGGTGCACCAGTTTGCTTCTGGTAGAATCAGGGCACAGTGGTATTCCAAAGGACCAGAATCACCTTTGGGAAAGCTAGTCAAGGCTCTGGCTACTTCTCATACCCCATGGGGAAGCCCTTTCTGACGTTCTTCGGTGTGCTACTTCATGGTTGAAACCACTTTTTGGGTACAGCCATCCCTATATCACAATGCTCAGCAGCTCCTAGGCTTATGTATATCCTAAGAGGCCCCCATGAACTCCATGAATCCAGAGGAGTTGATACCCACTTCCTGTGGAATGGAATGGGTGGGCATTATCAGGTACTGGAGTTGGAAGAGTGATTCTACAACAGGACATTCAGTTTGTTTTGGAAGAAGGATCTGGGGGTTTCCAGGAAAACTGTACCAGCATATCATGCTCCATGTTCATCAAGAAAACCCTAGTCTGAGTCACTATGCCCTACCAGTTAGATCAGAATTGACTTCAGTGCTTTTTGAGATAAATTGGCTTATATACCCATGGCCAGCCTATAGCCTGGTAGATTGATTACCCTGAATCTGACATAAAAGGAGGTTGAGCCAAGATATGCTTCAAAACAGTGAGAAGTTCAGTTCAAGTTTGGTATCTAGCCTCTAGATATCTTGTTCCAGGACTCTAAGAGGAACAGATCAGATAAAGGATAGGCCATAAGTTAGGTCAAGCAGATTAAACTTGATGCAAAGGTTATATTTAAATCCACTTGGGCCCATTAAGTTAGGTCAGGGTTCCATCTCCACAAATGTCACAAATAAGCAACTGGATTAAGTGCCCTTCAGTCATCCATACTATTCAATACAGCAAGTAATCAGAAGTTATCAATAGGATGGATAAAACATGACAAGTTAATGTCAGCACTGGATAGTAATTAAATGTTACATTAGTCCATGCAGGAGGATAAGACAGATGCTCTTTATCTTTACTGACAATACCTGTTTCAGGGCATGTTATGCCCCCATATAGGGCTATGTATACTTGTAGTATGTTTCCCTACTTTTACATGGAATATCTAGTCTGTAAGCTTTTTCCTGCACACACATATAGAGAGCTGAAACAGGGATCAGAGACCCCTTGATTGAGAGCTTTGGCCTACTAATCAAGTTCACTGGATTTATAAGCCTGCCTCTCATTACAAGTTAAGGCAGACTTTATCTGTGGTCTGGGAGTTAGATTTCTAGATCCTTACCCTACCAAGCTCATAGAGCTGGTATCCTGGATCATTCAGGCAGAGTCCCAGTTGTTAAAGATGTGGTGAGATATAGGCCTGGAATATCTAGGAATTTAACTTGTACCTAATACCCTGACCTCAATGTTTTCTGATCCTACTCTAACTTATGCTCTACCATGACTGGGGTTGAAGGATGCTATAGTGAAAGTGACCAAGGAGTTGGGTGACTTTTTCTTCACTCCTTTGCTGTTTACAACCACCAACCCTTAGAATTCTTCCATTCTGATCCCATTAACCTGCCTTAGCATTTCTTCCTTCAAGCTAGACCAAATTTCCATGGCTACCTCATGCCCATGAGGATTGGGTTTTAAGGAGTTCTTGCCCTGTCCTATAGTTGGGCTGACTATTCCAATTTAGTAGACACATTGGATGTTCTCAGCTCCAATAAAGAGTACATTGGATTAGATCTCTATCCCTTAATCCCCTTCAAATAAAGTCTAACTTTTAGGAGTTGGCTTTTAATAACTGCTCTGAGATTGTTCTCTAAGTAGATTCAGGTAAGAAGTTTTTCATGGACCATGTTGAAATTTATATGATCACATAAGGAATATAAGTCCCTGAGGGTTCAGTTCTAATGAGTGATGGAACTAGTCTCAAAACCAGGCCTTCATGAACATCTAGGACATCGCAAAAAGCCAGCACAGGCAGCTAAGCAAGATATATTTGTGCTATCTGAACACTCTGGATTATCTAAAGTCAGGTAGAGGCACCAGTTAACAAGGTTAGGTTAATAACATGGAATGGACAGTAGTGTCTCTAATGGGAGAAAGTGGTTTATTCCCTGAAAAAATGTAGGAACTAGCTAACATAAGCAGGACCTGGAATATTTTGGAGAAGGGCAGAATACAGGCTGTATGGAAGAGAGTATTAATCAGGAGTATCTTCTTATGACTCAGCAGTTAACATCTCAGCAAGAGTGCCTGAAGCTAGTCCTAACATGCTACTAGGATGGTTCCTTGATGCTTGAAAACAGTGGCCTTTCATAAGAAGGGATGAGTGGTAATTAGGGGGCCAAAAGACTCAAAGATGGTCATGATAGCATAACAATTGGGGAAGCCACCACCTGACCATGTTTCTGGAAAAAACAGGCAGATACACACATAGCAACTGATGGAAACCACACACTAGTCCCCAACCCATGGAACAAAAGCAATCATGATGGGCAAGGCCAAGTAGAATCTCTTAAAACCGCTCTCCACACAGCCAGAAGTAATTTAGGAGCATATCCTATCCCAATTTAAAGATAGTTCTGGGGAAGGGGTTTCCTATCAACTGCTTGATTCACTAGGATGGCTCCTAGAGAAGTGAGCTGAATTATGGCATAAACTCAAGATGGTATCTCAATTATAGTCTGCTGTGCTAGATGTGGCATTTCTACTGAAAAGTCCCTTTGGACACTTAGTCAAAGCTATTGATCTAGAAAACTCATTCTCCTCAACTCCTTTGGGGAGATTGAAAGCCATGTTTACTTGGGATAAGCAGCAGTATACTATCTTAAATCAGGGTTCTATAGGTTCTTCCTGTTCTGCCACAATAGTCTCAAGTGAATTCTATAGTCTTGAGATTCTGAAGACCACCACAGTCCACATTGGTCTATCATGTCAGTGACAAGTGTTCAACCTGATGAGCAGAAAGAAGTTATGGATGTCCTTACTAGGACACCTGCATGCCAAAGAGTAGATTAATCCTTTAGATATTCAGAAGCCAGCCATATTTGAGGGCGCCAGTAGTTTGGGGTATGACAGAACATCTACCCCATAAAAGAGTAGTTACTGTTATAGCACCCTTACACCTCCTACCCCTTGGTAGGTCTCTTTGGATTTGAAGAGCAGCACCATCTTATGCTTGGGAATAGTGGAGTAAGGCCTAAAATGAAAGCTCTACAACAGGTCCAGGATTCAATATAATCTTCCCTATGGTTTGGGCCCCATGATCCTACTTATTAGAGATGTCAAAGGTGTACATGGTAGATAGAGACAGCATATAGGGTTCTTGAGCAACAGACACATTCTGCAGCACAGAACCACTCAGTGTTCATAAAAGTAGCTCCTGATCTGATTCTAGTCTCTAAGAGGGGAATAAAGACTATAAAACATCAAGGAACTATAGAGCTGCCATTTTATGCATGGTATTTGACTCAAGTCTGAGGATAATTGGAAGCTTGAACAAACATGTTAGAGGGTGCAATACATAGGGGTCCAGAGCTTCAGGTCACTTATAAGTCCCCAACTCACATCTAGGCCTTACTGAGTAGGGCAGAGGTGGGGAGGCAGTCCTCATGACTGCTTAAAACACTCTGGTTCAAGATGGTCACCTAGATATGTTAGCCAAAAAGATGCTATACTAAAGTCTCATTCATAGTCCTGAGAGCAGTGCTGATAAAAGTCCTCCCAATGGGCAAAGACTCAAGCATTGTATTTGGTCACCTGCTTCAGGAGGAAGGAGAAGTAGACAAGGGTAAAGATACACATTCCTGAGTAGTGAGTAATGACTGGTTTTAGGTGGGTGGTCAGGAGCCTAGAAGGGACAAGATTGCAAAGTGAGAGACAAGGAGCCCTGAGAGAAAGGATGTAGTTAAGCCTATGGGAGATGGCAAAGTATGTGCCTTGATACTTCTGTAGCTCAGAATCCTATCAAAGGCTGTCAACCTTGTGCTTGGCCCCAGGAGTCTCTCTGGAGCAGTGAATAGACACTGGAGGATACTGAACCAGATATCCATGTTGGGCAATTTGAGCTGAAGCATGACCCCAAGTCTTTCCAGGAGCAAATTTAGGGTATGCCCTTTCCAGAAATAAGACCCTCAGGCTGCAGCTTCCAAGATTAATTTGATGTTCAGAGATAGACCTGCATCTGTGTATATGGATATTCAGATCCTGTATCAGCTATAGTTTGTGACCCCTGGTCCATCCCCTTCTTCACCTATCGTGTCGTGGGTTGGGTTCTTTTGCTGAACTAGTTACTTAGAAACATTAGGTGGAGACTCTCCCACCTCCTTCCATTCAGAGGCTGTCAGGCATATCTCCCAAGAGGCCAAGAAGGGACTCTTTGTATATACCAGATAAAGGAAGAGGAACGCTACTTCTCCTAGTATGGAAGGGCAAAAAGATAGTAGGGAGCCCCGCTTTTCTCTAAACTGAGAAGATAGAAAGTTCTAGGTGTCAGGTAACAGAACTTAAATGGTTTAAACAAAAAAATATTGGAAAGCCTCAGTGGGACATAAAGGATTAAGGGAACAAAGGATGAGGGAACAAGGGGCTAGCAGTGGTGAGAAGTTACTACCAACAAATAAAGCCAAAAGGCAGCAAGAGTTAACTGAATTCAGTGAAAGCCAGAACTATGGGGTCCTATACATGGCAAGAGCAGCAGGTTTGGAGGGACATACTTATGGTCTGAGATATCCCTATAAAGCCAAATGAGTTGGGAATTAGGGCCCCGTATCTTTTCTAGCCAATACCTCCCAGTAGCCAAACCCATCAAGATATCAGCTTTCAGGGGCTACTGGATGATGCATAAGGGTCTACCCCTACTGCAACACAAAACAGGGTAGAGAATGTATCTGTTAAGAAGGGTTGGAGAGATAGACATTGAGGAGGGTATGTGCTATGGTGAGTGATGTGTATTGTGTAAGACTGTTGAATCACAGACCTGTACCTCTGAAACAAATACATTATATGTTAGAAAAAAAAGATAGCAGGAAGGGAAAAAATGAAGGGGAGGAAATTGAAGGGGGAGACGAACCATGAGAGACTATCGACTCTGAGAAACAAACAGGTTTCTAGAAGGGGGGGTAGGGGGATAGGTTAGCCTGGTGATGGGTATTAAAGAGGGCACATAATGAATGGAGCACTGGGTGTTATACGCAAACAATGAATCATGGAACACGACATCAGAAGCTTTTTATCTTGATGAAGTCCCAGAAGTTCATTTTTGCTTTTGTTTCCCTTGCCTTTGGAGACGTGTCTTGAAAGAATTTGCTGTGGCCAATGTCAAAGAGGCTACTGCCTATGTTCTCCTTAGGATTTTGATGGATTTCTGTCTCACATTGAGGTCTTTCATCCATTTTGAGTTTATCTTTGTGAATGGTGTTAGAGAATTGTTGAGTTTCATTCTTCATGTGGCTGTCCAATTTTCCCAGCACCATTTATTGAAGAGATGGTCTTTTTTCCATTGTATATTTTTTCCAGCTTTGTCAAAGATTATTTGACCGTAGAGTTGAGGGTCTGTATCTGGGCTCTCTATTCCATTGGCCTATGTGTGTGTTTTTGTGCCAGTACCATGCTGTCTTGGTGATCACTGCTTTGTAATATAGCTTGAAATCAGGCAACGTGATGCCCCCAGCTTTGTTTTTCTTTTTCAACATTTCCTTGGTGATTCAGGGTCTTTTCTGATTCCATACAAATTTTAGGATTGTTTCTTCCAGCACTTTGAAAAATGTCATTGGAATTTTGATCGGGATGGTGTTGAAAGTGTAAATTGCTCTGGGTAGCATAGACATTTTAACAATTTTCATTCTTCTGATCCATGAGCATGGAATATTTTTCCATCCTTTTGTGTCTTCAATTTCTTTCATGAGTGTTCTGTAGTTCCTAGAGTATAAATCCTTTACCTCTTTGGTTAGGTTTATTCCAAGGTATCTTATGGGTTTTGGTGCTATTGTAAATGGAATCAATTCTCTAATTTCTCTTTCTACAGTTACATTGTTAGTGTATAGGAAAACAACTGATTTCTGTGAGTTGATTTTTTTTTTTGTATGCTCCTACATTTTGGAATTGTATGAGTTTTAGTAACTTAGGGGTGGAGTATTTTGGATTTTTCACATAAAGTATGTCATCTGCAAAGAGTTTGACTTCTTTGCCAATTTGAATACCTTTTCTTTTTGTTGTCTGATTGCTGTTGCTAGGACTTCTAGTACTATGTTGAACAATAGTGACAAGAGTGAGCATCCTTGTCGTGTTCCTGATCTTAAGGGAAAGGCTCTCAGCTTTTCCCCATTGAGAATGTTTGCTTTGGGTTTTTCATAGATGGATTTTATGAACATGAGGAATGTTCCCTCTATCCCTATACTCTGAAGAGTTTTAATCAGGAAAGGATGCTGTATTTTGTCAAATGCTTTTTCTGCATCAATTGAGAGGACCGTATGGTTCTTCTCTCTCCTCTTATTAATGTCTATTTAGTGTAGCCACTTCCTTAATTATCCTAGCTAGATCTTGATAACTTGCTGCAGCTTCTACATCAGCACTTGCTGTTTCATCTTACATGGTTTTTAAGCCTTATGAACCACTTCTAAAACCACCTCCCTCACCTTCAGCCTTCACAGAATTGAAGAGTTAGGGCCTTGTTCTGGATTAAACTGTGATCTTAAGGGAATGTTGTGGTTGATTTGATCTCTATCCAGACCACTGAAACTTTCTCCATATCGCCAATAAGGCTGTTTCACTTATTTGTGTGTTCACTGGAGTTGTACTCTTAATTTCCTTCAAGAACTTTCACTTTGCTAACTGATACAAGAGGCCTAACTTTTGGCTTGTTGTAGCTTCTAAGCTTAATATTGTGCAGTTTTGACTTAGTGAGAGATATGTGCCCTTTCACTTCAATAGTTAGAGACCATTGTAGGGTTATTAACTGGCCTAATCTAATACTGTATCTCTGGGATTAAGAGGGAATACCTGAGAGGCCAGTTGGAGCCGTCAGAACAGTTTGCAGTCTCATGGGCATGGTTCATGCCATTCCAAAACAATTACAATGATAACATCAAAGATTATCAATCACAGATCACTGTAACAGATGTAATATTTCAAACTTCATTATAAGAACTACAAAATGTGACACTAACGGACTAGTGATATTTGGGAGAAGGGGAATGGCACCAATAGACTTGGTTGATGCAGGGTTACCACAAAACTTCAGTTTTTTTTTTTTAACTACGAAGCACAATAAAACAAAGTGTAATAAGATGATGTATGTCTGTATTCTCTGAGCTTCTGTCCACTAAGAGGCTTTCCCCTTATCAGTGTTATTTCAGACTACGCCATAGTACACCTATAATACAACTATGGACATTCTGCTAGCACCTTCACTGAGCTTTGCACTGGAGTCATATTTTTGTTTTTCTTTTTCCTCCTGTTGGTTGACTGTAAGAAACTACTCCCCATGAGGCGATGGGTGTGAACTTGGGGAAAGAGGTAAGTGATACTGGGTCTGGACCACAGGCTTATGTAATTTGTGCCCTCAAGACTTCACATTCCACCTGAATGTATTATGTCCATTTTAAAATACTTCCTACTTTGCCCACCCAACCTTGTGATTTGGTGCATCTGTCTGTATTAGCTCATTATGGCCAGTACCCAGTCACTTAGAAGTCACAAAGATAGACGCCTTAGTCTTCAAGAGCCCAGCAGTGTGTCAGGAGCTCTTCTATGACTAAATAGTTCCATGCTGCAATTGACATGACTGTTTCAGAAACCTTAAGGCTTTCAAACTGTGGCTTGCTAGATATTCCCTATTGCTGTTTGTACCAAAGCTATCCCTTATTGGAACTGGTTGGGTTCCATAGACCAAGTGACAGAACAGCTGGCACAGTAGCCTCAATTTCCTTACAGAGCTGTCTATCTCTAGGCCCATTTGAAACTTGTTTTTTTTTTCTTATTGAAACTTGCACCTTCGGCATAACCTGACAAATATATTGGAACAATGTTCCCAAGTGTCATATGCTGCTTCCATCTAAAAGCCCAGCAAATTTTGTCACTTTCTCTGGCAGTAGGGAGTACAAGGTCTGATACTGTGTCCTTTATCTCCAAAGTCCTGGTATATATCAGATGACTGGAATCTTAAAATCCTCACATATGGGAACACTTTAACTTGGTAGGGTTTCTCTTGACACCTGACATGTCTTTCTAGGGCAGGCAGGGAACTTGCTACTCCTGTCACCAGGTCTGATTTGCATGGCCTCAACATAAAGGACTAATATGATATCTTGTGGTAGGTCAGGGTGATCAGGATCTTATGGCCTATATAGCCAAAGAGTAGGAAAGTTAATGGACTTTTAAGGCTTTGAAGCTGTACTGTTGACCTCCCCACACAAATGTAAACTGCTTCAAATCATCTCATGGGGATTGAGAACCTTCCTGCCATGCTCCTAGAGCATATCACATGCATGTCATATTGGTTTTATCAAATATACCACATCTAGCAAAGCAGCTGCAGTTGGGGATCACATGGAGAACTAACCTTTATCATCTGCCACGATGCATCTTGTTTAAAGACCATAAATGAGATGCAGTGCTAGTGATTTTGAGTCTTTGGTACTATTTCTCTGTAGTGTCATCCCAGAATTCAGTATTACTTAGAATCGGTATGCTGGAAGGAATAATTCCAAGCCCTTGAAATTGTTCCTCTCCATGCCTTTACACCCTAGGCTAAGGAACCAATTGAGTAATTCTAGATTCAGGTCTATCCATCCTCAGTATGCATTCCTAGACTCAGGAAATACTTTATTAGGTGAAGCTATGTCTCTGGAACCACTGGACTATGTGAGACTGACCTGAGTTACAACTCTTACCTGGCCTCTACTTTGAAGGAACGTCGCAGCATTTTAAGTCTTTGTCTGAGTTTTAGTTCTGATGTTAAGTAGCCTCTTGTGTACAACTTTGGTAAATGGCCTTGACAAAGGTTTAAAATAGTTACAGCATACTTACAGCATTCCAGAAACATCCTTCAGTGAGATCCAGTTTATTATCTTCAAGCAGTGGGGTCTTGGTTTGAAGACTGCTTTAGATCTGGCAACTAGGTGAAGAATCAGGATTTCACACTTCTGTGGTTAATACCATCCTTCCCAGCTCCTGGGATTCTCCCTGCCCCCAATCTACAAGTCAAATATTCCAGTCATCTGAACATCTTCCTTGAACGTTAGGAATATCATTGTATACTAGCCATGATCAAAGTTTTCTGCAAGTCAGGATACACCAGTGGCTACACCAGGCTTTCTGCTCATTAGAATAATTTCTTTGCCTCTAAAGGCTAAGTGCCAATTCTGGTTGCTATCCCCATCTATACTAGGGATTCCTGTTTCAGAGCAACTTCTATCTCCTTTCTGGCCTACAAGGGACAGACAGCCCACACTAAGCTCATAAACAATTACTTTTCCTCTTAAATGCTATGTCCTCTGAACCTACTAGAAGGAATGCAATCAGCTGGTGGGTATATTACATATATTGTGTATATTATGTTAAGACTGGTCTTACCCTGCTGAGCATCTAAGCCTTGCCGGTGTACTCAGATAGTTCTGGAACTTCTACCTTAGTTGTTAAAAGTCATTAAGATGTTGAAGCTTCAAGGAAGCATAAGACCAGTTTTGGGTGTCATTTTCAGGATGTTAAATCCCATATAATGGTGGTATGCCATTCTATCCAGCTTTTTAATCAGCCCACCCCCTTTCTAACACCCTCAAGATCTACTTTCCAATTCCTGTTGATACAGATTAGGTAATAGAAATATTTCATTGAATGTTTACTTCTTCCTAAAGCAAGCTTATTTTCCTCTTCAGGCTATGCTAACAGCCAGCCCTAGTTATTTGCCTTAATGAAATGAGAAAGGGAGAGGAATGACTTTGATGACAAGCATTATCTTGTAAGTGTTTCAAGTGAGATCTTAGGAGAATCTCTGGGCAATGGGCAGTGGATCTCCACTTGCAGGTGAAAGGGTCTGCTTCTGCCATCCTGGAGGTTTCAGAGAAATCTGGTCCCATATTCTTGGGCTCACCTACTTAGGATAACCCTGACCCAGGTCTCAGAGTCCTACTCCTCCCTTATTGGGTTTTTGTCTGTAGTACAGAGGACCTGCTAGTAGCATACATCTAATCTTTTGCAACTCTGCTATTCAAGCCCAGAATCTAATTATTATAGCCCTTTAGTGTAAGATAAAAGGGCCTCTAAGATTGCCATATAGGCCCTGGCTGTCACCACATGCCCTGAGTTTAGTCGACAGCTAAGAGTCTGTCCTCTTTCCTTTCAGGTTTCTAAAGCAGTTAGCAAGTACCAGCCAACTCTTGAACTTATTACTATTGTTCCCATACTGTAGAAGTGCTAGAACTGTTGCAAACCCCAAACGTTTCCCCTTTATTCTGTGCCTTCTCCAAATACATCATAGGTGAGTCTCAACTGTGATACTGCATTATACTGGCAGCTATCACCAGCCCACCTACCAACAGCATTGTAATACTTATTCCCAATGTTCTAGTTACAAATTGCAACCCAAAAATTTTCTCTCTAGGGCCTCTTCTGTTCTGTAGCTCAGCTTCCTTGAAAGCAGAACCCAAGACCAAGACTTCAATGTAAGTGGTCTATTTGAAGATGAATTCCAAACAGTAGGTGTGAAGAAACCAAAGCAGGAAAAGGAAAGCATTGTGGTTTCTGCCATGGGCAATGGGAACTTGATTCCTCTGAAATCTCCTGAAATGTATAGGATGCCATGCAGCACTGTCAGCCAGAAACCTGGGAAGCAGGGACCTCTCTTACCTAATGGACTTTTTTTTCTATTTTTTTTATTGTTATGTTAATCACCATATATTACATCATTAGTTTTTGATGCAGTGTTCCATGATTCATTGTTTGTTCATAACACCCAGTGCTCCATGCAGAAGTGCCCTCCTCAATACCCATCACCAGGCTAACCCATCCCCCTACGCCCCTCCCCTCTAGAACCCTCAGTTTGTTTTTCAGAGTCCATCATCTCTCATGGTTCGTCTCCCCCTCTAACATACTCCCCTTTTCTTCCTCTCCTGTTATCTTCTTCTTTATCTTTTTTCTTAAAATATGTTGCATTATTTGTTTCAGAAGTACAGATCTGTGATTCAACAGTCTTGCACAATTGACAGCGCTGACCATAGCACATACCCTCCCCAATGTCTATCACCCAGCCACCCCATCCCTCCCAGCCCCCACCACTCCAGTAACACTCAGTTTGTTTTCTGAGATTAAGAATTCCTCATATCAGTGAGGTCATGTGATACATGTCTTTCTCTGATTGACTTATTTCACTCAGCATAACACCCTCCAGTTCCATCCACGTCGTTGCAAAAGGCAAGATCTCATTCCTTTTGATGGCTGCATAATATTCCATTGTGTATATATACCACTTCTTCTTTATCCATTCATCTGTCGATGGGCATCTTGGCTCTTTCCAGAGTTTGGCTATTGTGGACATTGCTGCTATAAACATTGGGGTACACGTACCCCTTCGGGTCCCTACATTTGTATCTTTGTGGTAAATACCCAGGAGTGCAATTGCTGGATCGAACGGTAGCTCTAATTTCAACTGTTTGAGGAACCTCCATACTGTTTTCCAGAGGGGTTGCACCAGCTTGCATTCCCACCAACAGTGTAGGAGGGTTCCCCTTTCTCCACATCCCCGCCAACATCTGTCGTTCCCTGACTTGTTAATTTTAGCCATTCTGACGGGTGTGAGGTGGTATCTCATTGAGGTTTTGATTTGGATTTCCCTGATGCTGAGCGATGTTGAGCAGTTTTTCATGTGCCTGTTGGCCATTTGGATGTCTTCTTTGGAGAAATGTCTGTTCATGTCTTCTGCCCATTTCTTGATTGGATTATTTCTTCTTTGGGTGTTGAGTTTGATAAGTTCTTTATAGATTTTGGATACTAGCCCTTTATCTGATATGTCATTTGCAAATATTTTCTCCCATTCTGTCGGTTGTCTTTTGGTTTTGTGGACTGTTTCTTTTGCTGTGCAAAAGCTTTTTATCTTGATGAAATCCCAAGAGTTCATTTTTGCCCTGGCTTCCCGTGCCTTTTGCGATGTTTCTAGGAAGAAGTTGCTGCGGCTAAGGTCGAAAAGGTTGCTACCCGTGTTCTCCTTTAGGATTTGGATGGACTCCTGTCTCACGTTTAGGTCTTTCAACCATTTGGAGTCTATTTTTGTGTGTGGTGTAAGGAAATGGTCCAGTTTCATTCTTCTGCATGTGGCTGTCCAATTTTCCCAACACCATTTGTTGAAGAGAATGTCTTTTTGCCATTGGACATTCTTTCCTGCTTTGTCAAAAACAAGTTGACCATAGAGTTGAGGGTCCATTTCTGGGCTCTCGATTCTGTTCCATTGATCTATGTGTCTGTTTTTGTGCCAGTACCAAACTGTCTTGATGATGACAGCTTTGTAATAGAGCTGGAAGTCCGGAATTGTGATGCCGCCAGCTTTGCTTTTCTTTTTCAGTAGTCCTCTGGCTATTCTGGGTCTCTTCTGGTTCCATACAAATTTTAGGATTATTTGTTGCATTTCTTTGAAAAAAGTGGATGGTATTTTGATGGGGATTGCATTGAATGTGTAGATTGCTCTAGGTAGCATTGACATCTTCACAATGTTGATTCTCCCAATCCATGAGCATGGAACGTTTTTCCATTTCTTTGTGCCTTCCTCAATTTCTTTCATGAGTATTTTATAGTTTTCTGAGTACAGATCCTTTGCCTCTTTGGTTAGATTTATTCCTAGGTATCTAATGGTTTTGGGTGCAATTGTAAATGGGATAGACTCCTTGATTTGTCTCTCTTCTGTCTTGTTGTTGGTGTATAGGAATGCCACTGATTTCTGTGCATTGATTTTATATCCTGCTACTTTACTGAATTCCTGTATGAGTTCTAGCAGTTTTGGGGTGGAGTCTTTTGGGTTTTCCACATACAGTATCATATCATCTGCAAAGAGGGAGAGTTTGACTTCCTCTTTGCCGATTTGGATGCCTTTGATTTCTTTTTGTTGTCTGATTGCTGTGGCTAGGACTTCTAATACTATGTTGAATAGCAGTGGTGAGAGTGGACATCCCTGCCGCGTTCCTGACCTTAGGGGGAAAGCTCTCAGCTTTTCCCCATTGAGAATGATATTCGCTGTAGGTTTTTCATAGATGGCTTTTATGATATTGAGGTAGGTACCCTCTATCCCTATACTCTGAAGAGTTTTGATCAAGAAAGGATGTTGTACTTTGTCAAATGCTTTTTCTGCATCTATGGAGAGGATCATATGATTCTTGTTCTTTCTTTTGTTAATGTATTGTATCACGTTGATTGATTTGCGGATGTTGAACCAGCCTTGCAGCCCAGGAATAAATCCCACTTGGTCATGGTGAATAATCCTTTTAATGTACTGTTGGATCCTATTGGCTAGTATTTTGGTGAGAATTTTTGCATCCATGTTCATCAAGGATATTGGTCTGTAATTCTCTTTTTTGATGGGGTCTTTGTCTGGTTTGGGGATCAAGGTAATGCTGGCCTCATAAAATGAGTTTGGAAGTTTCCCTTCCATTTCTATTTTTTGGAACAGTTTCAGGAGAATAGGTATTAATTCTTCTTGAAATGTCTGATAGAATTCCCCTGGGAAGCCATCTGGCCCTGGGCTTTTGTTTCTTGGGAGATTTTTGATGACTGTTTCAATTTCCTTAGTGGTTATAGGTCTGTTCAGGTTTTCTATTTCTTCCTGGTTCAATTTTGGTAGTTGATACATCTCTAGGAATGCACCCATTTCTTCCAGGTTATCTAATTTGCTGGCATAGAGTTGCTCCTAATATGTTCTTATACTTGTTTGTATTTCTTTGGTGTTGGTTGTGATCTCTACTCTTTCCTTCATGATTTTGTTGATTTGGGTCATTTCTCTTTTCTTTTTGATCTGTCTGGCCAGGGGTTTATCAATCTTGTTAATTCTTTCAAAGAACCAGCTCCTAGTGTCGTTGATCTGTTCTACTGTTCTTTTGGTTTCTAGTTCATTGATTTCTGCTCTGATCTTAATGATTTCTCTTCTCCTGCTAGGTTTAGGCTTTATTTGCTGTTCTTTCTCCAGCTCCTTTAGGTGTAGGGTTAGGTTGTGTATTTGAGACCTTTCTTGTTTCTTGAGAAAGGCTTGTATTGCTATATACTTTCCTCTCAGGACTGCCTTTGCTGTATCCCAAAGATTTTGGACAGTTGTGTTTTCATTTTCATTGGTTTCCATGAATTTTTTTTAATTCTTCTTTAATTTCTTGGTTGACCCATTCATTCTTTAGTAGGATGCTCTTTAGCCTCCATGTATTTGAGTTCTTTCCGACTTTCCTCTTGTGGTTGAGTTCTAGTTTCAAAGCATTGTGGTCTGAAAATATGCAGGGAATGATCCCAATCTTTTGGTACCGATTGAGACCTGATTTGTGACCTAGGATGTGATCAATTCTGGAGAATGTTCCATGGGCACTAGAGAAGAATGTGTATTCCGTTGCTTTGGGATGGAATGTTCTGAATATGTCTGTGAAGTCCATTTGGTCCAGTGTGTCATTGAAAGTCTTTATTTCCTTGTTGATCTTTTGCTTAGATGATCTGTCCATTTCAGTCAGGGGGGTGTTAAAGTCCCCCACTATTATTGTATTGTTGTCAATGTGTTTCTTTGCTTTTGTTATTAATCGCCTTATATAATTGGCTGCTCCCATGTTCGGGGCATAGATATTTACAATTGTTAGATCTTCTTGTTGGATAGACCCTTTAAGTAGAATATAGTGTCCTTCCTCATCTCTTATTACAGTCTTTGTTTTAAAATCTAGTTTGTCTGATATAAGGATTGCCACCCCAGCTTTCTTTCGGTGTCCATTAGCATGGTAAATGGTTTTCCACCCCCTCACTTTCAATCTGGGGGTGTCTTTGGGTCTAAAATGAGTCTCTTGCAGACAGCATATTGATGGGTCTTGTTTTTTAATCCAATCTGATAGCCTGTGTCTTTTGATTGGGGCATTTAGCCCATTTACATTCAGGGTAACTATTGAAAGGTATGAATTTAGTGCCATTGTATTACCTGTAAGGTGACTGTTAAGTGTCTGTTGTCTGTGTTCGTTTCTGCTCTTTGCTGCTTTTAGGTTCTCTCTTTGCTTAGAGGACCCCTCTCAATATTTCTTGGAGGGCTGGTTTCGTGTTTGCAAATTCCTTTAGTTTTTGTTTGTTCTGGAAGCTTTTTATCTCTCCTTCTATTTTCAATGAGAGCCTAGCTGGATATAGTATTCTTGGCTGCATAGTTTTCTCGTTTAGTGCTCTGAAGATATCTTGCCAGTCCTTTCTGGCCTGCCAGGTCTCTGTGGATAGGTCTGTTGCCAATCTAATGTTTCTACCATTGTAGGTTACATATCTCTTCTCCTGAGCTGCTTTCAGGATTTTCTCTTTGTCTCTGAGACTCGTAAGTTTTACTATTAGATGTCGGGGTGTTGACCTATTATTATTGATTTTGAGAGGGGTTCTCTTGTGCCTCCTGGATTTTAATGCCTGTTTCCTTCCTCACATTAGGGAAGTTCTCTGCTATAATTTGCTCCAATATACCTTCTGCCCCTCTCTCTCTCTCTTCTTCTTCTGGGATCCCAATTATTCTAATGTTGTTTCGTCTTATCGTATCACTTATCTCTCGAATTCTGCCCTCGTGATCCTGTAGTTGTTTCTCTCTCTTTTTCTCAGCCTCTTTATTTTCCATCATTTGGTCTTCTATATCGCTGATTCTCTCTTCTGCCTCATTTATCCTAGCATTTAGTGCCCCCATTTTTGATTGCACCTCATCAATAGCCTTTTTGATTTCGATTTGGTTAGATTTTAGTTCTTTTATTTCTCCAGAAAGGGTTTCTCTAATAACTTCCACGCTTTTTTCAAGCCCAGCTAGTATCTTTAAAGTCATGATTCTGAACTCTAGGTCCGTCATCGTACTAATGTCCATATTGAGTAGGTCCCTGGCTGACGGTACTACCTCTTGTTCTTTTTGCTGAGGTGATTTCTTTCGTCTTGTCATTTTGTCCAGAGGAGAATAGATGAATGAGAGAACAAAATGCTAACAGGTTTACAACGTCCCCAGCAAATATACTGTATACAAATCAGAAAAGACCTGAAACCAGGGGAAAAGAAAGGGAAAGAAAGAAAAAAGAAAGAGAAAAAAAAAGATAAAAACAAAAACAAAACAATACAAAAAAAGCAGAATATGATCAAATATGATCAGGCTAGTGCATAGATCAGTGCCACACACTAGATTTTGGGCGTATTTTGGTCTGTTAGAAAAAAGTGCCTCCTAAAATTTTAAAGGAAGAAAGACATATATGTACAAAATAAGGGTTGATACAATGAAGGGATGGAAGATGACTGTAAAGATGAAAATTATAAAAGATTTTATAAAAGGACTTGGTAAGATAAGTTGTTTGAAAAAGGAAAGAAGATTTAAGAAAAAAAAAAGAAAAAGGGAGAGAATGTGATCAGGCAGGAGACTAGAACAAAGCCATACACTAGTGATTTAGGGTATATTTTGATCTGTTAGAAGAAACTGTACCCCAAAATTTTAAAGAGAGAACAACTTATATATATATGCCAAAAATAAGGGTAACTACTATGAAGGGATAAAATATGACTCTAAAAATGAAAAATAAAAACTGTTGTTTTTTTTTTGAAAAGGGGATTGATAAGATGTTGGTTGTAAAAGGGAAAAAGAAAAATAAAAAAAACACAGTCAACAAAAATTAACTTTGATGAAATAATGAATCATGGTAAAAAAAAAAAAAAAAGCCATGAATCTATGTGCAGTATTCCCCTAGTGCTGGAGTTCTCCCATTCTCCTTGATCGATCAACTTGGTCTTGGCTTGCTGACTGTTTGTGCTGATCTTCTGGGGGAGGGGCCTGTTGCTGTGGTTTCCAAATGTCTTTACCGGAGGCAGAATTGCCCCGCCCTTGTCGGTCTGGGCTAAGGAAGCTGCTCCGGTTTTCTCTCAGGAGCTTTTGTTCCCTGCAAGCTCTCGGTACAGCTTTGGAGGACCAGGGCAGAAATGGTGGCCTCCCAATCTCCACCCGGAGGAGCTGAGAACTCGGGGCCCCGCTCCTCAGTGTGCCCCCAGAGAAAAGCAGTCACTTCCGTGTCCCCGGTCTCCAGCCACACTCTGTGCTCACCCGGCCTGTGATCGAGCGTTGCTATCTCTGGCACCCGACCCCGCGCGGAGTCTCCAAACCCAGCAGATCCCTGCAGTGCGTTCCCGCACCGCTCCTCCCCGGGAAGGAAGGGGAGTCTCCCCGGATCTGCTGCTTGTTGGGTCCCTGCTGGAGGAGCCGTGCCCCGACTGGGCCGCAGATCACAGTTTATGGCAACCCCGAGCTGAGAGCCCGCGACTCTGCTCCGTCTCTGCAGCCGGCTTCCCCGCTCTGATACCTGAGAGCTCTGGCACACTCAGGCACCCCTGGTCTCTATGTGACCCCAAGGGTCCTGAGACCACACTGTCCCGGGAGGATTCCACCCCCCGCTTAGCCACTGCAGCGACGTCCCTCAGCCGAGCCAACTTCTAAAAGGTCCGATTTTGTGCTCCGCGGCTCTAGCACTTGCCAGAAGCGGCTGGCGGAGGCCCCTCCCCCGCCGTCTATCCTCCCGAATATCGCCTCGGATTCACTTCTCCGCACGCCCTACCTTCCAGTAAGTGGTCGCTTCTCTGTTCAGAGAGTTGTTGCTATTCTCCTGTTCGATCTCCTGTTGAGTTCGTAGGTGTTCAGAATGGTTTTGATCCCTATTCAGCTGAATTCCTGAGACCAGATGAAATCTAGGTCTCCTACTCCTCCGCCATCTTGCTCCGCCCCCCACCTAATGGACTTTTGCCTTCTGTTGGTAGATGGTTGCTCTCAAGTATCTAGCCTGAGAGCTGTTGGGTGGCTCACTGGAAACAGATCTCAGGCAAGAAGTAGATTCACCTCAGTCATGTTCCCTGTGTATCAATCTCCACTCCCATGGCACTACAGCTAAAATCGGCAATGGGCAGGGGGTATATGACAACAGATATGTTAAGTTGTATATGCTTCTAGTATTTCAATAAACATTTGAAAGTTATGGACTACTTCCAAATCTTACCCTTGTTATGTATCATCTTAGCATAGCCTTGAATAAGAATGTTCTCTTGGCCATGAGTAACATGTACGCCAGTCACAGAAAAAAATCAATGAGTCTAAGAGAATGCTGTAAACATTACAATGGAAAATATTCAAAGCCAAGGATTTTTTTTCTATCTTAAATACATAAAAACTAGATAGCTCATCCTGTCTCTCCCAGGAAAAGGAAGGAACCTAGTAGACAACTTGGAGAATGGAAGGACTCTGTGGGTCAGTGGCTAAGTGTTGGGGAAGGTCATCAAAGACATGAGTACCAGTTGCCCCATGAGCTGGACCTGGGTCCTCAGACTCCTCACCATCATGGCCTTGGAATGTGGGTTTCACTTGCCTTTTCTACCTACAGATGCTGCTCCAAGGACCTAGTCTTTAGATAATAATATGGTGTTGAATACCTGCATGGTATAAATGACTGAACTCAGTTAAGGCTTCTTTTATAAATTTTAAGATTTGGGGGAGTGAGGGGATCTGTTTGTCTTGCTGATGTACAAAACAAGCCTCATATGAGTTCCCTTTGTTAAAACTGCCTCCTACCAAACTGGAGTGACCTGCCTCTTTACTCTTTCTGCCCTCTGCATATGGGGGAGGTTTCAGATTATACCTAGGAATCTCCCTAGAGTTTTGTGAATTGCCATCAAGGTGGAGGACACCCCTTTCTGGGAGGGGATGTATTATCTATTAACAGATGAGGGGAGTTTGTGGGCTCCAGAGACTTACCAGAGGAGGGGAGAGGCTATGAGCCTCAAGGTTTATCCAGTTTTACTTTTCTAACCACATCTAAGTTACTTGTCTGGTTTAGGGTTGGAGTAGGAAGGATGCTTCCAACTTAAGGGGGTGAAAGAGAAGTAGCCTGTGTCTCCTGGGTTTCAATATGTCCCTTCACAGAGCTCTTGGCTCCATGCCTTGGGAAGATGGTGAGGGAGCTAGATGTAAAGAAGACTCTGGAGACAAGAGCTAAGGTGGGAGTTTTCTGCTTTCCTGCCCCCTCCCACACCCAGGCTGTGAGTGGGGCTGACCCAAAGCAGGGAAGTAGGGGGGAAGGAGGGTGAGGAGAGGCTAGAACTGGGGGAAAAGGTCTTCTTGTATCAACCTAGTCACAACTTTCTGTTCCAAGCTCTGCCCACTTCTTCTGAGCCTTACTCACAAGTAGGATAGCTAGGATCTCAGTAGAAGGGCTGCCCTAGAATAAATATCCCCATTCAACTGGCCGATGTCCATGCTTATCTGGACCATACTTCTTCCCTCAGCACTTGGTGCTTACTCTTTCAGGAACCTGAGGTATTTCTGGGGGCTTATGGAAAGGCACTAACTGAGGCAACCCTGTGCCCCAGGATCTGAAGTGAGAAGTGCAGTGAAAGGTCTTGGGAACCTCCAATTGCATTTCTTCAGTCTACTGGGGCAGAGGCTGTGGGTGCTGAACTTGGATCTACCCCACTGCTTGCTTACCTCCTTGCCCACTTTCATAGGGTAAATAAACACTTTTATGCATAGACATAAACATTATAAACTTATTTCTTGCACTGGCTATGACCTCTAACAAGGTGTTGGATAGAAGTAGTTGTTGCCTTCTAATCTTGAGGAAAACACTTAATATTTCACAACCAAGGATTTCACAAGCCACAGGTAATTTTATGACCATTCTTCCAGTTGGGAAGGTTGTCTCCTATTTCCAGTTTGCTGAATAATTGTAATGAATGGATATTAAATTTTGACATGCTTTTCCTGCATCAGAGCTATGATTTCTCTCCTGTTAGTATGGTGAATTGATTTTTTTTTTCTTTCATGTTAAACTAACCTGGCATTCCTGGGATAAGTTTTACATAGTTGTGATAGTTTTATACTTGGATTTAATTTAAGAGGTTAAGGATCTTTGAAGTACTTTGAGGCATCTTGATTATAGTTTTCTTGCGACACTCTTTTCAATTATATCAAGGTTATTCTGGCTTTAAAACCAGTTGATGTATTCCATTCTGAGTTTATGCAGAATCACTTCTGTGTCTGATACATGGTGAATTCTATAAATTGAGGAAATGTGATCGTCCAGCTTTTACAAAAAGGATGCCAAGACTGGATTAACCATGGAAGAAACTCACTGGGGGAAACGTGTAAGAAAATGGAAAGAGTCAAAGAGGCTGGAGAACTGTCAGACTGCAAAAGAAGTCTGGCCTCAAGTGAATGGAGAGGGAATGAAGTTTGGGTAGAATGGTCTTAGGCTACACTGAGTCAAGCAAAAGCTGCTTGTCAGGAGTCCCACCTCTCCCAGGAACAGACCATTAGTTATACCTGCCATTATTGATCAATGCCTGGGAGTAGCCATGAAAAGTGTAGCCTTGGTAAAATGGAGTGATAGGTTTTAGAGCATTGTAGTGTGGGACCATGGTTAGTCATGCTCCCTGCAGTCAGATCTGAGATGTATTCCCTTGGTTGTCACAGAAGACTTGTCTACTTATCATATTTGTCTCTGCCATGGCCTAGGAATTGAAGGGCAGACCTAACTGAGTAGTATACTACTGTTCTAGATCATCTCTTCCCAGACCCCCACCATGGGAGCTGGAGCCAGATGCTTGGAAGTGAGGTGGACTTGAGCACAGCATGTTCTCTAGCATCAACTTA
Organism: Eumetopias jubatus; assembly: GCF_037043125.1. Taxonomy (NCBI): domain Eukaryota; kingdom Metazoa; phylum Chordata; class Mammalia; order Carnivora; family Otariidae; genus Eumetopias; species Eumetopias jubatus. The sequence goes on from NW_028274812.1 coordinate 112,293,329, forward strand.
CAGTTGATAACACAGCCCAGGCATACCAGATCTTCTAGATTCTAGGTAGTTGCCACGATCAGGGCTGGTGTCTTCCTGACTAAGAGCGAGAAAGAAGAGCAAAGATAGTAGCAATCTAGGACAACACTGGAGCCTCAGTATTGGGTAGGTAGACTTGGGCAAGGTTGGCATTGGTGGAAAGCCTAGTCTGTGGGGCCCACATGTACTTGGCATTGGTCGTCTGACAGCTCCTCCAGCAACAGGCTTTTATATCTTGACACCAACTTATTCATAATGTTCCTGGCCTTGAAGAAGATGAACTATAGGCAGCTTCTATCAGCTGAGATGGTAGGTCTCGTTCATGAAGCTCAAGATGACCCACAAATTTTCTCCCCTCAGGTCATGATCTCAGGGTCCTGGGATCAAGCCCCATGTTGGGCTCTGCACTCAGTGGGAAGTCTAAGGATTCTCTCCCTCTGCCCCTCCCCCAGCTCACATGTGTGCACCCTAAAATAAATTTTTTGGGTGCCTGGATGGCACAGTTGGTTGGGTATCTAGCTCTGTTTCAGCTCAGGTCATGATCTCATGATCTCAGGGTCATGAGATCTGGCTCTGCACTCAGCATGGAGTCTGTTTGTCCCTCTCCCTCCCTCTCTGCCTGTCCCTCCCCCCCATTCATGTGTGCTCACTCACTCTCTCCCCCCCAAATAAAATCCTTCAAAAAAAAAAAACTCTCTAAAACAAACAAACAAACAAACAAAAAAAAAAAAAACGGCAGCCAGAGATGCTTTTTTTGTGCAGCCCTTACTATCCTGACTGGTCTGGTTCAGTTATGGTTGCAGGGTATTAGAGAATGAGGAGCTGTTCTTGTTTCCTGGCTTCCTCTGGCATGACCCTGTGGTACTTCAGCCCAAGGCTTATTGTTAGTTCTTGCAGATGTCAGACTAAAACAGTTAAATGCTTAACACAACTCTCAAGGAATTGGCTTGGCTTGTAGTCTCCTACCTTGCAAGACAGATAGAATCCCCCCAAATAGTTGCAAGTCAGATCCAATAATTTATTCTTCATCCCAATTTAGGCATTGGTTCACTCTGATCTAGAAGAGGACATACCAATGAGAATGGTGCCAGGTGTCAAAGCATCTCTTGGATTTCCTTGTGTAACTAGTCAATCCTTGCTGTCAGATGGATTATCTGTGCCCCGACTTGTCTGCCTTGCCAAATAGTAGAAGGTAATTGAGAAGTGCTTAGAATGTGTCTTATTTTTGTATTGCCAGGCACAAGATGTGGTTCAGCATCCTAATAATAAAGCAGCTGTACTCTAAGGTATGAATCTAAGTTTTGACTCTCGTAAAAAATATATAATAACAACAATAACTTAGCAATAAGAGTCAGACCAATGGACAGTAGGCCCTGCTTCATGTCCTGGAAGAAGGCTGTCACCTTCAAGGTAGATTAGGAGCAGAGTTCCTTTTTCACGTGGACTTTGCTGGTGTAAAGGATGTTGTCCCAGTCCCAGGGGCTAGGTTTGTCCTTGAAATTGTACTGAGAACACAGTTTGGTGGACCCTCAGGTTGGAGCCCCTTGGGCTTTCAGCACTTAGCAGTTGATAGGGGCAAAACTAGCGCCAGACAATAGAACAGTAGAATAGATCAACGAAACTAAGAGCTGGTTCTTTGAAAGAATTAACAAGATTGATAAACCCCTGGCCAGACTTATCAAAAAGAAAAGAGAAATGACCCAAATCAACAAAATCATGAATGAAAGAGGAAAGATCACAACCAACACCAAAGAAATACAATTATAAGAACATATTATAAGCAACTCTATGCCAGCAAATTAGATAACCTGGAAGAAATGGGTGCATTCCCAGAGATGTATCAACTACCAAAATTGAACCAGGAAGAAATAAAAACCTAAACAGACCTAAAACCACTAAGGAAATTGAAGCAGTCATCAAAAATCTCCCAAAAAACAAAAGCCCAGGGCCAGAAGGCTTCCCAGGGGAATTCTACCAAACATTTCAAGAAGAATTAATACCTATTCTCCTGAAACTGTTCCAAAAAATAGAAATGGAAGGAAAACTTCCAAATTCATTTTATGAGGCCAGCATTACCTTGATCCCAAAACCAGACAAAGACCCCATCAAAAAGGAGAACTACAGACCAATATCCTTGATGAATATGGATGCAAAAATTCTCACCAAAATACTAGCCAATAGGATCCAACAGTACATTAAAAGGATTTTTCAACACGACCAAGTGAGATTTATCCCTGGGTTGCAAGGTTGGTTCAACATCTGCAAATCAATCAACGGGATACAATATATTAACAAAAGAAAGAACAAGAATCATATGATCCTCTCAATAGATGCAGAAAAAGCATTTGACAAAGTACAGCATCCTTTCTTGATCAAAACTCTTCAGAGTATAGGGATAGAGGGTACCTACCTCAATATCATAAAAGCCATCTATGAAAAACCTACAGCGAATATCATTCTCAATGGGGAAAAGCTGAGAGCTTTCCCCCTAAGGTCAGGAACGCGGCAGGGATGTCCACTCTCACCACTGCTATTCAACGTAGTATTAGAAGTCCTAGCCACAGCAATCAGACAACAAAAAGAAATCAAAGGCATCCAAATCCGCAAAGAGGAAGTCAAATTCTCACTCTTTTCAGATGATATGTTACTTTATGTGGAAAACCCAAAAGACTCCACCCCAAAACTGCTAGAACTCATACAGGAACTCAGTAAAGTGGCAGGATATAAAATCAATACACAGAAATCAGTGGCATTCCTATACACCAACAACAAGACAGAAGAGAGACAAATTAAGGAGTCGATCCCATTTATAATTGCACCCAAAACCATAAGATACCTAGGAATAAATTTAACCAAAGAGGCAAAGGATCTGTACTCAGAAAACTATAAAATACTCATGAAAGAAATTGAAGAAGACACAAAGAAATGGAAAAATATTCCATGCTCATGGATTGGAAGAACCAACATTGTGACGATGTCAATGCTACCTAGAGCAATCTACACATTGAATGCAATCCCCATCAAAATACCATCCACTTTTTTCAAAGAAATGCAACAAATAATCCTAAAATTTGTATGGAACCAGAAAAGACCCCGAATAGCCAGAGGAATATTGAAAAAGAAAAGCAAAGCTGGTGGCATCACAATTCCGGACTTCCAGCTCTATTACAAAGCTGTCATCATCAAGACAGTATGGTACTGGCACAAAAACAGACACATCGATCAATGGAACAGAATCGAGAGCCCAGAAATGGACCCTCAACTCTATGGTCAACTCATCTTTGACAAAGCAGGAAAGAATGTCCAATGGAAAAAAGACAGTCTCTTCAACAAATGGGGTTGGGAAAATTGGACAGCTACATGCAGAAGAATGAAACTGCACCATTTCCTTACACCACACACAAAAATAGACTCCAAATGGTTGAAAGACCTCAATGTGAGACAGGAGTCCATCCAAATCCTAAAGGAGAACACAGGCAGCAACCTCTTCGACCTCAGCCACAGCAACTTCTTCCTAGAAACATCGCCAAAGGCAAGGGAAGCAAGGGCAAAAAGGAACTATTGGGATTTCATCAAGATAAAAAGCTTTTGCACAGCAAAAGAAACGGTCCACAAAACCAAAAGACAACCGACAGAATGGGAGAAAATATTTGCAAATGACATATCAGATAAAGGGCTAGTATCCAAAATCTATAAAGAACTTATCAAACTCAACACCCAAAGAACAAATGATCCAATCAAGAAATGAGCAGATGGCATGAACGGACATTTTTCCAAAGAAGACATCCAAATGGCCAACAGACACATGAAAAAGTGCTCAACATCGCTCGGCCTCAGGGACATCCAAATCAAAACCTCAATGAGATACCACCTCACACCAGTCAGAATGGCTAAAATTAACAAGTCAGGGAACAAGAGATGTTGGCGGGGATGTGGAGAAAGGGGAACCCTCCTACACTGTTGGTGGGAATGCAAGCTGGTGCAAACCCTCTGGAAAACAGTATGGAGGTTCCTCAAACGGTTGAAAATAGAGCTACCATACGATCCAGCAATTGCACTACTTGGTATTTACCCCAAAGATACAAATGTAGGGATCTGAAGGGGTATGTGCACCCCAATGTTTATAGCAGCAATGTCCACAATAGCCAAACTGTGGAAAGAGCCAAGATGTCCATCGACCGATGAATGGATAAAGAAGAAGTGGTATATATACACAATGGAATATTATGCAGTCATCAAAAGGAATGAGATCTTGCCATTTGCAACGACGTGGCTAGAACTGGAGGGTGTTATGCTGAGTGAAATAAGTCAATCACAGAAAGACATGTATCATATGACCTCACTGATATGAGGAATTCCTAATCTCAGAAAACAAACTGAGGGTTGCTGGAGTGGTGGGCGGTGGGAGGGATGGGGTGGCTGGGTGATAGACATTGGGGAGGGCATGTGCTATGGTGACCTCTGTGAATTGTGTAAGACTGTTGAATCACAGATCTGTACTTTTGAAGAATGAAGGAGAGTAAGTCGGATGGGGAGACAAACCATGAGAGACAATGGACTCTGAAAAACAAACTGAGGGTTCTAGAGGGGAGGGGGGTGGGGGCATGGGTTAGCCTGGTGATGGGTATTAAAGAGGGCACATTCTGCATGGAGCACTGGGTGTTATGCACAAACAATCATGGAACACTACATCAAAAACTAATGATGTAATGTATGGTGATTAACATAACAATAAAAAATTTAAAAAAGACTTGTGCCAGACAGTTCAGAGCGGTGTAATCATAGCTGATACCTGATCCCATTGGTATCTAGCCAAAGAGGATGGCTTTTTTGGTCGTATCTCAAGGCAAGTCAAAGTTGAAAAGAAAGGACTGAATTCTGGGGCCTCTCATACTATTGCCATGAGCTTACTGCTTGTGGACTAACTTTGTCTTAAAGTTGTGATTGATGGCAAAGCCCTGCTTGACCCATAGTTTAAAGACCTCTGTCAGGTTTGGGAAAGACCTAGCACCTTTAGTACTGGTTGTTTGTGGTGCTATGAATGATGGGAGAGACTATCAGCCTGACCTAGGACTAGCCAAGACTTCAGGAAACTAACAAGCTTCTGAATGAAGTGAGCCTGGAGTTAGGGTCTGCGGGCTTAGCAACTAGCTCAGTACTCTGGACTACTTCTCTGTGTCTACACAGCATATAAAACCTTCACATACTATTACGTATCGGGGGCTGAAAGTCATTTTCATATCCCATAAACTGTCTAGATTTTCATACTTGTCTATCATTTCTACCTTTTTGACACAGACTACCATGACAAAATCCCAAATAATCAGAAACGCGATGCAATTAGGAAGAAGAATTTGGTCTAAGGATGACTGGATGACTAGGATGATATTGATGAGTCTCAGGTTGGCTTCCAGTTCCCAAGCAGCCAACTTGGCTGGTACATCTGTATTTGTTGCTTAGCACTACACTCTGTTCTGGGTGTATACCTACAAACAACTATTTGAACGTCTCTACCAATGGTAGAAACCAGTTACAGGAAAAAACTTTTCAAGATCATGAAGATGTTCCATCCTAAGAGATGAAATGCTCTGGATTTATTCCGAGTAAAAAAAAACAAAAACAAAAACAAAAAAACTTAGGACAGGAACACCCAGAGAAAGTACATCTTGGTTTTGCTGAAATCCTCTACTTGCTATGGAGTTCAGGTAATGGGACTAGGCAAATGTACTGGTTCCAGAGAACTTAAAACAAGGATGAGTTGTTGTTGAACCTGTACTTACATAACAATATAAGTGTATCTTAAGTGATGTTACAACTCTTGTCTCCTCATTTTTACATCTCTACTTCCCTTTCCTTGGGAGCCAAAATTGGCTTGGCCAGGTACTTCTTTAAATGACAGTGGCTTGGTCTGGGGAAGCCAAGAGCAGGGTGGAGGCTGAGGTCCCCCAGAGGAAATTAGAGGTCTGAGAGTCATGGAGACAAGTAGGTGAATGAGCAGTTCCACTGCTGCTGTTGACTGGGAACTGCATCCAGAGGCATTGGAAGTGGAACTTGAGGGTACCCTTATATCAGTATTAGTCTGCTCAGTTGATGTCAATGTCCCAACAGGGGTCTATTGAATAAGTAGTCTGACTGGATAAGAAGACAATAACCAAGTAGATGCCTTGCTCTTATAGCTAGGGTTTCCCTGGGTTCAGATTATGACTGTGTGAAGAGGTGGACTTTAGAATTGTTCTTCTGGCCAATGTCCCTGTAAGATCTCAGGGATTGGAAAGGGTCTGGTGGTCAGTCATCAATAATCTTATTTCCCTCTCCTATCAAGGCAAGATGACAGTTACCAAAAATACTCATGCAAGTTCAACTCTTCTGGTCTCTATAACATCCAGCACAAATACACCTCTTACTTCCGGTATTTGCATCCATCCTCTAACCACCCTTGCCAAAACCTCTTACAAAATGAGATCTGGAGAAGTCCTCTGCATTTCTATCTCAGCACCAAGTACCAATTAATCAAATATTTGAATACCTACTTTGTGCTGGGCACTCTCCAAGGTACTGGACATACACCAAATGTGTTGGAAGTACACCAAATGGAATTGGAAGCACCAGAGCTTTGTTGGCCTCATGTTTGAGTCAGAGGGTAAGGGAGCCAGAAATATGCAGAGAAAGCCTCCAGACTGACAAGTGTCAGACTTGAATTTATAAAAATGTGCATAGGCTCAGACCACAGCTCAGTATATGGGGGAGCAACAGGTCAAATATTTTCTGTTGACAATTTCCCCCCAATGGGTACAGGTAGCTAGACTTTAGAACCTCTACCATTCTGCTGGGGCTTGCTTGGAGAAGGTAGCATCAGTTCATATGCTGTCCTGAATCCAAAAAGTGTTATAGGTGGAGGCTGTCAGATATTACTCCTCACAGGTGTTCAGTTCTTTCTTGAAAGGAAGCTTGGAGGGCATGCCTCTATGGCTGTTACAGTCCAATCCCTATGCCATGTGGATCTAGCTCCCCATACATGTTCAAAAAGCAGGTCTTCCAGGGTTCTGGTGGGTGTCTTGTACTGAAAAAAAGAAACTTTATAAATACTAATGGGATGAATTATTTCCCATGGCTTTAGTTGTCCTCAGAGCCACAACTAGTGCTCATTCCTTCACTTCCTGATATACTCTAATTCTATCTGCTCTCAGATATACCTCTGCTGGTCTTCATGGTTTACCTAGTGGTATGACCCAAACCTAGTTTCCTGAGCCCTCGATAACCTACTTCTACTGGGTAACTGTACTTCCTTAGTCACAATTGGTCAACATAGTACCAAGAGGTACCCAAATGAAATCCATACTTTTTTCCCTGCCCCCACTATGTAACCAAGGCCATATCACTTCCTGATATGAATGTCTTCTCTTTTTACCTGCTTTTCCATAGACACAGGAAGTCCAAACTGTCCTAGAAGCACCTGTAGCTTATACTTCCTTGGGACCCTCAATTTATCCCCTGGAAAAAGTGTTTCTCCTTTAGGGACTAGGACCACTAATACTGCAGAACAGACTTGTAGAGATAAAGTCCCTTAGTTGGATCACAGGCAGTAAAGTTAAGTGAAACCATTTCTGCTTGGCACCCTTGATTTCCAGGCCCATTAGATCTTCCTACTGGAGCACAAAGCTGTACCAAGTTCTCTGACATGAATATAACGCATCCTTAGTGATGCCTTCCATCTTTGCAAAGTTATGCCTCTGACTCATTGGCTGTGCCTTCAGACCATCCCATTACTCCATAAGGAAGACAGCCCTTAGATGTTGGGGTATGTGATACAACCAGGGGATCACATTGTCATGGGAGTTCTTCCACAACTTCACTATATAGGAGATCCTCTGGTCAGATGCCATGTTGTATGGGATTCCATGGCTGTGGATCAAACACCACATAGGGCTCTATGTAAGTCCCTAGGGGATGAATGCTGGGCTGAAACTCTGAGCAAGACAGGTGAACCCATATCTGAAATTGGTGTCTATCCATGCAATAATCAATTACTAGCTCTTCTGGGATGGAGAGGATCTAATGGAGTAAAGTTTCTACCAAGTGGCTGATATAGCACTGTTCCTCAAGGAGACTTATCAGAGGCTCCCTATTGCTCTATGCTGGCAGGTTAGACATTAGTAGGTGGTGAATGGCCTTGGTAAGTGGGAATCCATCCTTCTGGGTTTTTCCATAGCTGTCCTCTTTGCTGCTGTGTCCCATCCAATTTGAACATCATGGCAGTTCTTAGATTACCAATGATGAAGCTGGCTAACCTCAACTAGTTATTTTGTTTACTTGGTTAAGTACCTATTCCATGGTGAATCCATTCACATGTGCCTTAAGTCCTTACACTTTGTGCCTCCTTCCAAGTGTTCTACATATATCTACCACAAATCTTCTTGCCTCGGACCCTTCAGTCCTCTTCCTTCCAGACCCCTGACCAGGTGACCCAAACTACCTGTGGTTGCACAGAAGTCTACCTATATTCTTCAGGTTACTTCTCCTTCTATGATGTACTACCCAGTTATATTCACTGGAAAGATTTTTCCCTCACCATTGCATTTCTATTTTCTGAGGAGCCACTTATACAGTTTTTCATAGTGCCTGACCAACTTACAAATCCACCAAGAGTCAAAGTTTCTCCTCTAGGTCCCAACCAACATTAGATATTATCTTTTGGTAATAACCATGCTAGTGGGTGTGAGGTGATATCTCACTGTGGTTTTATTTGCATTTATCTGATTAATGATTAATATTCACACCTGTAGGCTATATGTATATCTTTGGGAAATGTCTACTTAGGTTTTTGTGCATTTTGAAACTAGACTTTTCTTTTTTTTTTATTATGTTATGTTAATCACCATACATTACATCATTAGTTTTTGCTGTAGTGATCCATGATTCATTATTTGCATATAACACCCAAGGCTCCATGCAGAATGTGCCCTCTTTAATACCCATCAACAGGCTAGCCCATCCTCCCACCCCCCTCCCAACTAGAACCCTCAGTTTGTTTTTCAGAATCCATCGTCTCTCATGGTTCATCTCCCCCTCCAATTCCCCCCTCTTCATTCTTCCCCTCCTGCTATCTGCTTCTTTTTTTTTTTTTAGCGTATAATGTATTTGTTTCAGAGGTACAGATCTGTGACTCAACAGTCTTGCACAATTCACAGCACTCACCATAGCACATACCCTCCACAATGTCTATCACCCAGGCTACCCAACCCTGCCACCCCCCCACCACTCCAGCAACCCTCAGTTTGTTTCCTGAGATTAAGAATTCCTCACATCAGTGACGTCATATGATACATGTCTTTCTCTGATTGACTTATTTCACTCAGCATAACACTCTCCACTTCCAACCACGTTGTGGCAAATGGCAAGATTTCATTCCTTTTGATGGCTGAATAATATTCCATTATATATATATATCACCTCTTCTTTATCCATTCATCTGTTGATGGACATCTTGGCTCTTTCCACAGTTTGGCTATTGTGGACATTGCTGCTATAAACATCGGGGTGCATGTACCCCTTCAGATCCCTACATTTGTAACTTTGGGGTAAATACCCAGTAGTGCAATTGCTGGATCGTATGGTAGCTCTATTTTCAACTTTTTGAAGAACCTCCATGGTGTTTTCCAGAGGGTTTGCACCAGCTTGCGTTCCCACCAACAGCGTAGGAGGGTTCCCCTTTCTCCGCATCCCCTCCAACATCTGTCGTTTCCTGAGATGTTAATTTTAGCCATTCTGACTGGTGTGAGGTGGTATCTCATTGAGGTTTTGATTTGGATGTCCCTGATGCTGAGCGATGTTGAGCACTTTTTCATGTGTCTGTTGGCCATTTGGATGTCTTCTTTGGAAAAATGTCTGTTCATGTCTTCTGCCCGTTTCTTGATTGGATCATTTGTTCTTTGTGTGTTGAGTTTAAGAAGTTCATTATAGATTTTGGATACTGACCGTTTATCTAGTATGTCATTTGCAAATATTTTCTCCCATTCTGTCAGTTGTCTTTTGGTTTTTGTGGACTGTTTCTTTTACTGTGCAAAAGCTTTTTATCTTGATGAGGTCCCAAAAGTTCCTTTTTGCCCTTGCTTCCCTTGCCTTTGGCAATGTCTCTAGGAAGAAGTTGCTGTGGCTGAGGTCGAAGAGGTTGCTGCCTGTGTTCTCCTTTAGGATGTTGATGGACTCCTGTCTCACACTGAGGTCTTTCAAACATTTTGAGTCTATTTTTGTGTGTGGTGTAAGGAAATGGTCCAGTTTCATTCTTCTGTATGTGCTGTCCAATTATCCCAACACCATTTGTTGAAGACACTGTCTTTTTTCCTTTGGACATTCTTTCCTGCTTTGTCAAAGATAAGTTGACCATAGAGTTGAGGGTCCATTTCTGGGCTCTCTATTCTGTTCCATTGATCGATGTGTCTGTTTTTGTGCCAGTACCATACTGTCTTGATGATGATAGCTTTGTAATAGAGCTGAAGTCCAGAATTGTGCTGCTGCCAGCTTTGCTTTTCTTTTTCAACATCCTCTGGCTATTGGGGGTCTTTTCTGGTTCCATAGAAATCTTAGGATTATTTGTTCCATTTCTTTGAAAAAGGTGGATGGTATTTTGATGGGGATTGCATTGAATGTGTAGTTTGCTCTAAGTAGCATTGACATCTTCACAATATTGTTCTTCCAATCCATGAGCATGGAACGTTTTTCCAATTCTTTGTGTCTTCCTCAATTTCTTTCATGAGTATTTTATAGTTTTCTGAGTACAGATCCTTTGCCTCTTTGGTTAGATTTATTCCTAGGTATCTTATGGCTTTGGGTGTAATTGTAAATGAGATCGACTCCTTAATTTCTCTCTCTTCTGTGTTGTTGTTGGTGTATAGGAGCACCACTGATTTCTGTGCTTTGATTTTATATTCTGCCACTTTACTGAATTCCTGTATGAGTTCTAGCAGTTTTGGGGTGGAATCTTTTGGGTTTTCCACATAAAGTATCATATCATCTGCAAACAGTGAGAGTTTGACGACTTCTGTGCCAATTTGGATGTCTTATTTCTTTTTGTTGTCTGATTGCTGTGGCTAGGACTTCTAATACTATGTTAGACTATGATTGTCTAATACTATCATACTAGTCTGATAATACTATCACTCAGTGGTGATAGCGGACATCCCTGCCTTGATCCTGCCTTAGGGGGAAAGCTCTCAGTTTCTCCCCCTGAGAATGATATTTGCTGTGGGTTTTTCATAGATGGCTTTTATGATATTGATGTATGTACCCTCTATTCCTATACTCTGAAGTTTTGATCAAGAAAGGATGCTGTACTTTGTCAAATGCTTTTTCTGAATCTATTGAGAGGATCATATGATTCTTGTCCTTTCTTTTATTAATGTATTGTATCACATTGATATGCAGATGTTGAACCAACCTTGGAGCCCAGGGATAAATCCCACTTGGTCGTGGTGAATAATCTTTTTAATGTACTGTTGGATCCTATTGGCTAGTATTTTGGTGAGAATTTTTTTGCATCCATGTTCATCAAGGATATTAGTCTGTAATTCTCCTTTTTGATGGGGTCTTTGTCTGGTTTGGAAATCAAGGTAATGCTGGCCTCATAAAATGAGTTTGGAAATTTTCCTTCCATTTCTATTTTTTGGAACAGTTTCAGAAGGATAGGTATTAATTCTTCTTGAAATGTTTGGTAGAATTCCCCTGGGAAGCCATCTGGTCCTGGGCTTTGTTCGTTGGGAGACTTTTGATGACTGCTTCAATTTCCTTAGTGGTTATAGGTCTGTTCAGATTTTCTATTTCTTCCTGGTTCACTTTTGGTAGTTGATACATCTCTAGCAATGTATCCATTTCTTCCAGATTATCTAATTTGCTGGCATAGAGTTGCTCATAATATGTTCTTATAATTATTTGTATTTCTTTGGTTTGGTTGTGATCTCTACTTTTTCATTCATGATTTTGTTGATTTGGGTCATTTCTCTTTTCTTTTTCATAAGTCTGGCCAGGGGTTTATCAATCTTGTTAATTCTTTCAAAGAACCAGTCCTAGTTTGTTGATCTGTTCTACTGTTCTTTTGGTTTCTATTTCATTGATTTCTGCTCTGATCTTTATTATTTCTCTTCTCCTATTGGGTTTAGGCTTTATTTGCTGTTCTTTCTCCAGCTCCTTTAGATATAGGGTTAGGTTGTGTATTTGAGACCTTTGTTTCTTGAGAAAGGCTTGTATTGCTATATACTTTCCTCTTAGGACTGCCTTTCCTGTATCCCAAAGATTTTGCACAGATGTGTTTCCATTTTCATTGGTTTCCATGAATTTTTTTAATTCTTTAAGTTCCTCGTTGACCCATTCATTCTTTAGTAGGATGCTCTTTAGTCTCCATGTATTTGAGTTCTTTCTGACTTTCCTCTTGTGATTGAGTTCTGGTTTCAAAGCACTGTCGTATGAAAATATGCAGGGAATGATCCCGATCTTTTAGTACCAGTTGAGACTTGATTTGTGATCTAGGATGTGATCTGTTCTGGAGAATGTTCCATGGGCACTAGAGAAGAATGTGCATTCCATTGCTTTGGGATGGAATGTTCTGAATATGTCTGTGTCCATTTGGTCCAGTATGTCATTTAAAGTCTTTATTTCCTTGTTGATTTTTGCTTAGATGATCTGTCCATTTCAGTGAGGGGGGTGTTAAAATCCCCCACTATTATTGTTTTGTTGTTGATGTGTTTCTTTGCTTTTGTTATTAATTGGCTTATATAAGTGGCTGCTCCCATGTTCAGGGCATAGATATTTACAATTGTTAGATCTTCTAGTTGGATAGACCCTTTAAGTAGGATATAGTGTCCTTCCTCATCTCTTATTACAGTGTTTCGTTTAAAATCTAATTTGTCTGATATAAGGATTGCCACCCCAGCTTTCTTTTGGTGTCCCTTAGCATGGTAAATGGTTTTCCACCCCTTCACTTTCAATCTGGGGGTGTCTTTGGGTCTAAAATGAGTCTCTTGCAGACAGCATATTGATGGGTCTTGTTTTTTTTTTTTTTTTTTATCCACTCTGAGAGCCTGTGTCTTTTGATTGGGGCATTTAGCCCATTTACATTCAGGGTAACTATTAAAAGATATGAATTCAGTGCCATTGTATTGCCTGCAAGGTGACTGTTACTGTATATTGTCTGTGTTCCTTTCTGGTGTATGTTGCTTTTAGACTCTCTTTGCTTAGAGGACCCCTTTCTGTATTTCTTGTAGGGCTGATTTCGTGTTTGCAAATTCCTTTAGTTTTTGTTTGTCCTGGAAGCTTTTTATCTCTCCTTCTATTTTCAATGACAGCCTAGTTGCATATAGCATTTTTGGCTGCATAGTTTTTTGCATTTAGTGCTCTGAATATATCATGCCAATTCTTTCTGGCCTGCCAGGTCTCTGTGGATAGGTCTGTTGCCAGTGTAATGTTTCTACCATTGTAGGTTACATATCTCTTCTCCTGAGCTGCTTTCAGGATTTTCTCTTTGTCTCTGAGACTCGTAAATTTTACTATTAGATGTCGGGGTGTTGACCTATTTTTATTGATTTTTTGAGAGGGGTTCTCTGTGCCTCCTGGATTTTGATGCCTGTTTCCTTCCCCACATTAGGGAAGTTCTCTGATATTATTTGCTCCAATATACCTTCTGCCCCTCTCTCTCTTTCTTCTTCTTCTGGGATCCCAATTATTATAATGTTATTTTGTCCTATGGTATTGCTTATCTCTCGAATTCTGCCTTCATGATCCAGTTGGTGTTTATCTCTCTTTCTCAGCTTCTTTATTTTCCAGCATTTGGTCTTTTATATCACTAATTCTCTCTTCTGCCTCATTTATCCTAGCAGTTAGAGCCCCCATTTTTTATTGCACCTCACTAATAGCCTTTTTGATTTCGACTTGGTTAGATTTTAGCTCTTTTATTTATCCAGAAAGGGTTTCTCTAATAACTTCCATGTTTTATTCAAACCCAGCTAGTATCTTTAAAATCATCATTCTGAACTCTAGTTCCGACATCGTACTAATGTCCGTATTGATTAGTTCCCTGGCAGTCAGTACTTCCTCTTGTTCTTTTTGTTGAGGTCATTTTTTCTTTCTTGTCATTTTGTCCAGAGGAGAATAGATAAATGAGAGAACAAAATGCCAACAGGGTAACAACGTCCCCAGAAAATAGTCCAGGCAAATCAGAAAAGACCTGAAACTGGGGGAAAGAGAGGGGAAGAAAGAAAAAAAAAAGGGGAAAAAAAAGAAAAAGAGAAAAACAAACAAAAACAAAAAACAAAAACAAAATAAAACCCCAGAATATGATCAAATATGATCAGGTTGGTGCATAGATCAGTGCCACACACTAGATTTTGGGTGTGTTTTGGTCTGTTAGAAGAACCTGCCTCCCAAAATTTTAAAGAAAGAAAAACTTATATATGTACAAAAATAAGGGTTAATATGAAGGGATGGAATATGACTGTAAAGATGAAAATCATAAAATATTTTATAAAAGGAATTGATAAGTTGGTTGAAACAAAAGAGGATTAAAAAAAGGGGGAGACAATGTGAGCAGGCAGGAGACTAGAACAAAGCCACACACTAGAGATTTAAGGTACATTTTGATCTGTTAGAAGAAACTGTATCTCAAAATTTTAATATATATATATATATATATATATATATATATATATATATATATATATGTATATACCAAAAATAAGGGTAACTACTATGAAGGGATAGTATATGACTCTAAAACTGAAAAATAAAAAGTATTTTTATAAAAAGTGATAAGATGTTGGTTGAAAAAGGGAAAAAGAAAAATTCAAAAAAAAAAGACAGTTAAAAAAATTAACTTTGAAGGACTAAAGAATCATGGGGAAAAAAGCCATGAATTCTATGTACAGTATTCCCCTAGCTCTGGAGTTCTGCTGTTCTCATTGATCTGTAAACTTCGTCTTGACTGGCTCTTCTTGCTGATCTTCTGGGGGAGGGACCTGTTGCCGTGGTTCCCAAATGTCTTTGCCAGCGGTGGAATTGCCCCGCCCTTGCTGGGTCCGGGCTAAATAATCTGCTCAGGTTTGCTTTTGGGAGGTTTTTTCCCTGCAAGTTTTCTGTACAGCTTTGGAGGATGAGAGTGAAAATGGCAGCCTCCCAATCTCCACCCCGGAGGAGCCGAGAACTTGGGTCCCCACTCCTCAGTGCACCCCCAGAGAAAAGCAGTCAGTCACTCCCATCTCCCCGGTCTCCGGCTGCACTCCATGCTCACCCGGCCTGTGTCCGAACATTTCTATCTCTGGCACATGACACCATGTGGAGTCTCCAAACCCAGCAGATCCCTGCAGTGCGCTCCCGCACTGCTCCTCCTGGGGGAGGAAGGGGAGTCCCCCTGGATCTGCCACTTGTTGGGTCCCTGCTGGAAGAGAATGGCCCAAATGTGCTGTGGATCACTGTTTATGGCAACCTGGAGCTGAGAGCCTGCTCCTTGGCTGTCTCTGCAGCCAGCTTCCCCACTCTGATACCTGGGAACTCCGCCGCACTCAGGCACCCCCGGTCTTTCTGTGATCCCGAGGGTCCTGAGACCACACTGTCCCAAAGAGGGTTCCACCCCCCGTTTAGCCACTGGAGCGACGTCCTTCAGTGGAGCTGACTTCTAAAAGTTGCGATTTTGTGCTCCATGGCTCTATCACTTGCCAGAAGCGGCCAATGGAGGCCCCCTCCTCCACCATCTATTCTCCTGAATATCGCCTCAGATTCACTTCTGCGCATGTCCTACCTTCCAGAAAGTGGTCGCTTTTCTGTTCAGAGAGTTGTTGCTATTCTTTTCTTCGATCTCCTGTTGAGTTCGTAGGTGTTCAGAATGGTTTGGTCCGTAAACAGCTGAATTCCTGGGACAAGACAAAATCCAGGTGTCCTACTCCTCTGCCATCTTGCACCACCCCCCTTAACTAGACTTTTCTTTTGTAGGAGTCCTTCACATATTTTGGATATTAACACCTTATCAGACACGACTTACAATTTTTTTCCCCATTCCATAGGTTTTTGTTTGGGCGATCATTTATTTGGCTCTGCAGAAGTTTTTAGTTTGTAGTCTCACTTGTTTTTGTTGCCCATGTCTTAGATGTCATCCAAAAAATCCTTTCCAAGATCCATGCCAAGGAGCTTTATTCTTATGTTTTCTTAGTTCTATGGTTTCTGGTCTTATATTTAAATTTCAAGTTAACTTCTCTTAATGGTGTGGGATAGGGGTCTAGTTTCACTTTATATGTGAATATCTAATTTTCCCAGCACCATCATTAAAGAGACTGTCTTTTCCCCATTGAGTAGTGGCTCCTGTGTCAAATATTAGTTGATCATATACACATGGGTTTATTTCTGGGCTCAATTCTTTAAGTTTTACCATGTTTTATGCCAGTGCCACAGTGTTTTTGTTAGCCTTTTAGCTTGAAATTAGGAAATGTGGTGCCTCCTGCTGTCCTCAGGGTTGCTTTGGCTTTTCCAGGTCTCTTGTGTACCTGCTTCATTTCAAAGCCACCCTGAATGTGTCTGGAAAGGAGTTGCCACCAACTTCAGCTTGCATACACATTGGACCAACCCATCCACAGATAAAAATTGTTTCATTTTCCTTTAGCTGGTCATAATGGACCCCTATACATCTATAGATGTGAACTCAAGGAAGGATTCTTGTATAACTGATATGGGTGACATAGGTCTGGGCCATCAGGTATTGGGTTCAATCCTGAGCATACTAGCTTCACCTTTTGATGAATTGTTGCTGAGCCTGGCCAAACTTGTGATCTAATGGGTCTCACTGACCCCTCCCCCAACTCCCGAGCATAATGGGAGGTTTAGATATATGCTTACTTGGTACATGACTGAGGTTTCCTCTCTACCAGGGCCTTGATAGCACATCAACTGTTTCTCAAAACAGTATGATTAGGTTCCCCAACCCAAATGTCTGCATTGTGATTCTCCCACAGAGGCTTGACAGAAACTTTGTAGCCTACAACCTTTCCCTGCTGTGGATAATTCTTCTAAAGTTCATAATTCATTTTAACTTTCTCACTACATAAGTCTGTACAGGACTTGAGTTTGGACTTAAGCAAACTTCCATGAAACTATCACTTCAATTGAGGCAATAGATCTATCCATTGCATCATTGGATTCTATAGCCCAGATCTACTACAGAGTCTTTTTCTATTATCCTGTTTCTAGAACCTAAAGCCTTCCAAGTGTTGAACAAAAAAGGAATCACATCTACATTCCTCTACCACAAGTTGTTTTATTCCAGAGGGGTTGTGACATTATTCCCTTTAACCTTGGACCTTTAAAAATCTTTCCTGAAGTGGCAGGTCCCTGAAACTTCATAGAGTATAATTTCTATCCTCTAAAGTACATGTATCTTACCAAGGCTTCCAGTGTAGTAACCATCTCTGTGCAACTAGCATGACTCCTGCTATACAGGATCAATACATTCTAACATGTCTAAATGACCCAAGTCTTCTGGATATGTCAGAGCCTGAAAATGAACACAGCCTTGGGGAGGGAGATCTAATTTTTTAACAATTCCACATGAATTCAAACTGTCTCTGATCCTTTCATGACTGAGAGAGAAAAGAACCCCTTCCCTTTACTGACCACATACCATGTATCTGAGGTCATCTTAATCTGCTCTAGCAAAGATAGCTCATCTGGCATGACAGCAGCAACTGAGACTACTAGGTTGAGTGCCTAAGAATTCCTAGTTATTCAACTAAACCGTCTAAGTCCAACAAAAGCCAGACTGATGAAATAAATGATGTTGTGATAGAAAGCACCAGCCTAGAAACCTTAAAATCCTAAGGATGGTGCTAATATGTTACTCTCACCACCACTCCAAAATATATTTTGATTCACTACCTTGGCTTGGTGGTGGGTAGTTTCAGAAGCTTTCACTTGGCAGTTCCCACTATTCTAGGAGTTATTCAGTCCAAGAAGTCAACATGTGGGTTACTTCAGTTATGTCCATGCCAACTACACATTCAGAGACTGAAGGAATGTCCTCCAGGTGGGAGTATGGATCCAGCAGACCCAATGAATCTCATACTTTGACTGTAACTCCACTTATCTGGACCCACCAGGCCTACATAAACACGTCATGACAAGGCTTTTGTTCTCTAGGTATTGATATCAACTTGGACCCTGTATCCAAGAAAAGCTTAATGTCTATTTCTATCCAATTCCCCAGTAGGTGTCTTCCATGAGCAGGGAATGTTTTCTATTTTGTTTGTTTTGTCTTCCTCAATTTGTTATATGGTTTTCAGAGTACAGATCCTTTACCTCTTTGGTAAGGTTTGTTCCTAGGTACCTTTTTGGTTTTGGTGAAATTGCAAATGGGATCATTCCTTGACTTCTCCTCTGCTTCATTGTTAGTGTAGAGAAATGTAACTGACACCTGTGCATTGATTTTTATATCCTGCTACTTTGCTAAATTCCTGTATCAGTTCTAGCAACTTCTTGCTGGAGTCTTTTGGGTTTTCTACATAAAGCATCCTTAATCTGTGAAGAGTGCAAGTTTGACTTCTTTGCCAAAGTGGATACATTTTATTCTTATCTGATTGCTGAGGCTAGGACTTCTAGTACTACATTAAATAGTAATGGTGAGAGTGGACATTCCTGTCATATTTCTGACCTTTGGAGAAAAGCTGTTTTTCCCCATTGAGGATAAGATTTGCTGTGGGTTTTTCATATATGGCTTTTAGGATATTGAGGTATTTTCCCTCTATCCCTCCATTACAGAGCTTTTTAATCAAGAAAGGATGCTGTGCTTTGTCAAATGCTTTTTCTGCATCTGAAAAGATCATATGGCTCTTGTCCTTTTGTTGATGTAATGCGTCACATTGATTTGGGAATGTCCAAGCACCCTTGAGGTCCAGGGGCAAATCCCACTTGGTTGTGATGAGTAATCCTTCTAATGTACTGTTGGATCCAGTGGCTAATATCTTTGAGAATTTTGCATCCATGTTCATCAGGGATATTGGTCTGTAATTCTCCTTTTTGATGGGGTCTTTGTCTGGTGTTGGGATCAAGTAATGTTGGCCTCATAGAACAAGTTTGGAAGTTTTCCTTCCATCTCTTTTTGGAACAGTTTCAGAAGAATAGGACTAGGGCGGAGCAAGATGGCGGAGGAGTAGGAGACCTAGATTTCGTCTGGTCTCAGGAATTCAGCTGAATAGGGATCAAACGATTCTGAACACCTACGAACTCAACAGGAGATCGAAAAGGAGAGTAGCAACAACTCTCTGAACAGAAAAGCGACCACTTACTGGAAGGTAGGGCATGCGGAGAAGTGAATCCGAGGCGATATTCGGGAGGATAGACGGCGGGGGAGGGGCCTCCGCCGGCCGCTTCTGGCAAGTGATAGAGCCGCGGAGCACAAAATCGGACCTTTTAGAAGTTGGCTCGGCGGAGGGACGTCGCTGCAGTGGCTAAGCGGGGGGTGGAATCATCCCGGGACAGTGTGGTCTCAGGACCCTTGGGGTCACGGAGAGACCGGGGGTGCCTGAGTGCGCCAGAGCTCCCAGGTATCAGAGCGGGGAAGCCGGCTGCAGAGACGGAGCAGAGTCGCGGGCTCTCAGCTCGGGGTTGCCATAAACTGTGATCTGCGGCCCAGTCAGGGCACGGCTCCCCCAGCAGGGACCCAACAAGCAGCAGATCCGGGGAGACTCCACTTCCTTCCGGGGGAGGAGCGGTGCGGGAACGCACTGCAGGGATCTGCTGGGTTTGGAGACGCCATGCGGGGTCGGGTGCCAGAGATGGCAATGCTCGATCACAGGCCGGGTGAGCACGGAGTGCGGCCAGAGACCGGGGACACGGAAGTGACTGCTTTTCTCTGGGGACACACTGAGGAGCGGGACCCCGAGTTCTCGGCTCCTCCGGGTGGAGATTGGGAGGCCACCATTTCTGCCCTGGTCCTCCAAAGCTGTACCAAGAGCTTGCAGGGAACAAAAGCTCCTGAGAGAAAACCGGAGCAGCTTCCTTAGCCCAGACTGACAAGGGCGGGGCAATTCCGCCTCCGGCAAAGACATTTGGAAACCACAGCAACAGGCCCCTCCCCCAGAAGATCAGCACAAACAGCCAGCAAGCCAAGACCAAGTTGATCGATCAAGGAGAATGGGAGAACTCCAGCGCTAGGGGAGTACTGCACATAGATTCATGGCTTTTTTTTTTTTTTTTTACCATGATCCATTATTTCATCAAAGTTAATTTTTGTTGACTTTTTTTTTCTTTTTCCCTTTTTCAACCAACATCTTATCAATCCCTTTTTAAAAAAAAAAAAAAAACATTTTTTATTTTTCATTTTTAGAGTCATATTTTATCCCTTCATAGTAGTTACCCTTATTTTTGGCATATATATATAAGTTGTTCTCTCTTTAAAATTTTGGGGTACAGTTTCTTCTAACAGATCAAAATATACCCTAAATCACTAGTGTATGGCTTTGTTCTAGTCTCCTGCCTGATCACATTCTCTCCCTTTTTCCTTTTTTTTTTTTCTTAAATCTTCTTTCTTTTTTCAAACAACTTATCTTACCAAGTCCTTTTATAAAATCTTTTATAATTTTCATCTTTACAGTCATCTTCCATCCCTTCATTGTATCAACCCTTATTTTGTACATATATGTCTTTCTTCCTTTAAAATTTTAGGAGGCACTTTTTTCTAACAGACCAAAATACGCCCAAAATCTAGTGTGTGGCACTGATCTATGCACTAGCCTGATCATATTTGATCATATTCTGCTTATTTTGTATTGTTTTGTTTTTGTTTTTATCTTTTTTTTTCTTTTTTTTTCTCTTTCTTTTTTCTTTCTTTCCCTTTCCCCTGGTTTCAGGTCTTTTCTGATTTGTATACAGTATATTTGCTGGGGACGTTGTAAACCTGTTAGCATTTTGTTCTCTCATTCATCTATTCTCCTCTGGACAAAATGACAAGATGAAAGAAATCACCTCAGCAAAAAGAACAAGAGGTAGTACCGTCAGCCAGGGACCTACTCAATACGGACATTAGTACGATGTCGGACCTAGAGTTCAGAATCATGACTTTAAAGATACTAGCTGGGCTTGAAAAAAGCGTGGAAGTTATTAGAGAAACCCTTTCTGGAGAAATAAAAGAACTAAAATCTAACCAAATCGAAATCAAAAAGGCTATTGATGAGGTGCAATCAAAAATGGGGGTACTAAATGCTAGGATAAATGAGGCAGAAGAGAGAATCAGCGATATAGAAGACCAAATGATGGAAAATAAAGAGGCTGAGAAAAAGAGAGAGAAACAACTACAGGATCACGAGGGCAGAATTCGAGAGATAAGTGATACGATAAGACGAAACAACATTAGAATAATTGGGATCCCAGAAGAAGAAGAGAGAGAGAGAGGGGCAGAAGGTATATTGGAGCAAATTATAGCAGAGAACTTCCCTAATGTGAGGAAGGAAACAGGCATTAAAATCCAGGAGGCACAGAGAACCCCTCTCAAAATCAATAATAATAGGTCAACACCCCGATATCTAATAGTAAAACTTACGAGTCTCAGAGACAAAGAGAAAATCCTGAAAGCAGCTCAGGAGAAGAGATATGTAACCTACAATGGTAGAAACATTAGATTGGCAACAGACCTATCCACAGAGACCTGGCAGGCCAGAAAGGACTGGCAAGATATCTTCAGAGCACTAAACGAGAAAACTATGCAGCCAAGAATACTATATCCAGCTAGGCTCTCATTGAAAATAGAAGGAGAGATAAAAAGCTTCCAGAACAAACAAAAACTAAAGGAATTTGCAAACACGAAACCAGCCCTCCAAGAAATATTGAGAGGGGTCCTCTAAGCAAAGAGAGAACCTAAAAGCAGCAAAGAGCAGAAACGAACACAGACAACAGACACTTAACAGTCACCTTACAGGTAATACAATGGCACTAAATTCATACCTTTCAATAGTTACCCTGAATGTAAATGGGCTAAATGCCCCAATCAAAAGACACAGGCTATCAGATTGGATTAAAAAACAAGACCCATCAATATGCTGTCTGCAAGAGACTCATTTTAGACCCAAAGACACCCCCAGATTGAAAGTGAGGGGGTGGAAAACCATTTACCATGCTAATGGACACCGAAAGAAAGCTGGGGTGGCAATCCTTATATCAGACAAACTAGATTTTAAAACAAAGACTGTAATAAGAGATGAGGAAGGACACTATATTCTACTTAAAGGGTCTATCCAACAAGAAGATCTAACAATTGTAAATATCTATGCCCCGAACATGGGAGCAGCCAATTATATAAGGCGATTAATAACAAAAGCAAAGAAACACATTGACAACAATACAATAATAGTGGGGGACTTTAACACCCCCCTGACTGAAATGGACAGATCATCTAAGCAAAAGATCAACAAGGAAATAAAGACTTTCAATGACACACTGGACCAAATGGACTTCACAGACATATTCAGAACATTCCATCCCAAAGCAACGGAATACACATTCTTCTCTAGTGCCCATGGAACATTCTCCAGAATTGATCACATCCTAGGTCACAAATCAGGTCTCAATCGGTACCAAAAGATTGGGATCATTCTCTGCATATTTTCAGACCACAATGCTTTGAAACTAGAACTCAACCACAAGAGGAAAGTCGGAAAGAACTCAAATACATGGAGGCTAAAGAGCATCCTACTAAAGAATGAATGGGTCAACCAAGAAATTAAAGAAGAATTAAAAAAAATTCATGGAAACCAATGAAAATGAAAACACAACTGTCCAAAATCTTTGGGATACAGCAAAGGCAGTCCTGAGAGGAAAGTATATAGCAATACAAGCCTTTCTCAAGAAACAAGAAAGGTCTCAAATACACAACCTAACCCTACACCTAAAGGAGCTGGAGAAAGAACAGCAAATAAAGCCTAAACCTAGCAGGAGAAGAGAAATCATTAAGATCAGAGCAGAAATCAATGAACTAGAAACCAAAAGAACAGTAGAACAGATCAACGACACTAGGAGCTGGTTCTTTGAAAGAATTAACAAGATTGATAAACCCCTGGCCAGACAGATCAAAAAGAAAAGAGAAATGACCCAAATCAACAAAATCATGAAGGAAAGAGGAGAGATCACAACCAACACCAAAGAAATACAAACAATTATAAGAACATATTAGGAGCAACTCTATGCCAGCAAATTAGATAACCTGGAAGAAATGGGTGCATTCCTAGAGATGTATCAACTACCAAAATTGAACCAGGAAGAAATAGAAAACCTGAACAGACCTATAACCACTAAGGAAATTGAAACAGTCATCAAAAATCTCCCAAGAAACAAAAGCCCAGGGCCAGATGGCTTCCCAGGGGAATTCTATCAGCCATTTCAAGAAGAATTAATACCTATTCTCCTGAAACTGTTCCAAAAAATAGAAATGGAAGGGAAACTTCCAAACTCATTTTATGAGGCCAGCATTACCTTGATCCCCAAACCAGACAAAGACCCCATCAAAAAAGAGAATTACAGACCAATATCCTTGATGAACATGGATGCAAAAATTCTCACCAAAATACTAGCCAATAGGATCCAACAGTACATTAAAAGGATTATTCACCATGACCAAGTGGGATTTATTCCTGGGCTGCAAGGCTGGTTCAACATCCGCAAATCAATCAACGTGATACAATACATTAACAAAAGAAAGAACAAGAATCATATGATCCTCTCCATAGATGCAGAAAAAGCATTTGACAAAGTACAACATCCTTTCTTGATCAAAACTCTTCAGAGTATAGGGATAGAGGGTACCTACCTCAATATCATAAAAGCCATCTATGAAAAACCTACAGCGAATATCATTCTCAATGGG
This sequence comes from Eumetopias jubatus, assembly GCF_037043125.1. Lineage (NCBI taxonomy): Eukaryota > Metazoa > Chordata > Mammalia > Carnivora > Otariidae > Eumetopias > Eumetopias jubatus. Next base: position 112,317,222 of record NW_028274812.1, read on the forward strand.
GAAAAGCTGAGAGCTTTCCCCCTAAGGTCAGGAACGCGGCAGGGATGTCCACTCTCACCACTGCTATTCAACATAGTATTAGAAGTCCTAGCCACAGCAATCAGACAACAAAAAGAAATCAAAGGCATCCAAATCGGCAAAGAGGAAGTCAAACTCTCCCTCTTTGCAGATGATATGATACTGTATGTGGAAAACCCAAAAGACTCCACCCCAAAACTGCTAGAACTCATACAGGAATTCAGTAAAGTAGCAGGATATAAAATCAATGCACAGAAATCAGTGGCATTCCTATACACCAACAACAAGACAGAAGAGAGACAAATCAAGGAGTCTATCCCATTTACAATTGCACCCAAAACCATTAGATACCTAGGAATAAATCTAACCAAAGAGGCAAAGGATCTGTACTCAGAAAACTATAAAATACTCATGAAAGAAATTGAGGAAGGCACAAAGAAATGGAAAAACGTTCCATGCTCATGGATTGGGAGAATCAACATTGTGAAGATGTCAATGCTACCTAGAGCAATCTACACATTCAATGCAATCCCCATCAAAATACCATCCACTTTTTTCAAAGAAATGCAACAAATAATCCTAAAATTTGTATGGAACCAGAAGAGACCCAGAATAGCCAGAGGACTACTGAAAAAGAAAAGCAAAGCTGGCGGCATCACAATTCCGGACTTCCAGCTCTATTACAAAGCTGTCATCATCAAGACAGTTTGGTACTGGCACAAAAACAGACACATAGATCAATGGAACAGAATCGAGAGCCCAGAAATGGACCCTCAACTCTATGGTCAACTTGTTTTTGACAAAGCAGGAAAGAATGTCCAATGGCAAAAAGACATTCTCTTCAACAAATGGTGTTGGGAAAATTGGACAGCCACATGCAGAAGAATGAAACTGGACCATTTCCTTACACCACACACAAAAATAGACTCCAAATGGTTGAAAGACCTAAACGTGAGACAGGAGTCCATCCAAATCCTAAAGGAGAACACGGGTAGCAACCTTTTCGACCTTAGCCGCAGCAACTTCTTCCTAGAAACATCGCCAAAGGCACGGGAAACCAGGGCAAAAATGAACTATTGGGATTTCATCAAGATAAAAAGCTTTTGCACAGCAAAAGAAACAGTCCACAAAACCAAAAGACAACCGACAGAATGAGAGAAAATATTTGCAAATGACATATCAGATAAAGGGCTAGTATCCAAAATCTATAAAGAACTTATCAAACTCAACACCCAAAGAAGAAATAATCCAATCAAGAAATGGGCAGAAGACATGAACAGACATTTCTCCAAAGAAGACATCCAAATGGCCAACAGGCACATGAAAAACTGCTCAACATCGCTCAGCATCAGGGAAATCCAAATCAAAACCTCAATGAGATACCACCTCACACCCGTCAGAATGGCTAAAATTAACAAGTCAGGGAACGAGAGATGTTGGCGGGGATGTGGAGAAAGGGGAACCCTCCTACACTGTTGGTGGGAATGCAAGCTGGTGCAACCCCTCTGGAAAACAGTATGGAGGTTCCTCAAACAGTTGAAATTAGAGCTACCGTTCGATCCAGCAATTGCACTCCTGGGTATTTACCACAAAGATACAAATGTAGGGACCCGAAGGGGTACGTGTACCCCAATGTTTATAGCAGCAATGTCCACCATAGCCAAACTGTGGAAAGAGCCAAGGTGCCCATCGACAGATGAATGGATAAAGAAGAAGTGGTATATATACACAATGGAATATTATGCAGCCATCAAAAGGAATGAGATCTTGCCATTTGCAACGACGTGGATGGAACTGGAGGGTGTTATGCTGAGTGAAATAAGTCAATCAGAGAAAGACATGTATCACATGACCTCACTGATATGAGGAATTCTTAATCTCAGGAAACAAACTGAGTGTTACTGGAGTGGTGGGGGCTGGGAGGGATGGGGTGGCTGGGTGATAGACATTGGGGAGGGTATGTGCTATGGTCAGCGCTGTCAATTGTGCAAGACTGTTGAATCACAGATCTGTACTTCTGAAACAAATAATGCAACATATTTTAAGAAAAAAGATAAAGAAGAAGATAACAGGAGAGGAAGAAAAGGGGAGTATGTTGGAGGGGGAGACGAACCATGAGAGATGATGGACTCTGAAAAACAAACTGAGGGTTCTAGAGGGGTGGTTGGTAGGGGGATGGGTTAGCCTGGTGATGGGTATTGAGGAGGGCATGTTCTGCATGGAGCACTGGGTGTTATGAACAAACAATGAATCATGGAACACTGCACCAAAAACTAATGATGTAATATATGGTGATTAACATAACAATAAAAAAATAAAAAAAAAAGAAGAAGAATAGGACTAATTCTTTAAGTGTTTGGTAGAATTCCCCTGGAAAGCCATCCAGCCTGGACTCTAGTTTATTAGGAGATTTTTGATTCCTGCTTCAATTTATTTGCTAGTTATAGGTCTGTTCAGGTTTTCTATTTCTTCCTGTTTTGTTAGTTTGTTTCTAGGAATGCATCCATTTCTTCCAGATTGCCTAATTTCTTGGCATATAATTGCTCATAATATACTTCCCTCTTAGGACTATCTTTGCTGCATCCCAAAGGTTCTGAACTATCGTGTTTTCACTTTCATTTGCTTCCGCATATTTTTTAATTCCTTAATTTTCTGGTTGACCCATTCATTTTTTTAGAACGATGCTGTTAACCTCCATGCTGTATTTGTGGTCCTTCCCATTTTTTTTTTCTTTTTGTTGACTTCAAGTTTTAAAGCATTATGGTCTGAGAATATGCATGGAATAATCTGTCTTTTTGTACTGGTTGAGACCTGATTTGTGACCCAGTATTTGATCTCTTCTGGAGAATGTTCTTCCTTTCTGGTCTTTGAAGAGAGAGCCCAAAAGTAACAAAGGATCCCCTTTTAATTCTTGCAGGGCTGGTTTAGTGTTCAGATTCCTTTAGCTTTTGTCTGTCCTGAAAGCTCTTTATCTCTCCTTCTAGTCTGAATGAGGGCCTTGCTGGGTAAAGGAATCCTGGCTGCATATTCCCATTTAGCACATTGAATATATCATGCCAGTCCTTCCTGGCCTGCCAGGTCTCTGTGGACAGGTCTTCTGCCAGCCTTACATTTCTACCCTTTTAGGTTAAGGAACTCTTGTCCCGAATGCTTTCAAGATTTTCTTTCTCTGAAATTTGCAAGCCTTGCTGTTATATATTGAGGTGTTGACCTATTTTTGGGGGGGGGGGGCAGTGGTTCTCTGTGCCTCCTGAACTTGAATGCCTCTTTCCTTCCTCAGATTAGGGAAGTTCTCAGCTATAATTTGTTCAAATAAACCTTCTGCCCCTCTTTTCATCTTGGACCCCTATTATCTAGATATTTCATTTTATAGTATTGTTGATTTCTCAGTCTCCCTTCATAATCCAATAGTTTTTTTCCCCTCAGCTTCCTTATTTTCCATCATTTTGTCTTCTATATCACTGACTCTCTTCTACCTTATTTATCCTCACTGTTAGAGCCTCCATTTGTGACTGCATCTCAGTAATAGCATTTTTAATTTCATCCTGATTAGATTTTCATTCTCTTATTTCTGTAGTAAAGGATTCCCTAGTGTCTTCTAGGCTTTCTTTTTTCAAACCCAGCTAGTATCTTTTATAACCATTGTTTTAAATTCGGTTTAGACATTTTACTTATATCCATATTGATTAAATCCCTGGCAGTGAGTACTACCTCCTGTTCATCCTTTTGGGGTGAATTTCTCCATCTATTCACTGTGTCCAGAAAGGAAAGGAGGAAAGAAAAAGCAAAAATAGCAATAAGTACTTCAGGAAGTGTTTCTAGTGTATGCTATGTACATTCTGCTGTTGTGTTTTGGCTGCTTTTTCCCACTGGTCCTTCCTCTACAGAGTTCCTTCCTGCTGGCAGTGGGGAGTGTTTGGACCTTTAAGTAGATGTGCTTTGATTTGTTAAGTCTCTAGCAAGTGAGTCACTGACATGAATATTACATCATGCCAAATGCCTCTGCTGCTTTCTTTGAACATTGATATTCTGTGACAAACTCCATCATTTACTCAGATGTTTATGTTCAAAACTTTGGGTATCAGAGCCAGAGTGGAGAAGTGTTGTCAGGTGGGAATAAGTAGGCACTTCCTGACCTATGGCCTGCACACCTGCTTCAGTTTCTGGAGCAGTGATAGTCCAACCAGGACTCCTGCCTGGTGTGTCTCAGAGCACCCTGTCTCCTGCCTTACCTCTTGAGGTTGTACCATCTTCAAGACAACCCAGCATTAGGATTGCTTCTATCAACAGCCTTAGCCTGCAGAAGGTGCCACTAAACTTAGTAATATGGTACCCCTTTCACAGTACATGAATGGTCTTGATTAATGATATATCTGTGTCCTTTCATGGAACATCTGGATTTTCTGGCCTTACACAACTCATTCCAGAATACCCATCTCCCAGAGATTTCTAGTGCTTTTTTCTTTGCTCTGCAATTTCAGAATGATAGAGATGGTCAATTCTAAGGAAAGTTAAAATACCTAAGTTACCTAAAACTGAAATTGCCCTATCTCTGGGGGGTCTTTACCAGAGTTTAAATATAGTGTCCTGAGAAGTACTTCTAAGTTTTACATTCTTCTCCTTTGAACAAGCATCCTTAAAATCTAGTCCTAGGAATATTCCTTGGGTTTCTGATACTTGCTAACTAGTTCTTATAGCTTCTTGGGGGTATAATTTCTTCCCTCCTTTATTTAGTCCCAGTACATGCTAAGCTCAGCTATGTTGAGTATGCTGAAATTTAATCCTGGTTATTAGCCTGGCATTCAGGAAAGGATGTCTCCTTATGGGGTAATCTGTTAGCTTGTGTGGTAGAAGCCTTTGTAGTATCTTCCTAAATCAGGGGAGGCTAGATCCTAATAAAGAGGTAGGTCCCTGCTATAGGCCATAAAGGCATTGGTTCAGGACTGACTAAAGGATTTCAATCCTTAGGAACATCTACTCAGATATCCGTATCCCATGTTTCACAGTCCCCAGGGTTTTTGAACTAGGGCTCTGACATTGTGGCTGACCTGCCTTCACAGAGCATTCAACAGTCTTTAAAGCTTAGTGATTTTGAAATCCTGAATTTGTTTTTCAGCTGTGTCCACTCTATTCCAAGAGGTGAGGGTCTCTTATAAGCTACCAGAGACATCCTCTGGCTCTCACTTGGCCTTAATGAATGCCTCAGTCTCTCATCCTGTAATAGGGCAGCACTACAATGTACTAATTAGTTAATTCCATTTCCCCTGTACTTAAAGACCTGAATCTTTGCACTGGCCAGAGAATTCCCCACCACCCCCTTAACAGGAAAATTCTCTTGATCATTGTTGGCAAATCAATTGCTAAAATTTACTACCCTGTGTCAGGAGCTTATGCCACACATCTGTTGGAATTGCATCCTCCTTGGTTGTCTGGACAGAGGTGATTCAGTACCCAAACCACTTCTTAGCAACTATGTTGAGTCCTCAAGAAAGTAGATGCCAAGCAAATTTGGAAATATAAGACTTACAGGGGATAATATGAGAGAGAGAGAGAGAGAGAGAGAGAGAGAGAGAGAGAGAAGGGGCAGGCATCAGGAAGGCAAGCCTTCAGATGACAATGCTTATAGGACACCTGTGATAGATGGGAAGGATGGAAGACTAGATAGCAACTCAGACTGCAGTGCAGTCCTGAGAGTCTTAATTCCAAAAGGAAGATTTGCTGCAAAGAGTGCCTCCTGAGGAGTTCCTTAAAAATGTCCTGGTTACCCTTGCTATGCTCTATACTTGAGTGTGGACTTAGTTCAGATGTGGTGGTGGATCCTGCAGGTGCTACAGATGGAGGCTGTTGGCTAGTGTATTCCTTGTAACTCTACAGGAGGTTCTTTCCTGAAGATTTGGCAGCATACCTCTGTGCCTGAACATTCATCTAGGCATATGAAGGCCACAGGAACAGGATCTGTGTTCTCGTGGGAGAGATAGATAACAGTCAAATAAGCTATTTTTGGTTAGTGATAAATTCTATAATATCAAAGATGGGATTTAGCAGGAAATGTAAAGGCAATGAAAGTGGTCAGGAATCTTTTGGAAAGCGTATTAACATTTGCTCCTCTTCTAAATGTTTTGAGTTTTAGAATGTAAGGACCTAAACAAAAATCATTTGAGATGGAGGACATGGCAAATAAGAGTCCTGGAGGATAAGTAGCTTGGCATGCTTGAAGGATCAAAAGGAAGCCAGAAGAGGGGAGAGGCAGTGAAAAGCAGGGGCTATATCATGAAGAATCCCAAAGTCCATGGTAAAGAATGTAGGTTTCATTCTATAGCGAATGGAAAGCCACTCGGAAGGTTTCAAGCAATGGAGCATGGAGCAACATGGATTCCTTTATAAATCTTCAATCACTCCCCTCTACTCTTCGTCCCTATAATCTGCTCATAGAGGGAACAGATGAAATGTTGCTGGGACTAAGGCAAGGCAGTAGAAATGGGAAAGTTGGATAGATCCAGATTTTATTTTAGAAATATATATTTATAAACATATTTAGAAATGAAGCGAATGGTGCTTACTGATTAAGTATGGGGAATGAAGGTAAAGGAAAAGGATTCCTAGCTTTCTGGCTCCCTGAGTAGATTTTAGTGCCTCCAATAAGATGGGAAAGACTAGAATAAAGTTCGGAGCAAATCCAAGTTTTTTGAGTGCTAACTTGAGATGCCTATTATGGTACCCATGTAGAAATGTCACATAGATGCTTTGATGAATCAAGAGCTCAGAAGTATTCAAAGCAAGAAATCCTAACTTGTATCTAATATTCTCTATGGCTATGTGGGGGAACAGTCTTGGAGTTGCAGATTTGACTACATATGCTCAGAAATTAGACCCAGTAGAAGTTCTTGAGAATAACAGGTGGCAATTACATGGTTTATAATCAACTTTTACTTTAGAGAGCAAAACTGCTGTCAGCCATTAGCCAAAGATCTGGGATTGCTTTATGAACTTGAAGCAATGGCCATAAAGGCCTCCCAGAGAGGCAAGAGGGGAATGCTCAAGGCTAAAAGTGCACACAAACTCCTCAGAACTTTAGTACCAAGATATGCATATCAAGGTGTGTCCTAGTTCCCACTGGACCCTCTAAACTTGGGGTTTCTCTTGGGGTTTCAGAATCAAAAGACTAGTGATTCCAGTAAAGTAAAAACTAGCTTGGTCATCAACAGTTTCCTTCATAATGGCTTCAGAGCTAGACTTCTGTGCTGGAACAAATGCAGTGTGAAGTTTCTTGCTGGTTTAAGTGAACAGAGTAGGTTGCAGGTACCCAAACATGGATAGCCTAGGAATATTCCTTTAAGGAAGAACTATCCTGAGAGTGACAGGTAGAAAATCAGAGGTTCAGGAAATGGTCCACAGCCAGACTAGGAGAAGGTGCATTGAATTACAAGACAGAATAATTCAGTTTTCCTCTTGTGCCTCTCCTTCTTCCTTATGAAAATGGCTGTGTTGAAGACTCCCCTCCCTAATGATAGCCATGCTAACTGCTAAACAAGTTTAAAGGGTATGTGTGAGTTGGGAGTTTGAGATCAAGATAAGAGGCTATGTTCTTTAAGCATCAGTGTCAAACACTTTCATTTCTGGTCTAGAACAAGGACAACCACCAAAGCACCCTGGAAATCCCCACAGCCAGAATTGACTCCATGTCCACTACTGTGTACCTAGGTACAGATAGCAAGTAGAGAAGTCAGTGGAATACATGAATTAGAGGCTTTAAGTAAAGGATAATTTAATGGTATTGATAATCAGTGATAAGCAACAAATATTTCATTTGGTTTCATGGAGGGACAATTAGAAATAGACATGTTTACAAAGTTATGCCCTAGCCTTCTGGAGTATGGTTTCACTGGAGTACTGGTAGTTGATTATATTAGCACATGAACTCCTGGAGGGTGGCTGAGGATCAATCTAGTATATTCACTTTGACCATTAAAATCATGGTCCCCAAGATAGGAATTAAGCTGACATTCAATAATTTTAAAAGACAGAGAAATTTACCTTATCTGCTCAAAAGATAAGGACCCTGTGCTTCTGCAAGTCAATTTTGGCCTGTTTGATACCTCTGTGCTAAGTAGCACCTTCTTAGGGATAAACTCTTGTTGCTTGGCACATCTAATGGTTATAGATCAATTTGCTCCTAGTTTGCTTCTAGATCTATTACTTGCTATTTATGATTAATGACTTATGTATTAAGATGCCTCTAAATATCCCATGCCCTAAACATTAACCCATGACAACTGAAAGAAATGGCAATTTAGTGGTTTATTCTTGAAATAAATCAGCTGTTAATAGTCTGGGTCCACTCAGGAAACCAAAGCCAAAGCTAAGTAGTTCAATAGAAGGAATTTAATGTGGGCAGTAAGCTACAAATGTATTTTAAGAGCTGGAAGCCAAACAGGAAATCATGAAGAAATCCAGACTACCAGCAAAAAGCCATTTCTACCCTTAGGGCTTGGAGGGTCAAGGAGAAGTGGTAATACTATAGTAGTAGAGATTGCACAGAGAGGGTTAGAACCATGGCAGGGGATGTTTTGAGGAAACTGGACAAGGGCTGACTCTACAAGACTGGAAGTGAAATGGCCACTGCTGGAGAGATTCTGCTGAAGTTGTGGTATACCCTGGTGTCTCCCTTCCACCTGCCTTCCAACTCCCCAGCAGAGCTTTCTGTTAGCCAAGCCCAGCTAGAAGCCAGATGGCAAGGGAACCTAGGGAACAGCTTTCTCTTGGGGTCATGGAACTTTCTTCTTGCTCTAGACTATGTTATACAGCAAAGACAAGGATTAGCACAATGTCCTAACCACTTATATCTAGGATGTGTTCTTCAATGTTTATCAGATGAGAATAGTCTAACTTCCGTTCTCCAGTTCCCTCATTGGTTAATAATGTACCTGACACATTTTTTTTAAGATTTTATTTATTTGACAGAGAGAGCACAAGCAGAGGGAGAGGGAGAAGCAGGCTCCCCACTGAGCAGGAAGCCCGATGCAGGACTCGATCCCAGGACCCAGAGATCATGACCTGAGCCAAAGGCAGCCGCTTAACCAACTGAGCCACCCAGGCATCCCCTGACACATGTTTAATATCAATTTATTTAAGATTTTATCATGAGCTAGTATGGTGTGTTGGATAAAATTGGTGCTGGAAACACCAGGTACATGATACATTCATGGGAAGGAGCTGTTTTTAAAAAGGGTAACAGGGTAATCAGGATTTCAGGATTCTTGCTACTTGATTTTTATTAGCAGATCCAGTAACTTAATACTGTGATCTAATTGGCTTTTAGTGGTCTGTGGGGAGGCCTAGTAACTCAGTTTTTAGATGTAACATTGAGAGCCTTTAGAGTCATAGCTCTAGAAATGAATATGATCTAGTAACCTATAGCATTGGGACAATACTCCTAAAGGGTAGTTCTAACAACTACTGGAGGATAAAAGATGGAATACAAATCTAACATTTTGAGGAGTGCACAACACCCACCTGAATGGCACTGGGACTGTGAGCGCTGGAAACTCCACTGCTTCCTGTCTTCCACTCCCAGCCTGAGATTTCTTGACAAATCAGCACTGGCTCCAGTCTTCCCTCCTCAGCCATGAACCCCGGAGAAATTACATAGAAGCAAACATGGAATACAGGAATAATTACCATGGGGGGCTTCTGGACAGACTAAAAGGGATGGGGGCTCTTGATGTGATGAGAGGTGGTATAAGTAAGATGACTAGGTCAGTTCATGGCCAGCAGGAGGATACCCAGAACTCAGTACAACTCTAAGAAAGTCTCAGTCAGACTAACAGGTACATTTTGGTACCAAGACTGCCCATAGAGGGGTCCTATGTTGAGCAGAACTAGCCAGGGTCTAGTGTGCCCTGCCCTGCCCAGCCATTGGCTAGGAGTTACCTGGGTGAAGGGGGTCCTTATTTCTGATACTACAGCAGATCCCAAAGAGGTTGCAGCTGAAGGCTGTCCACTAACTGCATAAATTGGGTGGATTCTCTCAGGGAGATCTGAGTGGTGCATCTCCATGGTTACCACGATGCCTGCATAATTGTTTTTATACTCCAAGTGTCATATTTGGACAAAAGTTACTACTCATAATTGCACTAGGGCAATGGGCATAAACTGGAACTGCCTGGGCAAGCTGACACATACCATGCCCATAAGTATAATGGCTGTGACCTGAGACAAAGGGAAGCTGGCAGAGCTGTTAGAGAGTGTGACTTCAGTTCTGCTCTTGGCCTCTTCCATGTGATTGCTTTAAGATAATCACTGACTGTTGCTTAGCAGAAATCAATAACAGCAATCCCACATGCTGATGTTTACTGAGTAAAATCAGGTTAGCATGGAATCCTGATAGCTGAGGGGTCAATGATCAGCCCTCACCTCTTTTCAGTCTTGGGCATTCAGTCCTTTATCCTGTCCCCTTGTGGAGCTGGTGAATTCCAGTCTGGGGAGCCTACTTCTGCCCAGTGCTGCCCCTTTCAAGGAGCGAGACTCCAATCTAAAGTTTCTTCCTAGAAACTACAAAACATCCTGGGGCTCTTATCCCCTGAACTTACCAGTGCTGAAACCAGAATCTTGCCTTTTGGTCTCTACTCAATATGGCATTACTGGATAAATCTATTCCCCTGAGGGAATTGTTATTCTCACAGGCCAAAACAAGACCCGGGAGTATAACTACATCAAAAGGAAAATGGAACAATGGGGACCATTGGAAGCAGAAATACTAGAACATTCAGACTGAAAACATAAATTGTAACAAATATACCCAACATAAAGATCTTTTCATTAAAGAAATCAAAAATCAAAGAATCAGATGTAAGAAAAAATAGAATTCAATAGGACATAATGGGAGGATAGATATAGCTGAAGAGAAAACTAGTGAGTCAAAGATCAGACTGAGGAACTCTCAGAAGGGACAAACACATAGAAAATAAGAAGATATTAGAGGATAGAAAAACTGTAAACAAGTACATAGCTTCAAAAGAAAAAGCTGAAATAGTAGAAAAACTTGCCAGACACAATAATTTCACTTTGAAAGTGCTTGTAGAATGTAGAAACTTTACAACTAGGTGCAATAACAAAAACACTTAAAAATCCATTCCAAAAGCTTCCAGAGAAATCATCTACAGAACAAGAGTCAGTCTCACAGGACTCAAACACTGGATGAAGTAGATGCTGGAGAACAGTACGTAAAGAATTGAACTTGATTTTATAGACCTCTTTAAAACTACATATGTAGAAAATGGTGTGATGAACAATGTACCCATTATTCAGCTTTAGCAACTACATTTTTTTCAGTTATTTCATTTTTCCCTGTAAGTTGTTTCTACCTTGGTATGCCTTGCTGATATTCTTTCAAAGCAAATAGGTGGCATCATATCCTTCTACCCACAAACACAGACTGAAGTTTTTTGTTTGTTTTGTTTTTCCGCTCTTGGTAATCACTGTCCTGCATCTACAAAATCAACAATCCCTTAATAATCAAATGTCCTACAGCTGGCTCATTCAATTCAGGCTCCAAGTCCAGCACTGCCTTTGGTTGTTGCCTTAACCCAAGTTCTCTAGAAAACAGAACTGAGGCAAACATTGATTGGTAATGTCTAATTAGGGAGGTGCAACTCCCAAGCAGTAATGAGGGGAAAGGGATGTAAAGAACAAAGAATAGAAAATACATATAAGCTTATGTGTTGCCACTACTTCACAAAGGCCACAGCTTGTTTCTGCATCTGAGTCATAGACAGTATAGGGAGAAGAAGGAAGAATTAATCCCATGGGTCCTACCTTTTAGCCCTCATTGGTCAAAATCTACCTCTGAGTAAACTCTACCACTCTTCAGATGGTTAGCTAATCGATTTGGCAGATGGAGGGAAATACAAATCCCAGTCATGCAATATGGCACCTCATCTGAGCCCAGAAGCACTTGGAACCAGAAGCTCTAGGCATGCAGGTAAGCAGTGTAAGGTATAGAACAGCATAGCGTTGGCCAGTGTCTGGAAGACAGCTGACTCCAAGAGAATCTGAGAGGATACATCCAATGTTTCTGCTAGGGTTTTGGCTGCTTAGGCCTCTTGTAACACCAGTGTCCTTGATCAATTAGAGAAATTTTGTCCCTTGTCTTTTAGAATGTCCTACATTCTAGACCTGTCTTCCCCCCTGCTCCTCCCAGTATTTGACTTGTCCCTCTTTTCTCTGTAGTTACTGTAAACCAGTAGCTATGTTAAAAGTTTCATATTCTTTGGTGATAAGACTCTATGACCTGTACTTCCTATTGCATCACATTTGGAAGTGCAATATCTGCCTGTTTCATTTAGAGTGATGCTAAGTCAATGATAGTTTCTCACCCGGACTTGAGCTCCTGGTTGACTGACAACTAAAAACCCAAATTCTGCATACCTCTCTATCTGTATCCTTTACAATGTGACTTTGCTGTTCTTCCAATCAAGAGTTTGTTTCCTTGCTCTTAGACTCTGAGTTGACTTTAATTTGCCTTGGAAAATAGGATGTGGCAGAAAGTGCCAGTTCATGCCCAGGCTTCAATGAGCTGTGCATTTTCATCCCTCCTTCACTGCCCATAGTCATGAGAATGAGCCTGGGCTATGGTGAGCTGACTGGATCCTGTCATCCCAGGATGCATCCTGTTATCCCAGCTGAGACCATTCTAGACCAGCCTTAGGTGAGCTAACCTTTATAGAGAGCTACCTCTGTAAAACCTATCTGAGGCCAAAAGTATGATAACACCACTGGTCTTCTTTTCCCTCTGCCCTTACCCTTGCTTGTGTGTTCTTCAGAATATTTCTGTGTTCAAAATATTTTCCCTAGTCACATCTGCTAGGCAAGGATGCCAACCTTAAGTGCCAATGGAGATTCAGAAGTTTAGAATCTGTGTTCAGATTCTAGGTGCTAGAGAAGGTATGATGGTGGTTGTTTCAGTCCTGTTTCCTTAGCCTCCAGCAAAATGCTTCCTGGATTTCTGTCAATATGGTCAATAAAAATGGAAAGCTGGTTTGAGCTACACAGACTTAATTGTTACATGAAAGAAATGTGGTATATGGGCTTTTGCCTTGATTTCCCATCAATCCCAGCATTCTGGGAAACATGAAGAGGGAATCAGTGACTTCAAACCATAATATTCAATAATACCTTCCATCAGAATTCCCAAGGCATGAGTAGATGCTGTAATTAGCCTTCTGACAGCCCTGCCAACCCCTATGAGTCTGTCACGCTCAGGTTGCAGAAGAATTGGTCAATAGGTGTGAATGTCCCAAAGCATAATAGGCTTACCTTAATTGTTTTTATCCTGATCCACATGTGCACAATTTGCTATTTTAGGGCTTGGGTTAGCCAGTCCCACTGCAGGTACTATCTTCTAGTTGGCAGGGCCCATAATGGCCAGTCCAACTCCTTCCAAGAAAGTTTCCTTTTGGTGTTGAGATATACAGATGGTATTTCAGAATTCAATACTTCTGAATTGGCTCAGTAGTCCTAAAAGAATACCCCATTAACACCAAAATTCTGGCCAAGTTTCCCTGGCTAATGGTGTTAAATAGATGAGGAATCCTAGAATTCTGGCAGATGTTTTTGTCCCTAATTTCTTGGAAGCTACTGAAATAAGATTAGGATTGGGATAAGTGGCAGCTCAGAAACAGGCCTAGGTTGCTAGAACCCTACTCTATAGTTAGGAGGGTTATTTTCTCTGTAGGATGGTAAGAGACTTCCTCATACTATTTTGGGAAGTGAGCATAGCAGTCTAAAATCCTGTTAAATTTTGGTAGATACTAGAAGCCTGCTAGATTCAGAGAGGGCAGTTCACTGGGTCAGTTCCACTGAAGTCTGTCCTTTCTCTAAAGGAAATGTTTAGCCTGGCCAGCAAGTAGCATGCTTTATTTTTTGAGTTGAAATTTTATTTTATTTTTAATTTTATTATGTTATGTTAGTCATCACACAGTACATCATTAGTTTTTGATGTGGTGATCCACGATTCATTGTTTTCATATAACACCCAGTGCTCCATGCAGTACGTGCCATCCTTAATACCCATCACCAGGCTAACCAATCCCCCATCCCCCTCCCATATAAAACCCTTAGTTTGTTTCTCAGAGTCCATGGTCTCTCATGGTTCATCTCTCCCTCCAATTCCCACCCCCTTCATTTTTCCCTTCCTTCTCCTACTGTCCACTATGCTATTCCTTATGTTCCACAAATAAGTGAAACCATAAGATAATTGACTTTCTCTGCTTATTTCATTTAGCATAGTCTCCTCCAGTCCCATCCATGTTGATGTAGAGTTGGGTATTCATCCTTTCTGATGGCTGAGTAATATTCCATTGTATATATAGACCACATCTTCTTTATCCATTCATCTGTTGAAGGACATCTCGGCTCTTTCCACAGTTTGGTTATTGCAGACATTGCTGCTATGAACATTGGGGTGCATATGGCCCTTCTTTTCATTACATCTGTGTCTTTGTGGTAAATACCCAGGAGTGCAACTGCTGGGTCATAGGGTAGCTCTATTTTTAATATTTTGAGGAACCTCCACACTGTTTTCCAAAGTGGCTGTACCAACTTGCATTCCCACCAACAGTGTAAGAGGGTTGCACTTTCTCCACAACCTCTCCAACATTTGTTTTTTCTTGTCTTGCCAATTTTTGCCATTCTAACTGGTGTAAAGTGGTATCTCAATGTGGTTTTGATTTGAATTTCCCTGATGGCTAATGATGATGAACATTTTCTTCATGTGTCTATTAGACACTTGTATGTCTTCTTCAGAGTAGTGTCTGTTCATATCTTCTGCCCATTTTTTGACTTGATCATTTGTTTTTTGGGTGTTGAATTTGAGAAGTTCTTTATAGATCTTGGATACCAGCTCTTTATCTGTAGTGTCATTTGCAAATATCTTCTCCCATTCTGTGGGTGGCCTCCTTGTTTTGTTGACTGTTTCCTTTGCTGTGCAGAGGCTTTTTATTTTGATGAAGTCCCAAAAGTTCATTTTTGCTTTTGTTTCACTAGGCTTTGGAGATGAATCTTGAAAGAAGTTGCTGTGGCCGATGTCAAAGAGGTTACTGCCTATGTTCTCCTCTAGGATTTTGATGGATCCCTGCCTCACATTGAGGTCTCTCATCCACTTTGAGTTTATCTTTGTGTATGGTGTTAGAAAATGGTCAAGTTTCATTCTTTTGTACATAGTTGTCCAATTTTCCCAGCACCATTTATTGAAGAGACTGTCTTTTTTTCATTGCATATTTTTCCTGCTTTGTTAAAGATCATTTGACCATAGAGTTGAGGGTCCATATCTGGGCTCTCTATTCTGTTCCATTAGTCTATATGTCTGTTTTTGTGCCAGTACCATGCTGTCTTGGTGATCACTGCTTTGTAATATACCTTGAAATTGGGCAACGTGATGCCCCCAGCTTTGTTTTTCTTTTTCAACACTTCCTTGACAATTTGGGGTCTTTTCTGATTCCATACAAATTTTAGGATTGTTTGTTCCAGCACTTTGAAAAATGCCATTGGAATTTTGATCAGGATGGCATTGAAGGTATGGATTTCTCTGGATAGCATAGACATTTTAACAATGTTTATTCTTCCAATCCATGAGAATGGAATGTTTTTCCATCTTTTTGTGTCTTCTTCAGTTTCTTTCATGAGTGTTCTGTAGTTCCTAGAGTATAGATCCTTTACTTCTTTGTTAGGTTTATTCCAAGGTATCTGATGGTTTTTGGTGCTATTGTAAATGGAATTGTTTCTCTAATTTCTCTTTCTACAGTTGCATTATTAGTGTATAAGAAAGCAACTGATTTCTGTGCATTGATTTTTGTATCCTGCCACATTACTGAATTGCTGTATGAGTTCTAGTAATTTGGGGGTGGAGTCTTTTGGGTTTCCCACATAAAGTATCATGTCATCTGCAAAGAGTTTGTCTTTTTCTTTGCCAATTTGAATACCTTTTTTTTTTTGTTGTTGTTGTCTGATTGCTGTTGCTAGGACTTCTAGTACTATGTTGAACAATAGTGGCAAGAGTGGGCATCCTTGTCATGTTCCTGATCTTAAGGGAAAGGCTCTCAGCTTTTCCCCATTGAGGATGATATTTGCTGTGGGTTTTTTATAGATCGATTTTATGAACATGAGGAATGTTCTCTCTATCCCTATACTCTGTAGAGTTTTAATCGGGAAAGGATGCTGTATTTTGTCAAATGCTTTTTCTGCATCAATTGAGAAGACCATATGGTTCTTCTCACGACTAACACAAGGAAATAGAAACAATTATTAGAAACTGTTATCAACAACTATATGCCAATAAACTGAGCAACTGGATGAAATGGATGTCTTCCTAGAAACCTATAAACTCCTCAGACTGAAACAGGAAGAAATTGACAACCTGAATAGGGCAATAACCAGTAAAGAGATTGAAGCAGTGATCAACCTCCCAAAAAACAAGAGTCCAGGGCCTGATGGAATCCCTGGGGAATTTTACCAAACATTCAAAGAAGAAATAATACCTATTCTGCTGAAGCTGTTTCAAAAAATAGAAACAGAAGGAAAGCTTCCAGTCTCATTCTATGAGGCCAACATTACCTTAATCCCCAAACCAGGCAAAGACCCCATCAAAAAGGAGAATTTCAGACTGATATCCTTGATGAATATGGATTCCAAAATCCTCAACAAAATCCTAGCTAATAGGATCCAACAATACATTAAAAGGATCATGGGGATTTATCCCCAGGATGCCAGGGTGGTTCAACATTTGCAAATCAATATGATAAAACACAATAATGGAGGAGAAATTTTACTTTTTTTAATTCATTTTAACTAACATATATTGAGCACTTCCTACATGCTTGGCTTTAAGCTATGCAATTTACAGAGTGTATCACAGGGCATTTGTGGTGATTAAAATGAAAGTAACATGCTTTTTTGAAACAGGTGAATGTTCTGAAGTCAGTCCCTGGTTTAACTCCCATCTCCACTTCTTACTATGTGAACTTTAAATTTCTTAATTTGAGTCTCTTATCTACAACATCTTTGTAGATAATGCATTCATTCTGAGTTGAACCTTTATCTTCAAATGGTATTAAAATACCTAAAATTCCAGGAAGACTAGTGGTGAACTTAAAAATCCCATTGGAATTCTATGGACTAAATAAAAAATAAAGGTAACCAACTATGTTAAGTTAAAAGGACAAGCCCTATCCTGGTAACCACTATTGTAGTGGTTTCAACCTCACAATAAAAATATCAATAGAACAGAGCAGACTGAAAACTACCTCTGTGATCTAAATTAATTTCTGATGTCAGATATAACAAATCAATGGACAATACAAAGATTATTCAATTAGTGATAGTTAACAATTGAATAACTTAGAAAGTGAATTTAGCAGGTCTTGTTTCATATTCTAAAACTTCCGAGTAGAACGATATATAAAAACAGACTAGAGAAACTAAAATGAACAAGTATGCTTATAATACAGAAGTGAAAGTTTTCGGAACTCTAACAAAGAATTTGATATAGAAAACTGACATACTGAAGACAGCTGGGAATTTGTATAGCAAATGTCCTGTGTGTGATAGGGTAAGTTATGCTTTGGTTACAAATATTCCCCAAATCGTCATAGTTCAACACAAGTATTTGGCTCCTTTATATTAATGGGGGTTGAGTGGCTCATCTCTGAGAAATGACTTAGGGACTCATGTTCCTTCTATCTCACCTACTCTGGAATGTGTATATTCCATCGGTATGGAAGAATGAAGGCTCCTCAGAGGCTTTATGGCCAAACCTCATGTAGTGCATATTAGTGCTACTGAAGATGTTGAACTACAGACTGTTCTTGTCAGTGACAAAAAGCTCATATCAAAATGTAAATTACAACAAACACACCATTTAGTTCAGCTGGGGTTATTTCCACAGCAAGCCTTCTCTGTGGAGGAAAATGCATATTATTGTCTAATACAAGCTCATTAACTCATCATGGACTGATATTAGTTTGTAGAATGCCATTGGTGTATGGATCAGACTTAGTAGCACTGGTGTATATCCCTTTTCCCCCACAGTGGGGCCAGACCCAGTCATGCTCCCACTTCACTGTAAGAACCTAAAAAACATTGTGTCAGATGATGCTTTATATTCCCAAATCATACCTGGTTTTCCACTCTGTGGTCTGCTTCTCCCTCTGCCCCTCCCCCCTGCTTGTGTGTGTTCTCTCAAGTAAATCAATATATTTTTTTTAAAGATTTTATTTATTTGAAAGAGAGGGTGGGGGAGAGAACACAAGGAGGGGGAGCAGTAGAGGGAAAGGGAGAAGCAGACTCCCTGCTGAGCAGGGAGCCCGATGTGGGGCTTGATCCCAGGACCCCAAGATCATGACCTGAGCCAAAGGCAGCCGTCTAACTGACTGAGCCACCGGGGTGCCCTTCAATCTTTAAAAAACTTAGAAATGAACAAATTTTATAGCAATTCAGGAAAAAAACAACATAACAGCAAGCTTTGTGGTATTTTAAAATATCCTATTCTCTTCCACCATCCTCAACCTCAGCTCTGTAGTAAACTTGAAATCAGGAGCCTGACAGTCACAAGAGAACAGAATAGGATTAGAACGCTTTCAAAACTTGATTTCTGAATTGTCACTATTTGTTCTGTGTGGTGGTTCAGTGGAAGACCCCATTCATAATGCTGTCTTTCTTTGACCTGACTCCATGATCATCTAGAGCAAAAAGCTTTTTCCTGCAAGAATTTATCAAAAACAATTAGAGGTTAATAGTTTAACATCTTAGTTGCCTGAGAAGGTGAATAATAGTTGGGGGAAATGCTAAGCTAATCAAAAAGCTTAAGAGGAAAAGCCAGAAATTAGATGCCTAGAGGGACTTTGGAAAGCTCCAATATAGTCCTAGGAATACTAGAAGGTCACATACATATGGCTGTGTACATGTCAAGAAGTACCTGAGAAGGCTCTGTGCTCTCACTTCTCCCTGAAGTTGAAGATCTGCAAAAGCCGGAAAAGAAGACTAAGGCAGTTTTCAACTGCTGGCTGAGTTCTGAAGGCATGTCCTAACACATGCATGGAGCTTCACAGCAAAGACTGGGAGATTTATGGTCCCAGGTGATTAGCTACTGATTGGACAGTTTTCCTTAATCACTTAGCTAACTGATAGTCATCAGAGGTCACATGACAAAGAATACTGATCTTAATAAAGTTACAATTGAGCAAATAATAATCCTGGGGAGAATCTGATCTTCAGAGTTGCCATGTTATATTGTCCAATTTTCAACAAAGTTGAAACATAAACTGCCCATCCACAAGAAAAATACAGTCACAAACTGTCCTGGGAAAACCCAGATATTGAACTCATTAGACTCTAAATCAGCTATCAAATATTTTCAAAGAAATTAAGATAACCATGTCTAAAGAATTCTTCAAGAAAGTGTGAGAAAGAGGACTCATCAAATAGAAAATGCCAATAGATTTTCTAAAAAACCCAAATAGTAATTCTCAATTTAAAGTATAACAATGGAAGAAAACTTTAAATCTGCTGTTGAACTCCTCTGAACAGGTAGAAAAATCAGTGAACTTGATCTAAGATCAATTAACTTGAAGATAGGTCAAAATGTCCTAGAATTAGATAGGGATTGTAGTTGAACAGTCTTATGAATATACTGAACTGACTTGTATAGTTTAAAAGTGTGAATTTTATCTCAAAAAAAAAAAAAAAAACCTGGGGCACCTGGGTGGCTCAGTCGTCAAGCATCTGCCTTCAGCTCAGGTCATGATGCCAGGGTCCTGGGATCGAGCCCTACATTGGGCTCCCTGCTCGGCAGGGAGCCTGTTTCCCCCTCTCCAACTTCCCCTGCTTGTGTTCCTGCTCTCACTGTCTCTCTCTCTGTCAAATAAATAAATAAAATCTTAAAAAAAAGACCTGATGGGCCAGGGACCACCTACCTCACAAAGTACAACCAGTAAATAGACCTCCTCAACTGCATGAGAATAAATGGATAGCCATAACTCACTTTAGGTTTTACAACTTATGTGCTTACACTTTATGTTAGAGGCCCAAGTTTGATAGGATGCTTCTGAGAGGCAGTTGGACAGCGTCAACCATCAGGTTTGTTCTCATTATTAGCTCAATTTTACCTCTAGAAGTTGAGTCCAAAAATACCAAATATAGGAGAATTTTTTTCCAGGAGCAAAAGCCAAATTTATTTGTAAATGTGCCACCCCAATATGCAGACAGTTTCTTATAGGAAAATAAGTATGACAGACGGGTCCAAAGGGCTCTGGTTTCGGCAGTGTTTTTCCTACCATGAAAAACAGGAATGAATGTCTCTAACCTATAGTTTTGGGTATGGAAGCATACCCGATGGAAAATAGGGATGAGAGAAGAAAAGGTGGAGAGATCCCCTGGAAATTCTGCTGTGACCTAAAACCATAATTTTTAAATTTTATTTGGGAGAGAGAACAAGCAGGGGAGAGAGGCAAGGGGAGAGGGAGTAACAGGCTCTCTGCTGAGCAGGGAGCCCAATTTGGGGCTTGATCCCAGGACCCTGGGATCATGACCTGAGCTGAAGGCAGATGTTTAATGCACTAAGCCACCCAGGTGCCCCTAAAACCATAACTTTTGGCTTAACCATTCTGGCAGTTCTTTGGAATTTTCATCTTGCTCCTGTGCTATAGGGATCAATAGCCTTAAGGAGGCAGAGCAGCTGGGACTGGACCAGCTAGTGGGACTCTGGCTCCAGCTAGGGCTCAGACTAGGAGAGGTACTGATAAAGGCAAGTGAACATGTTGGAACTCTCTTCCTCTTCCAGAAACCCATACGCTTCCATGTCATAAGGGGCAGAGGACAAGGCAGGCACTGTGGCCACCAGCCTGTCCAGCTCAGGGTCACACTGTTGAGAAGCCCAGTTTGGGTTTTCAGCACCTGTCTCTGAGGAATGGGAAAGTCTGGGGAGAATGGACCTGTTGTTAACAAGGTGTCTGGGTGCTGGAGCTGTGTTCCTCTTGGCTACAGGGATATGGGCTGGAAGTCCTGCTTCTTGCTCTTTCTGGACACTTCCTCTCCATTTAACTTGGTGGTTCTTAAACCAGATCTGCACTAAGGTGTATTATAAATTAATTTTTTTTTTTTGATGCAGGAAAAGCATTTGACAAAGTACAGCGTCCTTTCTTGATCAAAACTCTTCAGAGTATAGGGATAGAGAGTACATACCTCAATATCATAAAAGCCGTCTATGAAAAACCTACAGCGAATGTCATTCTCAATGGGGAAAACCTGAGAGCTTTCCCCCTAAGGTCAGGAATGCGGCAGGGATGTCCACTATCACCACTGCTATTTAACATAGTATTAGAAGTCCTAGCCACAGCAATCAGACAACAAAAAGAAATCAAAGGCATCCAAACTGGCAAAGAAGTCAAACTCTCACTCTTTGCAGATGATATGATACTGTATGTGGAAAACCCAAAAGACTCCACCCCAAAACTGCTAGAACTCATACAGGAATTCAGTAAAGTGGCAGGATATAAAATCAATGCGCAGAAATCAGTGGCATTCCTCTACACCAACAACAAGACAGAAGAGAGATAAATTAAGGAATTGATCCCATTTACAATTACACCCAAAACCGTAAGATACCTAGGAATAAATCTAACCAAAGAGGCAAAGGATCTGTACTCACAAAACTATAAAATACTCGTGAAAGAAACTGAGTAAGACACAAAGAAATGGAAAAACATTCCATGCTTATGGATTGGAAGAACAAATATTGTGAAGATGTCAATGCTACCTAGTGCAATCTACACATTCAGTGCAATCCCCATCAAAATACCATCCACTTTTTTTCAAAGAAGTGGAACAAATAATCTTAAAATTTGTATGGACCCGAAAAGACCCCGAATAGCCAAAGGAATGTTGAAAAAGTAAAGCAAAGCTGGCGGCATCACAATTCCAGACTTCCAGCTCTATTACAAAGCTATCATCATCAAGACAGTATGGTACTGGCACAAAAACAGACACATCGATCAATGGAACAGAATCGAGAGCCCAGAAATGGACCCTCAACTCTATGGTCAACTAATCTTTGACAAAGCAGGTAAGAATATCCAATGGAAAAAAGACAGTGTCTTCAACAAATGGTGTTGGGAAAATTGGACAGCCACATGCAGAAGAATGAAACTGGACCATATCCTTACACCACACACAAAAATAGACTCAAAATGTTTGAAAGACCTCAATGTGAGACAGGAGTCCATCAATATCCTAAAGGAGAACACAGGCAGCAACCTCTTCGACCTCAGCCACAGCAACTTCTTCCTAGAGACATTGCCAAAGGCAAGGGAAGCAAGGGCAAAAAGGAACTATTGGGACCTCATCAAGATAAAAAGCTTTTGCACAGCAAAAGAAACAGTCCACAAAACCAAAAGACAACCGACAGAATGGGAGAAGATATTTGCAAATGATATATCAGATAAAGGGCTAGTATCCAAAATCTATAAAGAACTTATCAAACTCAACACCCAAAGAACAAATTATTCAATCAAGAAATGGGCAGAAGACATGAACAGACATTTTTCCAAAGAAGACATCCAAATGGCCAACAGACACATGAAAAAGTGCTTAACATCACCTGGCATCAGGGAAATCCAAATCAAAACCTCAATGAGATACCACCTCCCACCAGTCAGAATGGCTAAAATTAACAAGTCAGGAAATGACAGATGTTGGCGGGGATGCAGAGAAAGGGGAACCCTCCTACACTGTTGGTGAGAATGCAAGCTGGTGCAACCACTCTGGAAAACAGTATGGAGGTTCCTCAAACGGTTGAAAATAGAGCTATCATATGATCCAGCAATTGCACTACTGGGTATTTACCCCAAAGATACAAATGTAGGGATCTGAAGGGGTACATGCACCACAACGTTTATAGCAGCTATGTCCACAATAGCCAAACTGTGGAAAGAGCCAAGATGTCCATCAACAGTTGAATGGATAAAGAAGTGGTATATATATATATATATATATATATATATATATATATATATATATATATATATATATGGAATATTATGCAGCCATCAAAAGGAATGAGATCTTGCCATTTGCAACAACATGGATGGAACTGGAGGGTGTTATGCTGAGTGAAATAAGTCAATCAGAGAAAGACATGTATCATAGGACCTCACTGATATGAGGAATTCTCAATCTCAGGAAACAAACTGAGGGTTGGTGGGGTGGGGTGGGAGGGATGGGGTGGCTGGGTGATAGACATTGGGGAGGGTATGTGCTATGGTGAGCGCTGTGAATCGTGCAAGACTGTTGAATCACAGATCTGTACATCTGAAACAAATAATGCAATATGTTAAGAAAAAAAAAGAAGAAGAAGAAGATAGCAGGAGGGGAAGAATGAACGGGGGGGATATTGGAGGAGGAGATGAACCATGAGAGACAATGGACTCTGAAAAACAAACTGAGGGTTCTAGAGGGGAGGGTGTGGGGGGATGGGTTAGCCTGGTGATGGGTATTAAAGAGGGCATATTCTGCGTGGAGCACTGGGTGTTATACACAAACAATGAATCATGGATCACTACATCAAAAACTAATGATGTAATGTATGGTGATTAACATAACAATATAAAATTTAAAGAAAAATAAGATTTATAACACAAAAAAATTGATTTTTTTGATGCCAGTGCCTCCTGGGTGACATGATCTAGAAACTGAGTCAGACAAAACAAAACTTCCAGCTCCGCCTTCTGATGGGAGGGAATGAGGTGCGTTCTTGGCTTCTCTTCTTCAGTTTGGCTGGTGGCTGGTCTGCCATTTTTTGCTTGGTTAGTAGGGAGTCTTTCCTCAGGCCTGCTGTTGTCCTCATATGTTCCCTCTAACATAAGTGTTTCTAAAATTAGTACATTCATCTTAAGGTGTTCCAAGCTGCCAAAGAATGAAGAAAACTCGACTGGATTATCCTACCCAGAGAGCCCTGGACTACTCCCCATGGGCTCAGAGGCACCTGCCCCAAATACTGGAGAAATTTTAAGCTTGGAAAAATGCTAAGATACTAAATATTCATACCTTTCTTGAATAAACCATAATACAGCCACTACGTGGGATATTTTCCAGTCAAAATAGCCATAGAAAAACACTTGGTTGAAAACCATAATAATAGAGCTATGTATACCAATTATACTGAACTTTTAATCACATTTGTATTTTCTAACTGTATAATGAAAAAGTAGTACATAACTTCTAGCTTTACATATCTTTAATGAACATACTTAGGCTTTAAAGAAAACAAAGCCAGGGATTTAGCATAAATCCCATGGTCATGGCATATTACTAATATCACAACTTATCTTGCTGCCACCAAGCTCTTATCTATCTAAATCCTTGTATATGAAATATTAAGGTCCTGGAGGATCCTAACTTGTGTTCTCTTCTTACATTGATCTGAGACTACCTCAGGAAAACCACACTTGTTCAAGAATGATTAGTTGGTGAACTTAAAATGCTGCAATGACTTGGGCAGTTTTAAGTGGCCTTACAAAGACAGGTTTCACAGATGACAAAATACTTCCCCATGCAGTGGGGTAGGTGCCACTAAAATCAGTTAGATGAGGGGTGTTTATTAAAATGGACTTAGAGTCCAGCCTCTTCAGCTTGCTCTGCAAACAGAGAAAAGACTAACATGGAAGCTGCAGTAAGATGAGGTTCCATTACAGATATTATTAACAAGATGGCCAAGATCTTTAGGATCCCTGAAGCAGGTGTCTTGGGGAGGTAGTTCACTTGGCTATGCAAATAGTTCATCATACTTGCCTTTGAATTGGGCTGTTCTGTGGATAGTCTTCTAAGGAAGATCTAGGCTCTTGTGTCACCATCTTTACAGATGGCTAGATATCACCATCTTCTGACCTTAGTGTCTAAAAGATTCATTTGGGGACAAGATTATTTTAAATATTGTCTCATTGATATACAACAGATTTTTTTTATTAAAGATTTAATTTATTTATTTGAGAGAGAGAAACAGCATAAGAGGGGAGAGGGTCAGGGTGAGAAGCAGGCTCCCCGCTGAGCTGGGAGCCCGATGTGGGACTCAATCCCAGGACTCTGGGATCATGACCTGAGCTGAAGGCAGTCCCTTAACCAACTGAGCCACCCAGGCACCCGATATACAACAGATATTTGAGTAAGGTTTTCCCCCTAACCCTTCCTTTCCTGAAACCTGACTTCTTATATACTTCATGTGTGGAATTGCATTTGTGTTTTCAAGCCCCTTGGGGAGATGATGTCCCTAGATATTGAGATCTTATATCTTGGATTAACCACTTCAGAGGAAATGGCTATCTCAAGCCACCAAGTTTCAAAGCCTTTTTCTCTGTACTTGAAATAGTGTGAGTGCCTCTTGCCCCTTAGGAGTTTGAGGTCTTTAGGAGAGAAGCTGGCTTCAGAAGGAGGGACTTTCCATTGGAAAATGGGCCTAATTTTTTTTTCAAGGATAGTACTACCTAGATCTGCTGTAAGAAGAGATCAATGCCCTAGAAAATTGGGCAGGCAGACCTTTTACAGGTACACCCAAAGATCAAACAATGAGCTGATACTTTCTTCATAGACCTTCACTTATTCTGGGTTTCTTGGATAAGTGTTGCCACTTTCTCTCCTGGGGCCCAGCAGATGGAAAATGCCAGCCTAAGAGGGTCTTTCATCCAGTGTTTTCAATTAAGGTCTGCCTCTAGGTTTACCATCCACCCCCGCCCCCGACACATACATATACATACACACCACACCATATTTGGGAAGCTAATAGTTTCCTATTTTCAGGTTTCAGTGGGTTGGTCTCCAGTTTCTAGGTGAGTGGAATGTGGAAGGCATTCTCCCCAAGCAACACACAGATCAGTCTGGAGAGGATTTGATCCAAACTATCAGTGTATCAAGTATGTATCAAGTATCATAGTATGTATCTAGTATATATCACTGTAGACCCTATCAGCAGGCTGAGACTTGAAGTCACTGGAATGAAAAAAACATAATATACAAATGGACAAGGCAAGGGTCAGTCTGAGTATTTATAACTTAGCTGTATTTTGGTAGCCAAAGCAAATCAGAGACTTAGGACCAAAGAGTTACCAAGGCTTACAACCAAGAATTATGTTAATCAAGGCCCATGAGTTTGAGTCTGGAGACTAAATAAATGGAAAGAACAAAGTAGCACCATGATCTTCCAAAAAGACTCAAGAACATACAAAATGCAGGAGCTATAGACTGGCTTGGACAGTGTCAGACAACCTATTGGTTTCAGTCTCAAAGACTGCTGTATACTCTGACTCTTTGTATCCATCAGGGTCCAGCCAAGAAAACATCCCAATGATCATACCTAATTCACAAGGTTATAATGAAAGAATTGTATCTAGTTCATCATAGTAAAGGTGTTAGAAGGACTGAAAAGCCAATGGGAAATTTGAGGCACCTAAGAGATTAGTAGTAGAGGAAGCCTCTACCATCTCTGTGGCTGGAGGGGCAATGCGTAGAGGTGGTATTATGAGAGCCCGAAGGGCACAATTCCAATGGGAGCTGGAACTACAGAGACAGGGAAGTAGGCAGATGCCACCCAAAGCAGATGTAGAGGTGGAGAAGTGTACTGGCTTCTTTCTGGCTTTCCAACCTTACCCCAGTGCCTCCCATTAGACAAACCTCAGCTAGAAACCAGTTTGCCAGGAACCTGGGAAATGTAGCTCTTTCAATAGGAGTTGATCCTTACTGGTGGGCAAGGTAGAATAGCACAGGAATAGATCTATACCCTTTATCTAGAGAACTTCTCATTTGGATGGACACAGGTCACCTTGTAATGTCCTACTTTCATCTTTATTATGACTATTTTCCCTGCCAGACTAACATCTCTGCTCCTATGTAGACTTTATTATTCATGGAGGAGGTATTAAACTAGGCCTATCTAGTCTCCCAGTCTCTTCCAGCCCCTGGCTAATATGGAGTTGCTCACCAGAGAAGTGAGCTGTTCATTTATCTGTGGAGGGAAAGCCCCATAGTAGGCTTACTAGACTGGATCGATATCTGTGGTCAACCCAGTGAGATATGAGACTATAGATTGCCCCTGCCACACCCTGTCATTCTTTCTGCCCATCCCTTGACAATCCCTGGCAGAGAATCCCATTGCTGCTATGGATGAGGGGCTAGTATCCACCAAAACACCAATATATAACTGTGACTTATGCTCACCTCATAAAACTTGTCTGTCCTTTATTACCTTCCTACTGCTTCCTGCTGTAGTTCAGAATCTCACCTGATTTGACCATCCAAGAAAAATTCTGAAGTAGTAATAAAACCTGGTAGCTTTATAGATGGGAAGGCTGTGGTCCAGTGAGTCAAATGATCTTGAATAAAGACACAGGTATTTAGAGGTCACCAAGTATTTCTCCAAGCCTGCCTCTTTGGAAATCAACTACATATTTTTCATTCCATTTATTGATATTTAAAAAACCTTTAAACCCAAAATAGCTATCAAATCTATTTGAGAGTCACGTTGTAGGATAGTAGACCCCTTCTATTCTTCCCCCACCTCCTTACCTTAGAAAGGGAAGGAAGAAATGACAACATTCGCCCCCTAACCCCCCAGACCTGCTTGGATCCTATCTAAAATGGCCAATTTCCAACATAAGATCGGCTTAGTCGGTGTTACCAAGTGCTTGATTGGCAGATCTAGTCTCTTGATATCTTGTAGTCAGTACGCAGGCTCTGAGAGGACCCAGGAGTAGCTTTTCTGTTGTGGATAGCATAACCTTAGAACTCAAGGGATCAGTGCTACAATTCTGTTTGTTTGGGCTTGCCAAAGGCCACACATAGCATGCTTAATTACCCCTGAGACCTCTAACACCACTGGGATTGCTTGTTAATATGGCCCAAGTACTGTTACTGTAGTACTCCCTAGTTCTCTGGGCCCCACTCAAAACTAGCACCTTCAAGGACCCAAGAAATGGATCAAAGCAATATTCCCAAGGGTGTGGCATATGCAATGTGCATTCATGGAAATGGGGAGGAAAGCTAAGAATAGTGTATGTGGTCTCCCAAATCTAAATGCTGTGCTTCTTAGCAGTAGGTGGTCAAAATAGATTAAGTTGTCTTTTACCTTGGAATATCACAGCATGCCTCCAGAGTATTGTACTGTTTAGGACTTACTAATGTGATAATCTCTCATGTCTTATCATCTACCTTCTAGCATGCATGTCTTGGACATTCAGAAAACTGATTACTCCTGTTCACTAGGTCCAGTTAGCATGATGTCACCAAGACAGTAGACCTGTGTTCTGGAGAATGTCAAGAATTCTGTCACTCCAGACTATTGTAACAAAGGGAATAAAGAGCAAAACATTCCTACAAGGCAATGTCATTTTTTAGTGACAGGATTCTGAAAAATGCATTTTATAGATTAATAGCTACATACAAGTGTCAGAGCTATGTTGATATGATCCCATGAAGGAACATCTGGCACAGCACCTGTGATTAGATCTACTACTTAAATTCAAAATGATTCATTGTCATCAGGCCCACCTATCTGGCTTTTGTAAGGATCAGAAAAATGATGGGGCAATAAACCATTGCCCCTATATCCCTTTAGATGTTTGGTGATAATCCCTATAATTCCTCCAGGGAAGCTGTGTTGTTTTTGATAAACATTGGGAGGTTGGGATGGGTTAAGATGGTGATACAGTTTCAGGGAATTCTACTTGGCCTGGCCTTCCCTGCCTTCATATCTTTTATTCTACTGGTCAGTGAGCCAAAATTAGTTAATAAGCTGCTAAGTATTCTATCAAAATCCTTCACTCAAAGGACTGGAAAAACACAGGATGGATTTGCTGAACCATTGGCCCCACTGTGGCATGAATGTGAACCAAGACTCCATTTATTCCCTGGACTTCATAAACCTAATGCTAACATGAGGTCCATTGTAGTGTTCGGAGTTCCCTGATACAGATGTCACTCAAGTCTGAGTATTCCTTACCTAGGGTACAAATCTAAAATGGCTCTCTATCCTTTTGAAGAAGGATTGGAGAAATATTTATTTTTGTGATATTGTAGACCTTTACTCAAGAAAACCCATTCTCCTTAAATAGGACACATGGTTCAGACCTGTAAACTGCATAGACTTTTTTTTCATTGAAATACTGACATCAGATTGGTTTTTGGCCCTTGAATGTTTTTCTAGCTGTACAAATGGGGAAATACCTTTATTGCCCATCTATGTCACCTCTAGAATGCCATGTATTAGCCAATGCCACAGATCTCTGTGGATTAAGATATCTTGAGACCACTCAGACCTTGCTGTTTTTATAGAAATTACCATCAGATATGAGGTCAGGAGGTAGAATGCTACCTCCTGACCAGTGTAGAATCCTGCTATCCCCACTGATGCTAGGAGCCTAATTCCATGGCAGCATCTCCTACTGTCAAACCTTGATTAGAAAGGACAGTTTACCAATGATGTTGCCACCTTAATGGATTCTTTATTGCCTGTGTCTCTTAGAAGAGCCCGGAAGACACTACCACCTTATTTAGGTGGCAAGTTCTCTGATCTTGGGGAAAAATCCATTGTAAAATCCTCCCTGCTCCTTTCAATCCCTTTCTCAATACTCTGTAGAACCAGTTCAAGTATTTCCTTCTTGTTTGCTATAGGTCAACATTTCCAAGCTTCAAAAGAGCCCTCTAAGCAACATCTGATTAGGATCATCTCCAGATATCCTAGCTAGGATATTAGGTCCTGAGTCATGGAGGAGTGTTCTCGTGTCACACACTCCCTTATCCAGCCTTATGTTCTTCTCAGCCCCATACCTCCAGTATCCTCAAGATAAACTTCCATGTTCTTACAGGTACTACTGTATGAATTTATCAAGGCTTGCAACCCTTTCAGGAGAAGTTTCTCCCTTTCAGGACCAAAACAGAATTCCTGGTGTGGGGGACCTGACCCTATTTATTTCCCTTGAGATAATAAGCCGAAGAAAGTGGTGGATTTTTAGTCATGTAACGTCTTTCAAGGTATCTGCCTTGTGTGATCTTTTCATGATCTCCAGGCAAGAAGAGGCTGCTGCTTTCCAGCCGAGGGGAGGGGAGGACCACTTCTCCAAGTTTGGAGGATTTAGAGGATATCAGATTTTGATTACTGGGCATCTACCCAAATGTACCCATCCTGAGTTGCAGGGCCCCACTTTTTGCCCTGCCAAGTCTTTGAATCTAGAAAAGACCTATCAAGTCCTCACATCCAATGTCATTTGTATCTCTGCCACCTTCACAGTCAAATCCTCAACCTGATTTATCAATGTGGTCTGTCCTCCAGCTACAGGAAATGAAGATTTCCTTAAATGAAGTCATTGAAGTGTTCTGTCTTTTACAACCTGAGTTGATAGTAGTCTGTTGATCTATCTTCAAAGTTTCTAAATTAGGTTTTCAAAAAGCTAAGCTCTTCTATAATCCTTAATTTTCATTATTGCAATACTGTTCGGGTACCAGAGCCACTGCATTATCCAGTGCTTCCTTTTCTACCTGTACCTCCACCCAGGAAAGGTGGGTTTTAAATGGCGATGCTATATATCTCAGAGATATCAGCAGAATCAAGACTAGGGAGATCTTCCCAAATCATCTCTATGAAGGATGGACATCTGGGGTTTTTATCCACAACTCCTTTTACACGCTGGTGGAGATATGCCCTGAAGTTAATATTCCTCACTTCCAAAATGTGCTTACACGTGTGCTGAGCTGACTTCAGGGGCTTCTGAGAACAGAAAGCACAAAGACATGTAGCTCACTTGTGGGCTGATGCTGTCAGCATGAGTTCAAGCTCATTTTAGAAGGGTCAAAAGCATCTACAGCCAAAATTAGAGGTGAGCCAGGGGAGTGTGACTCAGAAAAGTACCTGTTACAGTCAGGGAAAGGGGAGAAATAACAACTCGCCTGACTTCTCAATATTGTCAGACCCTCCTGATAGTATACATAATTTGTGTCTGACCATCCACTCACAAAAGAGAAAGAAAGAGTTGATCTGTCAGCTCCTGTCTCCCATGAGTCAGAGGCTGGCTCCATGTAGCCTTTCCCTTACATCCCATTCACACATGCCTGGGCACTGAGCAAAGATCTGGGCCATCCTATGCCCCACATCTGAATAGGGAAACCCAGGGGCAGGATGAATGTGATACAACATGTTGTTAGGTTATATCATTGTGAAACCACTTGCTAGAACAAGGAACAGGTGATACTGAAGGATCTGAAGTGCTATTCAACAGGTATGATACATGCTGTGTATATGATACATTAGTTGGGCAGATAGGTAAGAATGTCAAAGATTGAACAAAACTATACAGATATGACCTAAAGGAGACACAATCACTATCTCACCAATCAGAACCCAATAATTCAGACTATATGCAGTTTCAAGTACACATGAAATGCTTATAAAATACCCAACATCGGGCCACAGAGTTACAACAAATTTCAAGGCATGCCATCTCCTGTCTTGGTCTGGTCATCCCAGAAATAAGAGCCTGAGAAAACAACCTAGGTGCAGGTGACTTATTTGGGAAGTGATCACTAGGAGCAGGAGGGGGGAGGGGGACAAGAAAAGGCAGTAAAGAGCATGATGTAGCTAGGGAGACTTGACCCCACTGGGGGCCTCTGAGAAACCCTAGAGAATGTGCTGCAGGTGTGCCTCTGAAGGATGGGAGGCCAGAGAATGTATCCATTACCTCTCAGCTCTACTGACTTAAGGTTGCCCTTAGTAGCATCAACTCCCTCACTCTGAGCTGCTCTTCCTCCAGATTGAATGAGTTCCTGGGTTTCAGAGAAAGCCCTGAGGAATTGGAAAGAAGTGAGACAGGACATAATTAGTATGAAATCAGGTCGGCCAATAATAGTGGGGGACTTTAACACCCCCCTGACTGAAATGGACAGATCATCTAAGCAAAAGATCAACAAGGAAATAAAGACTTTAAATGACACACTGGACCAAATGGACTTCACAGACATATTCAGAACATTCCATCCCAAAGCAACGGAATACACATTCTTCTCTAGTGCCCATGGAACATTCTCCAGAATCGATCACATCCTAGGTCACAAATCAGGTCTCAACTGGTACCAAAAGATTGGGATCATTCCCTGCATATTTTCAGACCACAATGCTTTGAAACTAGAACTCAATCACAAAAGGAAAGTTGGAAAGAACTCAAATACATGGAGGCTAAAGAGCATCCTACTAAAGAATGAATGGGTCAACCAGGAAATTAAAGAAGAATTTAAAAAATTCATGGAAACCAATGAAAATGAAAACACAACTGTCCAAAATCTTTGGGATACAGCAAAGGCAGTCCTGAGAGGAAAGTATATAGCAATACAAGCCTTTCTCAAGAAACAAGAAAGGTCTCAAATACACAATCTAACCCTACACCTAAAGGAGCTGGAGAAAGAACAGCAAATAAAGCCTAAACCCAGCAGGAGAAGAGAAATAATAAAGATCAGAGCAGAAATCAATGAAATAGAAAGCAAAAGAACAGTAGAACAGATCAACGAAACTAGGAGCTGGTTCTTTGAAAGAATTAACAAGATTGATAAACCCCTGGCCAGACTTATCAAAAAGAAAAGAGAAATGACCCAAATCAACAAAATCATGAATGAAAGAGGAGAGATCACAACCAACACCAAAGAAATACAAACAATTATAAGAACATACTAGGAGCAACTCTATGCCAGCAAATTAGATAACCTGGAAGAAATGGGTGCATTCCTAGAGATGGATCAACTACCAAAACTGAACCAGGAAGAAGTAGAAAACCTGAACAGACCTATAACCACTAAGGAAATTTAAGCAGTCATCAAAAATCTCCCAAGAAACAAAAGCCCAGGGCCAGATGGCTTCCCAGGGGAATTCTATCAGACATTTAAAGAAGAATTAATACCTATTCTCCTGAAACTGTTCCGAAAAATAGAAATGGAAGGAAAACTTCCAAATTCATTTTATGAGGCCACCATTACCTTGATCCCAAAACCAGACAAAGATCCCATCAAAAAGGAGAATTACAGACCAATAACTTTGATGAACATGGATGCAAAAATTCTCACCAAAATACTAGCCAATAGGATCCAACAGTTCATTAAAAGGATTATTCACCACGACCAAGTGGGATTTATCCCTGGGCTGCAAGGCTGGTTCAACATCCACAAATCAATCAACGTGATACAATACATTAACAAAAGAAAGAACAAGAATCATATGATCCTCTCCATAGATGCAGAAAAAGCATTTGACAAAGTACAGCATCCTTTCTTGATCAAAACTCTTCAGAGTATAGGGATAGAGGGTACATACCTCACTATCATAAAAGCCATCTATGAAAAACCTACAGCCAATATCATTCTCAATGGGGAAAAGCTGAGAGCTTTTCCCCTAAGGTCAGGAATGCGGCAGGGATGTCCACTCTCACCACTGCTATTCAACATAGTATTAGAAGTCCTAGCCACAGCAATCAGACAACAAAAAGAAATCAAAGGCATCCAAATCGGCAAAGAGGAAGTCAAACTCTCACTCTTTGCAGATGATATGATACTGTATGTGGAAAACCCAAAAGACTCCACCCCAAAACTGCTAGAACTCATACAGGAATTCAGTCAAGTAGCAGGCTATAAAATCAATGCACAGAAATCAGTGGCATTCCTATACACCAACAACAAGACAGAAGAGAGACAAATCAAGCAGTCGATCCCATTCACAATTGCACCCAAAACCATTAGATACCTAGGAATAAATTTAACCAAAGAGACAAAGGATCTGTACTCAGAAAACTATAAAATACTCAGGAAAGAAATTGAAGAAGACACAAAGAAATGGAAAAACGTTCCATGCTCATGGATTGGAAGAACCAACATTGTGAAGATGTCAATGCTACCTAGAGCAATCTACACATTCAATGCAATCCCCATCAAAATGCCATCCACTTTTTTCAAAGAAATGGAACAAATAATCCTAAAATTTGTATGGAACCAGAAGAGACCCCGAATAGCCAAAGGAATATTGAAAAAGAAAAGCAAAGCTGGCGGCATCACAATTCCGGACTTCCAGCTCTATTACAAAGCTGTCATCATCAAGACAGTATGGTACTGGCACAAAAACAGACACATAGATCAATGGAACAGAATCGAGAGCCCAGAAATGGACCCTCAACTCTATGGTCAACTTATCTTTGACAAAGCAGGAAAGAATGTCCAATGGCAAAAAGACAGTCTCTTCAACAAATGGTGTTGGGAAAATTGGACAGCCACATGCAGAAGAATGAAACTGGATCATTTCCTTACACCACACACAAAAATAGACTCCAAATGGTTGAAAGACCTAAACGTGAGACAGGAGTCCATCCAAATCCTAAAGGAGAACACAGGTAGCAACCTCTTCGACCTCAGCGGCAGCAACTTCTTCCTAGAAACATCACCAAAGGCACAGGAAGCCAGGGCAAAAATGAACTATTGGGATTTCATCAAGATAAAAAGCTTTTGCACAGCAAAAGAAACAGTCCACAAAACCAAAAGACAACCGACAGAATGGGAGAAAATATTTGCAAATGACATATCAGATAAAGGGCTACTATCCAAAATCTATAAAGAACTTATCAAACTCCCAAAGAACAAATAATCCAGTCAAGAAATGGGCAGAAGACATGAACAGACATTTTTCCAAAGAAGACATCTAAATGGCCAACAGGCACATGAAAAAGTGCTCACCATCACTCGGCATCAGGGAAATCCAAATCAAAACCTCAATGAGATACCACCTCACACCCGTCAGAATGGCTAAAATTAACAAGTCAGGGAACGAGAGATGTTGGCGGGGATGTGGAGAAAGGGGAACCCTCCTACACTGTTGGTGGGAATGCAAGCTGGTGCAACCCCTCTGGAAAACAGTATGGAGGTCCTCAAACAGTTGAAATTAGAACTACCATTCGATCCACCAATTGCACTACTGGGTATTTACCCCAAAGATACAAATGTAGGGATCTGAAGGGGTATGTGCACCCCAATGTTTATAGCAGCAATGTCCACAATAGCCAAACTGTGGAAAGAGCCAAGATGTCCATCGACAGATGAATGGATAAAGAAGAAGTGGTATATATACACAATGGAATATTATGCAGCCATCAAAAGGAATGAGATCTTGCCATTTGCAATGACGTGGATGGAACTGGAGGGGGTTATGCTGAGTGAAATAAGTCAATCACAGAAAGACATGTATCATATGACCTCACTGATATGAGGAAATCTTAATCTCAGGTATAAACTGAGGGTTGCTGGAGTGGTGGGGGGTGGGAGGGATGGGGTGGCTGGGTGATAGACATTGGGGAAGATATGTGCTACGGTGAGCGCTGTGAATTGTGTAAGACTGTTGAATCACAGATCTGTACTTCTGAAACAAATAATGCAACATATTTAAAAAAAAAGAAAAAGAAGATAGCAGGAGAGGAAGAATGAAGAGGAGTAAGTCAGAGGGGGAGACGAACCAGGAGAGATGATGGACTCTGAAAAATAAACTGAGGTTTCTAGAGGGGAGGAGGGTAGGGGGATGGGTTAGCCTGGTGATGGGTATTAAAGAGGGCACATTCTGCATGGAGCACTGGGTGTTATGTACAAACAATGAATCATGGAACACCACACCAAAACAAATTATGTAATATATGGTGATTAACATAACAATAAAAAAAATAAAAAAAAAATCAGGTGGGCCAAGGGGATGAAGTTGGGCTGCCAAAACTATCTGCTACACACAGATCACCTTCTCTGACCCAAATTTTGTTATCTTTGTTGATTTCAGCTTAACACCTACATGTTTGGAATCTAGGAATAATTGATAAATTCTTGGTCTAAGAACAAATCCTAATGTAAGGTAGAAGATACTAGAAAGATAAGTGCTGCCATAAACCAAAACTTACAGGATACAGAAAATAGAATTTAAAAAAAGAACTTAAACTACTTTTAGCACTTTCTATGTTTGTGAACAAATGTCACTTCTGCCTTTTTGGATTTTGTGTGTGTGTGTGTGTGTGTGTGTGTGTGTGTACACACACACACATATATATATAAAATCATATGTCTACAATAGGAGAACCCAATGAACTAAAAAGCAGTGATTCTGTGGAAAGACCAAGAAAATAGAAACCTGGTGAAACTGGTATGGGTGGGCTGTTAGTGCCCACCCATATTCCTGTCTTAACACATTAGTGAACACAGGCTAATATCCAACTGCAAGTGTCACTTTGCTGCCTGAGGGCTTTCCCCAAAGCCATAGAAGATCCCTTTGTCTTTGCACAGGACAGACCTGACAGGCTGGTGAATTAACACATCTTTGAAGTTAGTCTGTAAAATGTCCCAGTGTGTTTGTAGCTCCAATCATTCCCAGTGGTTAAGAGCTTTAGTAACACGTCACATATTGGTTGCCTTCTTTGGTCTCTTCTCCCCATTCTGCTCACTGATGTTTCCTAAATCTACTTGCACCCAAATTCTTAGGATCTACTTTTGGGAAAACTCAAAATAATTGGTCAAAAAGATGCTCCAAGTAAACATTTGGATTTTTGAAATGGAATGCAATTACAGATACAGAATAAGAATTTTATGAGCCACTTTATGCCAATTTTGAAAACTTGGATAACATGAACATTTCTAGAAAAAACAGTATTCACCATAACACAATCAAGAAACAGCTTATCTGAATAGCTCCATAAATAAACTCAGGCCCAGACTGTTTCTTAATTAAGCTCTCTCAACAGTTAACTCCAATCTTACAAAGTCTTCCAGAGAAAAGAGAAAGGGACTTTCTCAACTCACTTCAAAGCCTGAATGACCTTATTTATGAAACTAAGAGCACAGAAAGAAAATTGGGAGCTGGTACTCATGAACAATCTCAACAGACTATAGTTAATAAAATCTAGCAACATATACATATATAAAAACACTATAAAATGGACTTTTCAGGAATGAAAGTTCGGTTCAAATTTGGTGTATCCATCAGGGTCAAACAAAAATACAAATTCCCTTTGCTTGATATATCCAGAGTGTTTTCTAGTACAATTGACTTTAATATGGGTGATGGAAAACTGGAAAAGCTTAACAGGGTTATTGAAGCAACCCAGAGATTAACTTTATACTTTATAATTCATATACTTTATACTTCAGTATACTTCAAGTATAAAGTATACTTCATATACTTTATAATTCAGTTTTGACTGTTCTAGAACTCCATATAATCTGACAGATTGTTTCCTGGGATAGAAGGAAGCTTTATTAGGTTATAGAAATGTTCTTCTTGCCCAGGAAATTAGGTAACGATAAACATATCAAAACTCATTGTACACTTAGAATATATGCATTTATTACGTGTACCTTATATCAAATTTTAAGTAAAATAACATATCTTTAGTTGAAGAATGCTGCTAATTTTTACTTCAATGGACACACCGATTCATTTCATTGTGGCCCCAATACCCAACTCCTTGGCTACCTCTCCAGAATTGCTCATTAATTTCTTGTTTTCATATTTTTGAACCATAACAATATATTTGTGTTTTTTCAGGCTTTTATATAAACCATAATCCTTCTGTGGTCTATTCACTCATTGTGATATTTATCCATGCATGCTCCCATAATTTATTCATTATTCATCACCAGTTTATTCCAACTGATAAGTTGTAAAGGTTCATGCATTTTCCTGTTTGTGGACTTTGGGTCCAGATGCTTGCTTTTATGACCAGTGTTGCTTTGTACATTCCTGGACAACTCTTATACAGGTATACAATATCTCCTTATGGGTATATCTCTCACAGGTATATACCTGGAAGTGGGTGTTAGAGCCTGGATATTTTTAACCTTACCAGTAGGATATAATGATTTCCTTTTGTTCCACATCCTTGCAAACTCTTAGTATAGGCAAAAAAAAAATTTAAATCAGACAAAACCATAATGGCATAATACAAGAACGATAACTTTAATTGATTATATACATGAAAATATGTTCAACTTGAATAGTTTTTGGCAAGATCTAATGGCAGATCTTTAACCTTATTTTTAGGCTCTTATTTCTAGTTCTTCACATATTCTAGGTATTAATTTTCTTCCCAGTTGTACCTTCTCCTTTCATCCCCTTATATCTTTTGAACATAAATTCTTAATAGTTCATGGATAATACTTTGTATATTTAGGAAACCTTTTCTTACTAAAGTCCTAAATATATTTTATATTATAAATTTCTGCCTCAGGCTTAAGTATTAACACTAGTTACAAACCAATTACAGATTAATTCTACTTTTTTCCTATCTATAACCTATTGAAGGGTACATCGTTCCCCACCTCCCCCCACTGACACCCGCACCCAGCCAGCAATAGAACTGTTAGTATTAAGTTGCCATATGCATGGGTTCATGTCTAAATTCTGTTCTTTTAGTCTACCTGTCCATCCCAGTCCAGTACCATACTTTAACACCTATACAAAACTGACAGCTTATATAATCCTAACAGATTGATTTGGTAGTTGACACACTTCCATGTCGAGCGCTTAACCTTACTTAACCATAACAGCATTTACCCAAAATGCAAGTGAAAGTTAAAACTGCTGCCCTCCCCCTACTTACCAGCAAATGTGGTGAATCAAAAACAATATCACACCCTAGGAGGGAGTGGTAAAGATTACATTTACAAATATCTAAAAGAAACAGGGACAGTGGTGCTCATCGTATCTCCATTTAATTCACCAATCTGATGGCTGCAAAAAAACAAAGGATCTGGAGTGAGTTTGCTAGGTCTACCAGGTAGTAGCTTCTTCTACAGCTGCCGGGACATCAAACATCTTTGCTAAGAAAGATCACCTTAACCTCAGATAACATGGTATGTAATCATTAATATGATAAATATGTTCTATCAGAAAATCAGAAGTAGTTCACATTTCCATTGACTAGACAGCATTATAAACTGTCTTGTCCCAGAGCTGTGTAAACTCTTCCATAATCTCATAATAGTTCAAAGAACCATCAATGTCTGAAGGACATCATACTGACTCACCCTACTGATGGCATGCTAACTGGACTAAATGAGTAGAAAGGGGCTAACACATTGGAAGTATTGGTAAGGCAATATGCTTCATGGTGTAGAAGACCATTCAGATTGAAGGGCCCAGCCTATCAGTAAAATTTTTATAGCTCCAACTCAAGGGTGTGTTGGGATATTTCATGCCAAGTAGAAGATGTATTACTGTACCTTCCACCATGAAGGAAGCATAACACCTGGTGGGGCTTCTTAGGTTTGAAGGCAACATATTCCAACCTAGGATGACTGCTCTAACCCACATATTGAATGGCAAAGAAAGCTGCAAACTCCAAGTGGGGCCCAGAGAAGAAACCAGCTCTTTAATAGGCCTAGCCAGCCTATGCTGCTTGAGCCAGATGATCTAGCAAACCCTATTAGCATGACTGAGCAATTCCTTCTAAAAGGGCCGAGGTACTAAATATTTTAAGCTTTGTAGGACCTATGGTGTCTGCAAATATTAACTCTACCATTGTAGTGCAAAAGCAGCTATAGACCACTACAAAGGGGAGGAAAAACAGGTCAGCAGCAGTCCTATATAAACTCAAAAATTGTTATAGCTTTAACTCTTAAATTAGGTCTGAAGTCCATTTCAAATTAACCTTTATGTATGGATTAAGGTATGAGGTAGGATTTGTGATGAACTCTTTTCCATATGAATACCTAATTGTTTTAGTCATGTTTGCTATAAAAAAAAAAAACCTTATTGAATTATGTTCGTGCCTTTGTTAAAGACTGAGCATAGAGACCTATTCTGGATTCCTATTGATGTAAACAGGAAAGCACTCAATGCCCAGGTACAAGGAATAGGACTGTTGGACATCTCCCAGCTATTAGTTCTTCAGGGTCTGCTTTAGCTTTTGATGTGAGGTCCTGCTCTTCAGGGTGGCCCCCAACCAATGACTGTACCACCACCTTGGTCAGTCATTGGCTGGAGGCTGTCCAGAGAAGAGCTTGCCCTTGTCTACTGCTACTTTGGTCAAAGACCTAGCTATTTCTATCCATTTTGCTCCTCCCCCCTGGAGCAAATTTTCTCCATTGCAGACACTGCCAGGTCTTCATTACAATCTTGTGGGCCCTCTTCTCCCTCTTCCAAGTATTACTCTCTAAAATCTTTTGCACCCCTAAACTTCGCATAGTCTTTCCAGACAGCTTAAACTGGCAAGTGATCTATGACTACTCTTATGCCAATATCATTATCTTGACTATTGTAGCCTTTAGTCTCAATTGGGTAGTAAAGGTCCTCTAACTTTGTTCTATATTAGAATTACCTCAGCTATTCAATCTTTATTTCCTTATGAATTAGTGTCATTTACTACAGAAAGGGCTCGTATCTTGTTTAGTATTATGTTGCCTCTTCTCCCCATAGCTCTATATGGTCATCTTAACATAAGGTTTATTCATGGATTAAAGATCATTCTACTTAGATCTTTTTTCTCAATAACATTTTAGATAAATGTTATACTTCAGAAATCAAACAATCAATTGAAAATAAGACCTTTTGTCTGTCATCATTGGCTCAGTTCTTTTTAACGGACTTTAGTTCAACAAACACTTTAAGAGAATTAGCTTCGTTGGTATCAAAAAACAAAAGCAAAAAGGGATCAGTGGAGTAACTCAGATTAGTAATAGCAGACAGCCATTAGCACCTCATTACACTAATGAGATAAAGGGAAGATATGGTGGTCCAGAGCCCAGGAACTAGGGCTACTTGAAGGCTATCTGGTAGAAGCAGGTGGCATGGAGGGTATGGAGTCACTGTGAGATGGTGCTCAAACCTGAGAGAAAAGTCAAAGTATTTGAGCTTCTATTTCTCTATTGTCTAGTATTGTTAGTATGTGCCATTTGCTAAACAAGCCAGAAGCTTGTCAGATGTTTTAGTTATCTACTGCTACATAACAATATTATGACTGTTGTAGCCTAAATCAACACATATTTTTTAGCTCCGTTCCTATGGATCAAGAGTCTAGGCATAGTTTAACTGGCTTCTCTGCTTCATGGTTTCACAAAGCCACTGTTAAGGTGTCGGTTGGGCTGCATTCTTAACTGAAGGCTTGACTGGGAAAGAATCTACTTCCAAAGTCAGATGGTTGTTAAAATTCTATTTCTTGTGGTTTTGGACTAAGATTTAGTTTCTTGTTGGCTTTTGGCTGGCAGCCATCCTGTTTATAGAGATTTCTCTGGTTTTCTTGCCACATGGGTTCCCCAAACACCAATGATTGCTTCATAAAAGCCAAAATGGAAATAGTATATCTACAAGATGAACATCCCAATCTTATGTAAACTAAGCATGGAAAGGACATGTTTTCACTTTGTCTATCTTATTAGACACAAGGAATAGGTCCTGCCCATACTTAAGGATCTTCACAACTATGTGAATACCAGAGGCAAGGATCATGAGGGCTATCTTAGAGGTGAGGGGGAACCTGGAAAGTGTGGTTTGCAGGGAGAAGTGTGGCAAAGTATCTAAAGACAAAACAATGGACTGGCGTGAACCTGATCTTTTAGATGCCAAATATCAAATGATTTAAACCAGAACTATTTTGTCAACATCTATTTCCTCTTCTGCTTATTGATTTCACTCCATTCCAAACTCTCCTATAGCCAATTACTCTAATA
The DNA here is from genome assembly GCF_037043125.1 of Eumetopias jubatus. Lineage (NCBI taxonomy): Eukaryota > Metazoa > Chordata > Mammalia > Carnivora > Otariidae > Eumetopias > Eumetopias jubatus. The sequence goes on from NW_028274812.1 coordinate 112,358,985, forward strand.
TGTGTTAAATGTCTGAAAACATGCATTTATCCTTGGGTAATAAAAGAGGTTATATGTATTTTTAATTTACATAAGTGATACTGTGCTATAGATCTCATTTTCATTAAATACTCCAAGATTGGTGATGGTTGTTATGCTACATCCATCTTGATTCTTAGCTTCTGTAATTTTACTTTTCATTTTCTGTAATAAACCTCTAGATTCATTGCTAACTTTTCTTGTAGATATACTATTTCCCTTTTGGCTTTTATGAAGCAGTCATTGGTGTTTGGGGAACCCATGTGGCAAGAAAACCAGAGAAGTCTCTATAAACAGGATGGCTGCCAGCCAAAAGCCAACAAGAAACTAAATCTTAGTCCAAAGCCACAAGAAATAGAATCTTACTAACAACCATCTGAGTTTGGAAGTAGATTCTTTCCCAGTCAAGCCTTCAGTTAAGAATGCAGCCCAACCGACACCTTGACAGTGGCTTTGTGAGACCATGAAGCTCATTGCTAACTTTTCTTAATACCACAATGAATGTTCTTGAATACTCCCTTTATGAATCTATGAAAGTATGTGGGATAATTCTAGGAATGTGACTCATTGGGTTACATTTCTTGATCTCCTGTCTAACTTCATTGAAGTAGAAGAAAAAATCTGGAACTCTATGCTAAACTGATAATTATACATTAAACTCTGTACCCTATTAACAGAGCATACATTTTCCAGATATCCCTCAAAAACAAATAGAAATCAATATTATAATAGGCCAGAGAATCTTAAATTTCAAAACATAGAAATTACATTGTCACAGGAGAATATAACTTAGAGGAAAAAAAAATTCCTATAGCCTTCCAATTTAAAGTGCTTTGCTTTATAACTACTGGATCAAAGGATAAACACCCAGAGGTAAACTCATAACCTTAAATACTTTTAAAAAACACATTTTGCCATTGTATATATGTACCACATCTTCTTTATCCATTCGTCCATTGAAGGGCATTTCAGTTCTTTCCACAATTTGGCTATTGTGGACATTGCTGCTATGAACATTGGGGTGCATGTGCCCCTCCTTTTGACTACATCTGTATCTTTGGAGTAAATACCTAATAGTGCAATCTCTGGGTCATAGGATAGCTCTATTTTATTTTTTATTTATTTGAGAGAGAGAGAGATTGAGAGAGAGCACAAGAGGGGGTAGGGTCAGAGGAAGAAGCAGACTCCCTGCTGAGCAAGGAGCCTGATGCAGGACTCGATCCCAGGACTCTGGGATCATGACCTGAGCTGAAGGCAGTCATTTAACCAACTGAGCCACTGAGGCACCCAGGGTAGCTCTATTTTTAACGTCTTGAGGAATGGTACATATATATAACGGAATATTACTCAGCCATCAGAAAGGATGAATACCCACCATTTGCATTGACATGGACGGAACTGGAGGGGATTATGATAAGTGAAATAAGTGAAGCAGAGAAAGACAATTACCATATGGTGTCACTCATATGTAAAACATAAGGAATAGAGTAGAGGACCACAGGGGAAGGGAGGGAAAACTGAACGGGAAGAAATCAGACAGGGAGATAAACCATGAGAGACTCTGGACTCCAGGAAGCAAACTGTGGGTTACAGAAGGGAGGGGGGTGGGGGGATGGGGTGACCGGTGATGGGTATTAAGGAGAGCATGTGTTGGGATGAGCTCTCGGTGTTTTATGCAACTAATGAATCATTGAATACTACAACAAAAATGTACTTATGATGTACTATAGATTGGCTAACTGAACATAATGAAAAATAAATAAATAAACACATTTGTTTGTTTTAATGACAAAACATTCAAGCCTAACCATAGCTTTAGCCAAATTCTACAAACACTTTTTTGTTTAAGATCACTAAAGAACAAGAAAACAAGCAGAAAATGACACAGAGCTGATACATGAGTTGGCTCTTCAAGGAACTGGGATGGGTGGGGAATAGACTTCTGCTAGCCTTTTTGGGGGTTATGAGGTAGATGTATATTGGATAAATGATGGGACCTGGCCACTAATGGGTCACTTAGCTTTGGACAAATGGTTTCTCTGTTTGAACTTACCATCTCTAAGCTAAGATGAGATCAGAAAGAAGAAAGAGAGAGGGAGAAGTTTGACAACATATGATTTAAGTAAATACTAGCCCTAATTTTGACTTAAAACTAATGAGCCAGTATATCTGAGCTTATGAACACCAAGAGGCCTGAGCAACTGAGTCTATATGGTTCAGTAGAGGTCCCTCTTCTATCCTCCACCTTTGAGCATGGACCCACAGGAAGTTGTACTCTTCCCCAGGAGGTTAGAAATAGGTGTCCCTGGGCAGTGTTGTCTTAAGCAGAAGATAGTGCTCTGTGCAGGACCCATGGGACATGAACTCTAGTTGTTATGGGGGAACAGGACTATCTTAAGTCTAGCACTGCTTTTGACCTCTCATTTCAAGCATGGCTATGTTGTAGTTTATGAACTTCTTTCTACAATATTGACAAATAAAGTAGGGAAAAATAAATGTCTTCAGCATGTGCTCAGTTTACCACCTTGAACTTAAAATATGATAGCTACAAACACTTTCTCCCTTTCCAACATCAACATTATCTAACTTGCTAGGACAACATTACACTGGTAAAAAATTGCAATAGCAGTAATGCCATTTTTCTAACTAAATTGGATGCTTCTAATGGTTCATAATTAAATGATGTTTGCTCTCAGCCTTTGGAGGATTCCCTGTATCAAGTTACAGACATTTCCTTTTATTCCTAGCTTGACAGAATTTACTCAAAGTTTACAAATGCTTTTTTTTGAAACTTTAGATAATGTGGTTTATCTCCTTTAACACATTAATGCAGTGAGTTATTGATATCCCTCCCCATATTGATCTATCCTTGCATTTCTGAGATAAATTCTACTTGGTCCCTATATATTAATTTAATATACTGCCATGTTTGATTTTCAGTATTTTTAGCTTCTTTGAATCTTTGTTAATGATGTTGACCTATAGTTTGCTGTTCCCATTCTCTATGGTATCAAATTATGCTAGCTTTATAAAACTAGGGATTTTCATCTTTATTTTGGCATTTTCTTTCTTTGTGCAATGTATCCTCTTTTATCACTCAGTGTCCAAACCAGGAAAACAGAAAACATTTTAAGTATTTACTACAAAGGGAATCTAATCCAGATAATGAGTTCTTCTGAAAATGAACGTGCTAGAAGCCAAACAAGGGATTGAGATAGTGAGGAACGTGAAAAATGAGAAGCTGCAGGGAACCAGTATCACTCTAGGATGGGAAGATAATGAGGCAAAAACCATGTCAGGAAGCCCAGGCTGGGGTACCTGGAGAAAGAGAAGCCAAGGTGGGTCTAAGTCTCAGAGGAGCTACCTGAGACAAAGAAAGGGAAGAAATACATTGGACTCCGGCCACCCTCCAATCCCCCACAAGCCTTCTCACTGGGCAAAAACAGCTAAGAGCCAACAGAATGAGGAGACTGGGAAATTCAGCCTGCAAGTACAAGATCAGCCCTCTGCAGTACACTGACTAGAACAGAAGGGTAAAGACTGAAACTGAGAACAAATGTCAACAGTTTTGGATTCATTCCAAGTTCTTGCTATCTGAACAATGCTATGAACATTCTTGAATGTGTTTCCTGGTGTACATATTTAAGAGATTCTTTATGGTGTATATCCAGGAGTTGTTGGGCATGTGGACCTTATAGTTTATTGGAAATCACCCAACTGTATTACAGTGCATTTGTAATGTTTTCTATCCCCAGCTGTGTATTAAAGTTCTCCTTGTTCCTTGTCCCTAACAATATGAGTTTCAGGGATCTTGTTTGCTTCTCCAGACTGCCTTTCTCCATTCTCTTCTATGCTTCCAGAAGCTGACCTGAACACTTTATCACCCAGGCTCCCAGCCTTTTGATCTCTGATTTGGCCCTGCCAATGGGGTACACTGACAAGAGATCAGAAGGAAGATAACTACTTTTCCCTTGGCCCTTCGGGGGGTAGATAATGGTTCCTCCCCTTGGTTACTACACTATCCAGTGTGTTCTCTCTATACACTACCAACATCATTGTGAAAAATCCCTTTGTAAATTGTCCTATTCTAAACTGATCAAGCTCCCACTGGGTCTCAGAATGATAGTCGGGTATTCTTTATCTTTTGAAAGGTTGCCGATCTGGGCTTCTATAATCTTGTGTTTAACTTCCATCCCCAATCATTAGTGTTGTTGACCATCTTCATGTCACTGGCTATTTCTGCTTACATGAGTTTTTCTGAGTTATAGAAGTTCATTATATAATCTGAATATTAGCCTCTTCTTGGGTTTATATGGTACAAATATTTTCTCCAAATTTAAAATGTGTTTTGTCTCTATGATACCCCCTTAATTCTCAATTCTTTTATATAACACAAATTAATACTTAATGTGTTTTTTTACATACCAAAGAATTTCTTCTACTTTACTTCAAAGTCCTAAAATAACTTTAGAAGACAACAGAATAAGCTGCCTTTTACATCTACATCTTTAATATATCCGGAATTGATACTTTCTGACATGGTGAGAGGTAGGGTCCATACTCATGCTTTTCTGTATGAATAACTTCCTGTCTTAGACTCATTTATGGAAGCATTCATTCCTGGCTCACCCCCTCCCTGCTCTGAGGCAGCTGTCACTTTAGACTTCCGCATACTTGAGTCTATTCTGGGTTCTTCATTCTGTTCTGTTGGTCTTCATTACCACTTTTTAGTCTTTTTCTAGTAGAACATGCCTCTGCTTTGTTTTTCTTTAGCAGTGCATTAGCTATTCTGGCCCCTTTGCTTTTTCATATAAATTTAGAATGAACTTGTCAATTACTGGAGAAAACAAAACTTTTGGAGTTTAATATAATCCTGTTAAATCTGATTATGGATGTATTTATTTTGGCATTCTGTTTGTGTTCTTAGAGCTTCTAGGATATGTGGTTGTTACTTTTTTAAAGTTTCAGATTTTCTATCTTTCTCTCCTACTTTTTAAAATAGACTATTTTAGGGCGCCTGTGCGACTCAGTTGGTTAAGTGACTGCCTTCGGCTCAGATCATGATCCTGGAGTCCCGGGATCGAGTCCCGCATCGGGCTCCCTGCTCAGTGGGGAGTCTGCTTCTCCCTCTGACCCTCCCCCCCTCATGTGCTCTCTCTCTCTCTCATTCTCGCTCTCTCAAATAAATAAATAAAATCTTTAAATAAAATAAAAATAAATAAAATAGACTATTTTAAAGCAATTTTAGGTTTATAGCAAAATTGAGCAGAAGTTAGTGTTCAAATGGTACTCCCTGGCCCCACTATTCTAAATCTTACATATTTCTTCTGCCTTCTTTACACTCTTCTCTCTCTGGGAATTTGATAATGTTAAACCATGAGATACTGTTCTGTATGTCTTGGTTCCTGAGGGGTTTGTTTTGTTTCAGTTTTTATTTTTATTTTTTCTATTCAAATGTCCTCAAGTTCATGGATTCTTTTTTCAACTGGGTCAAGTCTTTTTTTTTTCCCTTTCTTAAGTTTTTATTTATTTTTTTAAATTTTATTTTATTATGTTATGTTAGTCACCATACAATACCTCATTAGTTCTTTTTTTTTTTAAGATTTTATTTATTTATTTGACAGAGAGAGACACAGGAGAGAGGGAACACAAGCAGGGGGAGTGGGAAAGGGAGAGGCAGGCTTCCCGCCAAGCAGGGAGCCTGATGTGGGGCTCGATCCCAAGACCCTGAGATCATGACCTGAGCCGAAGGCAGACGCTTAATGACTGAGCCACCCAGGTGCCCCCATCATTAGTTTTTGATGTGGTGATCCACGATTCATTGTTTTCATATAACATCCAGTGTTCCATGCAGTACGTGTCCTTCTTAATACCCATCACCAGGCTAACCTATCCCCCCACCCCCCTCCCCTCTAAAACCCTCAGTTTGTTTCTCAGAGTCCATAGTCTCTCATGGTTCATCTCTCCCTCCGATTTCCACCCCCTTCATTTTTCCCTTCCTTCTCCTAATGTCCTCCATGCTATTCCTTATGTTCCACAAATAAGTGAAACCATATGATAATTGACTTTCTCTGTTTGACTTATTTCACTTAGCATAATCTCTCCAGTCCCACCCATGTTGATGTAAAAGTTGGGTATTCATCCTTTCTCATGGCTGAGTAATATTCCATTGTATATATGGACTAATCTTTATCCATTCATCTGTTGAAGGGCATCTTGGCTCTTTCCACAGTTTGGCTATTGTGGACATGCACTGGGGTGCATACGGCCCTTCTTTTCACTACATCTTTGTCTTTGGGGTAAATACCCAGGAGTGTAATTGCTGGGTCATAGGGTAGCTCTATTTTTAATTTTTTGAGGCTCCTCAATGCTGTTTTCCAGAGTGGCTGCACCAGTTTGCATTCCCACCAACAGTGTAAGAAGGTTCCCCTTTCTCCACAGCCTCTCCAACATTTGTTGTTCTTTGCCCTATCAATTTTTGCCATTATAACTGGTGGAAGGTGGTATCTCAATGTGGTTTCAATTTGAATTTCCCTGATGGCTAATGATGATGAACATTTTTTCATGTGTCTATTAGCCATTTGTATGTCTTCTTCAGAGAAGTGTCTGTTCATGCCTTCTGCCCATTTTTTGACTTGATTATTTGTTTTGGGGGGGTTGAGTTTGAGAAGTTCTTTATAGATCTTGGATACCAGCCCTTCATCTGTAGTGTCATTTGCAAATACCTTCTCCCATTCTGTGGGTGGCCTCCTTGTTTTGTTGACATTTCCTTTGCTGTGCAGAAGCTTTTTATCTTGATGAAGTCCCAAAAGTTCATTTTTGCTTTTGTTTCACTAGCTTTTGTAGATGTATCTTGAAAGAAGTTGCTGTAGGTGATGTCAAAGAGGTTATTGCCTATGTTCTCCTCTAGGATTTTGATGGATTCCTGTCTCACATTGAGGTCTTTCATCCATTTTGAGTTTATCCTTGTGTATGGTGTTAGAGAATGGTCAAGTTTCATTCTTCTGTATATAGCTGTCCAATTTTCCCAGCACCACTTATTGAAGAGACTGTCTTTTTTCCATTGCATATTTTTCCTGCTTTGTTGAAGATTATTTGATCATAGAGTTCAGGGTCCATATCTGGGCTTTTTATTCTCTAATGCTCTGAAATCTAGTCCACTGGTCTACATGTCTGTTTTTGTGCCAGTACCATGCTGTCTTGGTGATCACAGCTTTGTAATATAGCTTGAAATCGGGCAATGTGATGCCCCCAGCTTTGTTTTTCTTTTTCAACATTTCCTTGACAATTTGGGGTCTTTTCTGATTCCATACAAATTTCAGGATTGTTTGTGCCAGCACTTTGAAAAATGTCATTGGAATTTTGATCGGGATGGCATTGGGGGTATAGATTGCTCTGGGTAGCATAGAAATTTTAACAATGTTTATTCTTCTGATCCATGAGCATGAAATGTTTCTCCATCTTTTTGTGTCTTCTTCAATTTCTTCATGAGTGTTCTGTAGTTCCTAGAGTATAGATCCTTTACTTCTTTGGTTAGGTTTATTCTGAGGTATCTTATGGTTTTTGGTGCTATTATGAATGGAATCATTTCTCTAATTTCTCTTTCTACAGTTACATTGTTAGTGTATAAGAAAGCTCCTGATTTCTGTGCATTGATTTTTGTATCCTGCCACATTACTGAATTGGTGTATGAGTTCTAGTAATTTGGGGGTGGAGTCTTTTGAGTTTTCCACATAAAGTATCATGTCATCTGCGAAAAGAGAGAGTTTGACTTCTTCTTTGCCAATTTGAATACCTTTTATTTCTTTTTGTTGTCTGATTGTTGTTGCTAGGACTTCCAGTACTATGTTGAACAATAGTGGTGAGACATGTCACTATTGTTCAACATAGTACTGGAAGTCCTAGGTCAAGTCTTCTGATGAGACATATGGAGAAAATCTTTTTCTGATGCCATGGCTTTTGTTAATTTTTCCATTTAATGTTTTAATAGTTTCTTTTTTTCCCCTTTTCCTTTTATTTATTTTATTATGTTATGTTAGTCACCATACAATACATCATTGTAGTTTGTCTTTCTCTGCTGAAATTCTCTATTCATGCATGTTGTCTGCTAAATCTTATATCTGTTAGCTTAAAGCCCTTCTGGTATTCTAGCATCTGAGGTATCCCTGTTGGTTGACTATTTCATCCCTTTATAATAGGCAGTTCTTCCCATTCTCAGTTTGAGCACCAGCTATTGTGAGCAGATAAATAAAATTACCACCTAGAAGTGGGCTACTAGGCAGTTAGTATGTGTGGAGGGATGGGGTCTGCCTTGGTTTTGGGGTTTTATTATTCTCTTACCTTTATAGATTTCAGTTTTTGTACTGGAATCTGCTTTCCCCTTATGTTTATGGTGCCAGAGTTTTGTTTTGATTTTTCCACAGTGTTCCTGCCCATCCTCTGTTTCAGCCATTTCTCAACGCCTATGCCACAGAAAGGGTCTCTCCATAGCCTTCCCCTACACTTGCAGTAGACTGCTGGGCTTGTTACAAGTGCTAGGATTATGGCAAGGGCAGAGCCGTCTTCTATTCTCCTTGACCAGCCTTAATCTCAGGCTGGTCCTATGTGTCTGGGCCCTTGGAGTGGTGGTTTCTGAGCAACTCTGCCCTGTCCCAATGGCAGCAACACTTTCCCTGGTCTGAGCAGGAAAGCATATCCTACCTGTCCCCCAGCAGTATCATGCCTCTATTTCTATTGGTATAGGAATGGGTGCAGGCTATGGGGTTTCCTGCTCCCTTTCTCAACCTGACAACTTTACACATTTGAGGTGTTTAATCTATTGAAGTTATATTTATTCTATCTTTGGCCAGTGAAAGCCTCTGCCAAGAGTTGGTATTTCACAATTGTTCTCATCTACCTTAGGGGAACAAGACCACATTGCAGGTATTAAGGGAGTGGCAATAACTCCCAACATATTACACCAATGAACCCCACATTTTGGCGGGGATCAGAATCACCTACAAAACTTGGCGGAAAACATAAAGGGAAGACCCTTTCCTGCCTCAATAAGCCTGGGCCTTTATGCTTGACTAGCATTTCAGGGAATTCTGATACTGAGTTTTAGTAGCAATGATGCTATAATACAGAAGGTTCTCAGACTTCTCATCTGTGGTGAATGCAGATGACCTAGAGATCAAAGAGGATATACTGGCTTATACAATTTCTCTAGCATTTGAGAGCAAAGGAGGGAACAGTAATTACCAGGATTGAGAAGTTAGTTGTTAATGGCCAGAGTAGCACTGGAGAAAGAAAAGGGAAGCTCAGTTCAACTAACTACAAACTATGGCATCATCTAAAGGAATTGTCATCTCCTATAGCCAAAGTGCACATGTAGCTAAGAATCAGGCCCAGCATATGATCAGGACAATAGCAGAATTACAATGGGTGTTAAATTCTACCTCTGGTATACTAAAGTCTCCTATACTAAAGTGAGGCCCTGGTAAAGGAGTTAGAATATCGGTTTAGAGACATCTGGGAAGATGCTCTTCAGATCCTTGAACTACTAACTTCCCAGAATCCTTTGGACCTCTCCCTTTGCTTAAAGGTAATGCAGAGGCCTCACTTGAGACACCTCCCTCACAAGTTAATATTTACTCCTTATAAGAGATGCCCCATATCCCTCACATCTTCTAGCCCAATTGCTGGTGTCAAGTCCAGCATGACCTAAGTGGGGCAGTCTGTCCTTGACACAAAGAGAAAGGATTATTCACCAAAGGATCTGTAGGACCTGGCTACTCTGTGTCAGTAGGAACTCAGAACAGACTTATGGATTTTAAAGGCACTGGAGCAGAGACTGTAGAATAGAAAGCCAGATCATGGAGAGTTGATTGATGTGAGGTGCCCTCACAGGACTAACTAATGTCCTGGCAAAGACATGCAACCAGTCTTAATATGCTGCTGCTATAGCTATCAGAAGTTCTGGATAGGGTGGGGATGTGGAAAAATGGCCTAAAGCTTCAGTCTTCCAACTTTGCTGTACATTCAAATCATGTAGGGAGATTTTCGTTGAATCTTGACCCTTAATCTTCCCATAATCTTACAAATAGATCAATTTCAAGATATAAGACACAAGCATCAGAGTTTTTAGAATTCCCCAGGTGATTTTTGCCTTCAGCCAAGTTTGAGAGCCACTGATAGCAAATGAGGAGATGAGAGTTACCTTGGTAAGGTTTTGGGAAGGGGCTCAGCAATGGGCCTGCTAAAAGTTTTTTGTTTCCTTTTTTAAACAAGAGAATCCAGGATGCTCCCAGGTGCCCCAGGGGTCAGTCTTTTCCCTAAAAACAAGTGCTCCACACTAGTGATAGAAGGCACCAACCCCAGTGAGAAGCAGGAGTGGCTGTCGTCTACAGCCTGGGTTAGTGGTAGTATAGGTTTATATTGAATTGGACTCACTGGTGTCCATAAAAATAGTAGGATTCAGAAATAGCAGAGGTCAGGCAACAACACTAATCACATCTACATTGCCATAAAACCAGAGAAGCAAGTAGAAGTCTTGATCCACAAAGCAATTAGACTAAGACACAGCTAGCGCAAAAGATTGGCAGCCACAAAGGTATAGCTTGACCTGTATAACAAAAGCAATCAAGAGCGGGTGAAAAGACTTAAACTGGCTGCCCCAATAGGAAGCAACTATCTCTTAGTTCCCACACTTGAGCTAAATCCTAGCTAACTCACCTGTGATATTATAGCAAGTACATACAGTACATACAGTAGTGATTCCCCCAAAGTCCATCCTCATCCTATGATCGTCGATCTGAGGAACTATATACTGAAGAAAATACTAAGATCTTTCAGAAAGTGTTGGGTAAAGGGTTACACATCTTAGTGATATGAAGGATGGGAAAAGTGCTCATGAATTTCCAATTAGATTGAGGATGTAGGGGGCCAGTTAAATCAGACAAGGAGTGTTCTCCCAAGTGTCTGATACCACTCCATGGTTATTTCCCTAGTCCTTGATGACTAAATATGAAGGTATACTTGGAAAAACTCTCATATGTTTCTCCTATTCTGGGGAATATGTTTTAAAGCATATGAGGTAGGTGGCCTGAAGGGCTTGAATATTTGAGTAGAGAAATCAAGTGCTATCTGTTCCCTAGAGTGACCCAGCAGTCACTCCTTTCTCTACAACTAAAGAAGAGCACTAGTGAGGATGATACCAGTCTCCATGAGAAGCTGGTGTGTTGGAGGTCTCCTGTACGCCAAGTTTGATGGCAGGGTATACACAGAGCTAGGCTTCCTGGTGTCTGTGGGGATGGTAGGATTCAGAAAAGCAGAGGCCTGGCACCAGCACTTAATCACATCCACATTGCCTCTAAGGGTTGCCATAAAGAACCATGAAGCCAGAGTAGCAAGGAGAGATCCTAATCCACAGGGCTAGTAGACCAGGATCTATGGGGTTAATCAGAAAGATGGGTGGCCAACAGAAGTATCATTTGATTTATACAACCAAAAGGGATCAAGAGTAGATGAGCAGAGAATTAAGACCAGTTGCCCCAGTGGAAAGTCCACTATCATTTGCCCAGTACTCACACTTCAGCCAGTACTGGCTAACATGACAAGTACACAGAGCAGTGACTCCCCAAGTCCTTCCTTAAAAGCATCTATGGTCACTTAATTTGAGGAACTCTACCTTGTGAAAAGGAAACAACTCAGATTTTTTAAGAGTTGTTGGATACGTTACTGATATGAGGAACCCAAAGCCCTCATGACTTTTCTATTAAAGGGTATGGGGGAGATAGTTATCCCCTCCCAAGTTCGTCTTGCTCAGTCCAGTGAATTTCTGATCCATTCTGTGGTCATTTCTCATTACACTCGAAGGCCTGTAATGGTTGGACCCACTTGGCAGTTGGTAAAACCAAGTTGCTTCCTGATATACAGACTAAGGTTATACAGGCAGGAAAGACCTATGTTTCAACCCTAACCCTTCAAAGGGGAAGCCTGTGAAACTATACCCTGTCCAAGACTGAAAATTGGAATACTGTATATTGTAATGTATACTGGAATGGAAGTTATTACCATTCCCCTGAAGTCTTAAAGGATGTGGGAGTCATGGTTCTCATCAATCATATCCCCAATCAGTGTTGTGCATGGCACATGCAATAATCAGATGGACTCATGGCAGATCATGACCAAGCCCAACAGTAAGCACAAAAAGGAACACAGACTGCTATTGTATATTGCACAGCCCAGAGGCTGCTGGCCTGACATACTTCAGTATGGCCTCTTATCTAAAGTTGATACATCAGCTCTGGTGCACTTGATATTCTGCCATTCTGATAGATGGGTGCCAACAGCCACAATGAGCTGGGGCCATGGATGGAGTGTCTGAGGGTAAGAAAAATCTAGAATGGGTGGTAGGAGAAGAATATCAATCATGACCTGTTGCAAATTGGTTCTCCCAAAACAGGTGCCAGTACAATTTGGGGCATAAGATATTAAGGATCAGCAGCTGTGAAAACAATGGGAGGAGGCCGATTAAGCAGATAAAGAAGTCAAATTGAAGCATGTTAGAGAAACCTTCAGCAACTTGAGGGGCTCTGGTGTGAGAGTTGCCCATCAGTGTCCCATATTGTGCCTTACATGGCCATACCCTATTTTCCTTTTTCACTCACTGTGTTGCCCCAGGAAGAACTCTGCTTTGAGTAGGGAGGCTCTGGCACAGACCTTGAAGGAACTGGTGAACTGGCAAACTCCAATTCCAGGCTGGGCAGCATGTTGGCCAGGCTAGATTGCCATAGTGGCAGGTAGAAGGGAGCTGAAGTCCTGTGAAAAGCGGGAAATAGATGTAGATCACATCAGCTGCTTTGCCCATGTGCTTGAACTTCCCAATTGCCAACCTTCCCACTTACAAGTGGGGCCTGCTCCCCCCTGCTTTACCAAGGCTGTCAACTTATTGCTGTCCTTTTATCGCATAGCCTGGTTAGTATAAAGCAGCCATCTGCCTCTCTTTGAAGTCTATTTGTTCCTTTCTCATTTCCCTAGCTTGTTCTGTGTTTTGGTATGACCTTGGGTCATACCAATGTTGATTTCTCCTCACCTAGTAGTAGTTCTATTCCTGCCCTAGTATGAGTTCCCTATAGGGCCTGGTGTTACCAGAATTCTTTAGCCTGACTACATTGAGACATCCCCATCATTGGAGTCAGCTGAGCTGATAGGTGGCCAGATGGTTTCTAACAGTAGGAACTAGGTACCCAGCTTTCAGCTGGGAACACCAAATTTGAGCAACTATCATCTGGATGCCCTGATGTCTGGGAAGGCTGACATAATGGAGAAAATTAACTATAAGCAAAGTCAACGTGGACAAAATTTATAATAAAGGATTTATCAAAATCTCATGTCAAAAATACAAATCTAGAAAAGTATCATCAATGTTGTCAGAAAGATACAATCAGACACTAGTGCCTTCTGATCAAAGTTCAGAGCACAGCACTTCTGGATTCAAGCATGCACCATTCTGGACTCCTTCACCTGCCAGGAGTCTGGTTCCAATAGCTCTAACACTAGTTAGTACTTTTCCTGCAGTCTGGGAAGAAAGGTTGCTGCTACCTCCACTATTGCCACAAAACAAGGGATTTTTAGGGCTGCATCATGAGTCTTCAGGTTGTTCACAGCCTTGCCTTATTGTGCCTCACTTGGAGTGTAAGACCATTGGGGACCCTCTGAATTCACGTCAGATTGCAGAGGAGTTAATAGTCCCTGGGGCAACTTTGAGAGTGGGCGAAAGTAGCTGGTGAATATTCTCTATCACTTGGAGGGATTTGGGGGAAAATAACTTCCTTTGCCTCCAAAGACTTTCAGGCCAAGTAAGAAATCAGCTTTTTAGGAAGCTTTGACGAACCCAAAAATATACTTTGTCATATTTGCCATCCCCCCTTCCCTGTCTTTGCCTCCTGTTTTTCTTTATTATAATGAAGTACAATCCTATCAGCAAAATAATTTTGCTTCAGGCTCTGTCTTGGAATACATGGTCTAAAACCACCACCTATTTTACTGTTCTTGCTAAAATACAAATTTGAATCTGAAGTGCCTAGATCTAACTTTTAATTTATAGAAGACAGAACACAAATGATACCATGAGAATAAAGTCTTCAAAATCTAGATTCTGGAACTATTCACAGAGCAAATGATCCAGTTTTAAGAAACCGTTCAAAACTGAGTGGATTTGGATCTTGATTGAAAAGAGGCTTCAAGGGTATTGGTGAAACTTCATTTCTTGACATGCATTGTTTATAAACATAGATGTTTACTAATTCTTTAAAACTACATAGGTCATAAATATTTCCCTTCCTGAAACAGAGCAGGTCAAAAATTTGGGGAAGGGGGAACACAATCAGAAATGGGACAACAATTGGATTTTTGGTTAGGAGGATTCCAAGGTTTCAGTAGCTGGAAGAAATGTAGAGGATTGGTGAGAGGTAGAATATTCAGTTATGACCTGTTGAAGGTTTGAGGTAATTAAGATCTTAGTGATTCCAAGGTCCTCAGAGGTGCTCCATTAGATGATGGTGCCTCTTATTAAAATGAGAGGCAAGGTGAGAGGAAGAAGTTTCATTCTGTTGGAACTTGATTCCTGTAGGTCATTCAGGTAGAAATGGACATTGGTAACTAGAGGCTAGACAGAACCCTGGGTGGAGAAGGGGACCTGTAGGTGAGCAAGTGCAATATGGTTAGTGACTGAGCTTACCCCATGTCTTTTAGACCCTTTTGGGGGGGAAACCCAAGCTGAGGCTGATGTGCAGGTAATTTATTGAGAATATAGCAGGACCAAGAGTTAGTGGGAAATTAGAGACAAGAAAGATGCATTGAGCTGGTCATCACTACAAGTGACTGTTTCATCCACTGATTGCCAGGGGAAGAGAGAAGAATTTCTCTCTTAGAGAGAGGGGCTATTGCCCCTATTGATCAAATATTGCCAAGTGTAACTCCATGGTTTCTGGGTCATGTGTGCATAAGCACTGAGCAGATTTCCAATGGCATCTATGTGATAGAAGCTCCAGAACAGAACGTCAGGTGGGCGGCATGTTGGGTTGCTCTTGGGTGAAACTTGTCCCTGTAGCAATGGCTTAAAGGAGAGGTGAGGTCAGAGAGAAGTGGTACACAAACATTTCCAACCCGCTCCACGGGAGCACACAGAGAAGTAAACATAATTGGGTCCCCAGGCAACATCAACCTTTAAGCGACAGGTAGAACAAGATGCCTAAAGGAAGACTTTAAGGATTAATAGTGACGGAAAGAGGGAAAGTTGCTACAAAATCTATGGGGGCGGGGAGGTTCAAAAAGGAGGGATTAGAAAAATGGTATCAGGGGGCAGAGCAAGGTTGCGGAGGAGTAGGAGACCTGGATTTCGTCTAGTCTCAGGAATTCAGCTGAATAGGGATCAAACCATTCTGAACACCAACGAACTCAACAGGAGACCGAAGAAGAGAGTAGCAACAACTCTCTCAACAGAGAAGCGACCACTTACTGGAAGGTAGGACGTGCGGAGAACTGAATCCGAGGCAGTATTTGGGAGGATAGATGGCGGGGGAGGGGGCCTCCGTTGGCCGCTTCTGGCAAGTGATAGAGCTGCGAAGCACAAAATCAGAACTTTTAGAAGTTGGCTCCGCTGAGGGACGTCGCTCCAGTGGCTGAGCAGGGGGTGGAACCCTCGTGGGACAGTGTGGTCTCAGGACCCTCAGGGTCACAGAAAGACTGGGGGTGCCTGAGTGCAGCAGAGCTCCCAGGTATTGGAGTGGGGAAGCCGGCTACAGAGACAGAGCTGAGGCATGGGCTCTCAGCTCGGGGTTGCCATAAACTGTGATCTGCGGCCCAGTCAGGCCACTGCTCCTCTAGCAGGGACCCAACAAGCGGCAGATCCGGGGAGACTCCCCTCCCTCCCCCAGGAGGAGCAGCGCGGGAGAACACCGCAGGGATCTGCTGAGTTTGGAGACTCCACACGGGGTCGGGTGCCAGAGATAGAAACACTCGGTCACAGACCAGGTGAGCACACGGTGCGCCAGGAGACGAGGGAGATGGGAGTGACTGCTTTTCCCTGAGGGCGCACTGAGGAGCAGGGCCCCGAGTTCTCAGCTCCTCCAGTGGAGATTGGGAGGCCACCATTTTCAACCTGGTCCTCCAAAGCTGTACCAGAGCTTGCAGGGAAAAAAAGCTCCTGAGAGCAAACCCGAGCAGCTTGCTTAGGCCGGATTCACAAGGGCGGGGCAATTCTGCCTCCGGCAAAGACATTTGGGAACCATGGCAACAGGCCCCTCCCCCAGAAGATCAGCATGAACAGCCAGCAAGCCAAGACCAAGTTTACCGATCAAGGAGAACGGGAGAACTCCAGCGCTAGGGGAATACTGCACATAGAATTCATGGCTTCTTTTACCATGATTCATTAGTTTTTCAAAGTTAATTTTTTTAAACGGTTTTCTTTAATTTTTCTTTTTCCCTTTTTCAACCAACATCTTATCAATCCCTTTTAAAAAAAAAAAAACATTTTTTATTTTTAATTTTTAGAGTCATATTTTATCCCTTCATAGTAGTTACCCTTATTTTGGGCATATATATATAAGTTGTTCTCTCTTAAAAATTTTGAGATACAGATTCTCCTAACAGATCAAAATATACCCTAAATCACTAGTGTATGGCTTTGTTCTAGTCTCCTGCCTGATCACATTCTCTACCTTTTTTTTTTCTTTTCCTTTCTTTTTTTTTTAAATCTTCTTTCTTTTTTCAAACAACTCCTTATCTTATCAATTCCTTTTATAAAATCTTTGATAATTTTCATCTTTACAGTCGTCTTCCATCCGTTCATTGTATCAACCCTTAATTTGTACATATATATAAGTCTTTCTTTCTTTTAAAATTTTAGGAGGCACTTTTTTCTAACAGACCAAAATACGCCCAATATCTAGTGTGTGGCACTGATCTATGCACTACCCTGATCATATTTGATCATATTCGGTTTTTCTCATATTATTCTATTTTTGTATTTCTCTTTTTATTTTTTTTCTTTTCTTTCTTTACTTTTTCTTTCCCTTTCTTTTCCCTTGGTTTCAGATCTTTTCTGATTTGCTTGAGTTTATTTGCTGGGGAGGTTGTTAACATGTTAGCATTTTGTTCTCTCATTCATCTATTCTCCTCTGGACAAAATGACAGACGAAAAAAATCACCTCAGCAAAAAGAACAAGAGATAGTACCGTCAGCCAGGGACCTACTCACCATGGACATTAGTACAATGTCGGACCTAGAGTTCAGAATCATGACTTTAAAGATACTAGCTGGGCTTAAAAAAAGCGTGGAAGTTATTAGAGAAACCCTTTCTGGAGAAATAAAAGAACTAAAATCTAACCAAGTCGAAATAAAAAAGGCTATTAATGAGGTGCAATAAAAAATGGGGGCACTAACTGCTAGGATAAATGAGGCAGAAGAGAGAATCAGTGATATAGAAGACCAAATGATGGGAAATAAAGAGGCTGAGAAAAAGAGAGAGAAACAACTACAGGATCACGAGGGCAGAATTTGAGAGTTAAGTGATACGATAAGACGAAACAACATTAGAATAATTGGGATCCCAGAAGAAGACGAAAGAGAGGGCAGAAGGTATATTGGAGCTAATAATAGCAGAACACTTCCCTAATGTGGGGAAGACAGGCATCAAAATCCAGGAGGCACAGACAACCCCTCTCAAAATCAATAAAAATAGGTCAACACCCAGACATCTAATAGTAAAACTTACGAGTCTCAGAGACAAAGAGAAAATCCTGAAGGCAGCTCGGGAGAAGAGATATGTAACGTACAATATTAGAAATATGAGATTGGCAACAGACCTATGCACAGAGAGCTGGCAGGTCAGAAAGGACTGCCATGATATCTTCAGAGAACTAAACGAGAAAAATATGCAGCCAAGAATATTATATCCAGCTAGGCTGTCATTGAAAATTGAAGGAGAGATAAAAAGATTCCAGGACAAACAAAAACTAAAGGAATTTGCAAACACGAAACCAGCCCTACAAGAAATATTGAAAGGGGTCCTCTAAGCAAAAAGAGAGCCTAAAAGCAGCATAGACCAGAAAGGAACACAGAAAATATACAGTCACAGTCACCTTACAGGCAATACAATGGCACTATATTCATGCCTTTCGATAGTTACCCTGAATGTAAATGGGCTAAATGCCCCAATTGAAAGACACAGGCTATCAGATTGGATTAAAAAACAAGACCCATCAATATGCTGTCTGCAAGAGACTCATTTTAGACCCAAAGACACCCCCACATTGAAAGTGAGGAGGTGGAAAACCATTTACCATGCTAATGGACACCAAAGGAAAGCTGGGGTGGCAATCCTTATATCAGACAAATTAGATTTTAAAACAAAGACTGTAATAAGAATGAGGAAGGACACTATATCCTACTTAAAGGGTCTATCCAACAAGAAGATCTAACAATTGTAAATATATATGCCCCTAATATGGGAGCAGCCACTTTTATAAGGCAATTAATAACAAAAGCAAAGAAACACATGGACAACAATACAATAACAGTGGGGGACATTAACACCCCCTGACTGAAATGGACAGATCATCTAAGCAAAAGATCAACAAGGAAATAAAGACTTTAAATGAAACACTGGACCAAATGGACTTCACAGATATATTCAGAACATTCCATCCCAAAGCAACAGAATACACATTCTTCTCTAGTGCCCATCGAACATTCTCCAGAATCAATCACATCCTAGGTCACAAATCAGGTCTCAACCGGTACCAAAAGATTGGGATTATTCCCTGCATATTTTCAGACCACAGTGCTTTGAAACTAGAACTCAATCACAAGAGGAAAGTCGGAATGAACTCAAATACATGGAGGCTAAAGAGCATCCTACTAAAGAATGAATGGGTCAACCAGGAAATTAAAGAATTAAAAAAATTCATGGAAACCAATGGAAATGAAAACACAACTGTTCAAAATCTTTGGGATGCAGCAAAGGCAGTCCTAAGGGGAAAGTATATAGCAATACAAGCCTTTCTCAAGAAACAAGAAAGGTCTCAAATACACAACCTAAGCCTACCCCTAAAGGAGCTAGAGAAAGAACAGCAAATAAAACCTAAACCTAGCAGGAGAAGAGAAATAATAGAGATCAGAGCAGAAATCATCGAAATAGAAACCAAAAGACAGTAGAACAGATCCACGAAACTAGGAGCTGGTTCTTTGAAAGAATTAACAAGATTGATAAACCCCTGGCCAGACTGATCAAAAAGCAAAGAGAAATGACCCAAATCAACAAAATCATGAATGAAAGAGGAGAGATCACAACCAACACCAAAGAAATACAAACAATTATAAGAACATATTATGAGCAACTCTATGCCAGCAAATTAGATCACCTGGAAGAAATGGGTGCATTCCTAGAGATGTATCAACTACCAAAATTGAAGCAGAAAGAAATAGAAAACCTGAACAGACCTATAACCATTAAGGAAATTGAAGCAGTCATCAAAAATCTCCCAACAAACAAAAGCCCAGGGCCAGATGGCTTCTCAGGGGAATTCTACCAAACATTTCAAGAAGAATTAATACCTATTCTCCTGAAACTGTTCCAAAAAATAGAAATGGAAGGAAAACTTCCAAACTCATTTTATGAGGCCACCATTACCTTGATCCCAAAACCAGACAAAGACCCCATCAAAAAGGAGATTTAAAGACCAATATCCTTGATGAACATGGATGCAAAAATTCTCACCAAAATACTAGCCAATAGTATCCAACAGTACTATAAAAGGATTATTCACCATGACCAAGTGGGGTTTATCCCTGGACTGCAAGGCTGGCTCAACATCCGCAAATCAATCAACGTGATACAATACATTAACAAAAGAAAGAAAAAGAATCATATGATCCTCTCCATAGATGCAGAAAAAGCATTTGACAAAGTACAGCATCCTTTCTTGATCAAAACTCTTCAGAGTATAGGGTTAGAGGGCACATACCTCAACATCATAAAAGCCATCTATGAAAAACCCACACTGAATATCATTCTCAATGGGGAAAAGCTGAGAGCTTTCCCCCTAAGGTCAGGAAGCGCGACAGGTATGTCCACTGTCACCACTGCTATTCAACATAGTATTAGAAGTCCTAGCCACAGCAATCAGACAACAAAAAGAAATCAAAGGCATCCAAATCGGCAAAGAGGAAGTCAAACTCTCACTCTTTGCAGATGATATGATACTGTATGTGGAAAACCCAAAAGACTCCACCCCAAAACTGCTAGAACTCATACAGGAATTCAGTCAAGTAGCAGAATATAAAATCAATGCACAGAAATTAGTGGCACTCCTATACACCAACAACAAGACAGAAGAGAGACAAATTAAGGAGTTGATCCCATTTACAATTGCACCCAAAACCATAAGATACCTAGGAATAAATCTAACCAAAGAAGCAAAGGATCTGTACTCAGAAAACTATAAAATAGTCATGAAAGAAATTGAGGAAGACACGAAGAAATGGAAAAACGTTCCATGCTCATGGATTGGGAGAACAAACATTGTGAAGATGTCAATGCTACCTAGAGCAATCTACACATTCAATGCAATCCCCATCAAAATACCATCCACTTTTTTCAAAAAAATGGAACAAACAATCCTAAAATTGATATGGAACTAGAAGAGACTCCGAATAGCCAAAGGAATGTTGAAAAAGAAAAGCAAAGCTGGCGGCATCACAATTCTGGACGTCCAGCTCTATTACAAAGCTGTCATCATCAAGACAGTATGGTACTGGCACAAAAACAGACATATAGATCAATGGAACAGAATCGAGAGCCCAGAAATGGACCCTCAAATCTATGGTCAACTCATCTTTGACAAAGCAGGAAAGAATGTCCAATGGAAAAAAGAGTCTCTTCAACAAATGGTGTTGGGAAAATTGGACAGCCACATGCAGAAGAATGAAACTGGATCATTTCCTTACACCACACACAAAAATAGACTCCAAATGGTTGAAAGACCTAAACGTGAGACAGGAGTCCATCCAAATCCTAAAGGAGAACACAGGTAGCAACCTCTTCGACCTCAGCGGCAGCAACTTCTTCCTAGAAACATCGCCAAAGGGAAGGGAAGTCAGGGCAAAAATGAACTATTGGGATTTCATCAAGATAAAAAGCTTTTGCACAGCAAAAGAAACAGTCCACAAAACCAAAAGACAACTGATAAATGGGAGAAAATATTTGCAAATGACATATCAGATAAAGGGCTAGTGTCCAAAACTATAAAGAACTTATCAAAGTCAACACCCAAAGAACAAATGATCCAATCCAGAAATGGGCAGAAGACATGAACAGACATTTTTCCAAAGAAGACATCCAAATGACCAACAGACACATGAAAAAGTGCTCAACATCGCTTGGCATCAGGGAAATCCAAATTAAAACCTCAATGAGATATCACCTCCCACCAGTGAGAATGGCTAAAATGAACAAGTCAGGAAAGGACAGATGTTGGCGGGGATGCGGAGAAATGGGAACCTTCCTACACTGTTCGTGGGAATGCAAGCTGGTGCAACCCCTCTGGAAAACAGTATGGGGGTTCCTCAAACAGTTGAAAATAGAGCTACCATATGATCCAGCAATTGCACTCCTGGGTATTTACCCCAAAGATACAAATGTAGGGATCTGAATGGGTATGTGCACCCCAATGTTTATAGCAGCAATGTCCACAATAGCCAAACTGTGGAAAGAGCCAAGATGTCCATCGACAGATGAATGGATAAAGAAGATGTGGTATGGAATTGAATGGACACAATGGAATGTTAATCAGCCATCAAAAGGAATGAGATCTTGCCCTTTGCAATGACTTGGATGGAACTGGAGGGTGTTATGCTGAGTGAAATAAGTCAATCAGAGAAAGACATGTATCATATGACCTCACTGATATGAGGAATTCTTAATCTCAGGAAACAAACTGAGTGTTGCTGGAGTGGTGAGGGAGTGAGAGGGTTGGGGTGGCTGGGTGATAGATATTGGGGAGGGTATGTGCTATGGTGAGCGCTGTGAATTGTGCAAGACTGTTGAATCACAGATCTGTACCTCTGAAACAAATAATACAATACATGTTAAGAAAAAAAAAGAAGATAGCAGGAGGGGAAGAATGAAGGGGAGTAAATTGGAGGGGGAGATGAACGATGAGATACGATGGACTCTGAAAAACAAACTGAACATTCTAGAGGGGAGGGGGTGGGGGAATGGTTTAGCCTGGTGATGGGTATTAAAGAGGGCACGTTCTGCATGGAGCACTGGGTGTTATGCACAAACAATGAATCATGGAACACTACATCAAAAACTAATGATGTAATATATGATGATTAACATAACAAAAAATTTAAAGAAAAAAACATACTTTCATCCAACTGTATTGCAACCTCCCACACTATATAATTTGTTCTAAACCTTGCTGCTTGAAATCTTCAGTATTTTCTGTGCATCTCCCAATAGTATTTGGTGTTAGAAGAATATATTTGGCTTACTCTATTGTTTTGATGTATTTTAGCAATTTCTATAATGGTAGGAAGAGCCAAGTGTTTTCCCAGTGACAAACGGATTTTTATCTTTCACTCCTAAAAACTGACTGCTAAATTTAGTGAAATCTTGTGGAGTATTGGAATAAGAATTACATAACTCGATAGAGCACTGCTGTCAGTGGAAGTTATGCATGCTTAGTATAAATGTATCAGGATTAACAAGACTTCAAAAATAACATTAACATATCAAGTAACTGTATATACTTAGGAAATGGGATTTTCTGCTATTACTGACACATTACCCTAACAGTCTTGATAATTTTAATTCTTTTGGCAGATTTCTTGAACTAATTAGTTATAACATGCCCACTGAAGAATCCTACTAGGAAGTAGAAACTATCAGATTTTCAATTTTTCTCAGGTGCTTGTATTAATCTTTTCAATCTGATTTTCATTGTAACAATCTAAATCACATGCTGCCCATGTTGTGAGGATTCATTTAAACAAAATAATTGCCATCACTCATTGATGTTTTGCCTTAAGTGGATTGATGGATGAGCCATGCTTGAGGGAGCCTTGGTCAGCATTTCCAGACTATGGAGCTCCCTCCCTGCCCACATCTTGTGTCCCAGGTAACCCATGACTATCCAATGCACAGATGAGCAGAAATCAACCTGTGTGTCCAGTGTCCTTATCAGAATTTACCAGCATGAATGTGAGAATCTGTATGCCCCAATAG
Organism: Eumetopias jubatus; assembly: GCF_037043125.1. NCBI lineage: Eukaryota > Metazoa > Chordata > Mammalia > Carnivora > Otariidae > Eumetopias > Eumetopias jubatus. The sequence continues at coordinate 112,382,278 of NW_028274812.1, forward strand.
GTTTTATTGGGGTAGGTTGTAAGTATATCCATCTCCATTTGGAGACCCCTGGTATAATGAACGAACATTTTTAAGGAGCTGACCTGTGAGGTAATCAGTTAGAAAACAAATCAAATATATTTTTTTAATTAGATAGGGTGACAGGATTATTAGGCTAAGGGGAAGGAACCACTGGAAGAAAAGCTGAAGGTGCAGGAAGAGAAATAATAGAGTAAGTCAGAGAAATAAGGGAATGCCTGAGATATAGGAAACATGGGGAAGGATTAGCTTTCTAGCTCAGAAGAGGCCCTTTCCTGATAAAGAAATTGAAATGGGGTGGAAGATCCTAAGTAACTTTTGGGGTGGAGAGCTGAAGGAGTTCAGAAGATGGAGGCAGGGATATGCTCTGGATGGAAGGGGCGTTAGAAGGTTTGTGGAGACAAAAATATTACAATAGTCACTATATGTAATGAGAGCTAAGGAAGGGTACATGTTAACTTCAGGATATGCACCTTGCTCTTCCTCTGAGAACTAACTGGTTTATGAAAGCTACAGTTGTGGTAGCCAATGGATCTCATAACCTGAAAAGTGGCAGAATAAGGCTCTGGGCTCCATATAGGCAAACAAGTGCCCTAAATGCCCAAATACAGAATGATGATAAATGTAAGGCTCTTCCATTCCCCTGTGAAAGGATGCAAATGCTCTCTGGACACCTTGAATAGACAAATATTTAGAGCTGAAAGAAAACTATCAAATGTTAGATCTGCGTATTTTAAATCATCATTTTTTAAACTATTGTTTTTTTGTAGTCCTGTTACATAGCAATTCACTTTTCATATGTAGCTTCAACATTAGTGTTTTGATCACTAGCAACATACCGAGTCATCAGTCTTCCAGAGCTTGTGTGTTCAGTCATATAACAGACAATAATACTTGAATCAGACACAGCTTCTGGAAAGTTGATACCAGGCGTAAAGGACCCACTTACTAATGTAATCAGTCTTTTCCTTTATTTTTCCAATGATCAGAGATTTGTTTCCTACAGTATAACTTAGTCTGATGCTTTTAAAAGGGATCTCTAAAGGGCTTGTTTATAGTGACCTCTAAAATATGGTTGAGGACAGGAGATATACCCTGAGGAACAATTAACAAACTGGTGTCACTGTGTGTGTACACACAAAGTTGTGTGTACACAACTGCTCACTGCCTTTGCCAATTCAATCAGCTGACCTATAGCACAGTCCTGAACGAGCATTGGTTGGAGTACTGTGTGATTAAAGCATTCCTCATGCTTTTTATTCAAAATAAAGCCACTGCAAGATTGCACCAAAATGTGTCATTGTGAACTTGGTCATTGTAAAGCTCAAAGTCACTGTAAAGCCTCATGATCTGACTATCTTTTCTGAGGGATGAATTCTTGAGGGAAAACGGTGATATCCAAGCATATGCCATATGTTCTTCATAACCCACAGTCCTGGCAGCATACTGCATGACACATGGCTAACTTTTAACAGTCGCTAGTGTAATAGGGTCAAATGATGAATATAAGAGTATTCTCTGCCTCCTCTCCTTCTTCCCGCATCTCTACCATCCCTCAACTCCTGAGATTCATTCAGATTCAGGTAATCATTTAGAGAAAAATATGAGAAGTGGGGAAAGTTGTGTTTGTAATAGAAAGAGTGAATTTACTGCCAGGAGAGGAAAATTACTGCCAAAGTTAAAAAGGGGAAAAAGTCCTGGGATGAGTGGGAGTGATTCTGGAGGCTGAGCAGAGTTTGGACAACTGCCTCCTGTGCGGACGGCAAAGGGCATCAGTGGGGAGAATATTTAAGATGTCTCACTGAACAAAAGATTTCAGTTTACTCTTTGGGATTTTACTCAGTCACAACACAGACTTTGCTCTCTTAAAACTATGTTAGACTGTTTCTTTGAGAGACTCTAGGACCCAGGTTGTCTTTGAGGCTAGACTATGATTTCAATCCTCTGCAATTCTGAGGCAGGTCTTCAGATGAGAAATCTGAGGTTCAGCAGTTGCCTCAGATCCTGGCTATAAGCAGCAGCTCCCAAGAGGCACATCCAGGGTTGTGAAGAGGAGGAAAGACTTCTCTACCCTTTAGGTTTTGCGACTAGGCTTGATGATTAAGACTGATCTGACCTGAAGACAGATTAACAGGAGAAAAGCATAAAAACTTTGATAGGGTGTCCTTCATGTACATTTAAAAATATTAAGAAATGAGAACCAAAGAAGCAGATAGGCCTTATATACCATTTCTTTTTTTTCTTTAAATTTTTTTATTGTTATGTTAATCACCATACGTTACATCATTAGTTTTTGATGTAGTGTTCCATAATTCATTGTTTGTGCATAACACCCAGTTTTCTATGCAGAACGTGCCCTCTTTAATATCCATCACCAGGCTAACCCATCCCCCGACACCCCTCCCCTCTAGAACCCTCAGTTTGTTTTTCAGAGTCCATCGTCTCTCATGGTTCGTCTCCCCCTCCGATTTACCCCCCTTCATTCTTCCCCTCCTGCTATCTTCTCCTTTTTTTTTTTCTTAACATATATTGCATTATTTGTTTCAGAGGTACAGATCTGTGATTCAACAGTCTTGCACATTTCACAGCTCACCATAGCACATACCCTCCCCAATATCTATCACTCAGCCGCCCCATCACTCCCACCCCCCATCACTCCAGCAACCCTCAGTTTGTTTCCTGAGATTAAGAATTCCTCATTCCATTTCAACAAAGAATGACAAACTGGAGAGACAAGGCAAAGGAAAGTGCAGCTTGGGCTAGGGGCAGTAAACTGTAGGAGTGATTGGGGAAATATGTGGCAGAAACTAATAAAAGGTAAAGGTTATGTTAGTGGGTTGGTCTGTACAGATTCCTCTCAATGTTGACTCCCTGTCTCCAGTGATAAGAAAGGAGTTCAGAGACCCCTTCCTGCATCTACTTTTCCTCAAGTGCCTTCAGCTCAACGATCAGTATACCAACTGGCCTGTGTTAGGGGTGGCATATTCTGATCCCCTTCAGTTGTATCAAGCTAGTGGATGCTCTTTTAACCATTATTCAATTCTTCCTCTTTATCTCAAGATGAAGAACTGAATTAGCATAACACCATCTCAGGAAAATAATGGTAAATAACTCAATGTAAATGTCAGACTGTGACATTTAGGGACAGAAGTTAAAAATTGTTTCAGTGATGTGATGAGCACTGGGGATGTACTATGTGATATGCAACTGATGAATCATTGAACACTACATCAGAAACTAATAATTGTTTTAGAGCAAGATGGAATAGATATCTAAGCTCTCCTGGGCTGGAGCCATGGCCAGATACAAGATGTTAAAGAGGTTTAACTATAGAGGCTCTGCTAGAACTCAGGTTACATAGAAGGGGAAAGAAGCTACTAAGTATCTTGTCAAAGGTTGATGGGCAGAGAATCCAGGGGAACAGGGTATCCTGGAGCTTGGTGTCAGAGTTGTGACAAATGTTTTCATGGAGGTAACAGAGTGGTGCCTGGACTCCAACAGGAAGGGGCTTAGTGTCTTTCAGTGCTGGAGTTAAGCTTATCTGACCAGACTGTGGTGGAACAGATTAGAATACTAATCATTGAAAATAGCTTTATCCCGTATTTTGTAGGCTTATGTCACTAAAAAAAAATGAATGTAAGACTGGTTTTATCCATTTCCTTTAATACTTATTTTTGTTTGGGAAAACTAGTATCTACCTCTGGAGACTGGCCCCAAAGTATTTGGGAGCCCTAGGAATAAGTGTGGCCCTGTGAAGGAAGGTCAGTCCTGTTCATTCCTGCTAGTTATTTCCACAGGGTGGAGCTCTTAAGGGTGATTCTGGATAGCTTTCTACTCTACTAATCCAAATCCAGTCAAAGTGACAATGGGATTCTGTTATAATACCAAAGTTAACAGCTTTTCTTAAAAAATCCTATTCCTGTGTTCAACCGTTGTTTCCAAAACACAATGTTTATGTGTCAAGGGAGCATCCAGCATCAATCAAATATTAACTTGATTCCAGACTATCAACCTGAAATTCCCTTTCTCTAGGAAATCCTATTTCAGGGACCTCGTTGTATGTTGCCAAGATTCCCCCCCCCCCTTTTAATCTAGGGGAGAAGCAGTAGTGACATTGTGTGAGGAGCCCAGGGGCTTTGAAAGAGATCTCTTCACCCTTTATATTCCAATTCTGCACACCAAAATAAAAGTTGCACTTTGCATAAGTTCATGTTAAAAATAAAGCCCAGGGCAACGTGACTATCTTAAGATGTTAATTACAAAATTACAACATGCCTTTCACAAGACATTTATAGGAAAATTTAAGTATGGTGGGCATTCAGTGCTCTATGCAGACTCTCAATTCCTTTTGTTAACTATGGCAAAAATATATAAAACTTACCATCTTAACCATTTTTAAGTCTACATTTCAGAATTTGGTTTCACAACAATTAATATACTTATTTCCAGAACTCTTCATTTTGCAAAACTGAAACTCTATACCCATTAAACAACTCCCCATTCCTTTTTTCTCCTTCCTTCTAGTAACCACCATTCTTTCTGTCTATGAATTTGACTATTCTTGGTACCAATCACAAGAAGACAAATACTAGAATCATATTTGTCTTCTTGTGGTTGGCTTATTTCACCTAACATAATGGGTTCAAGATTCAATGAGGTAGAAACTTGTGAACTTGTTTTTCAGAATTTCCTTTAAGGCTGAACAGCATTCCATTGTATGTATATACTGCATTATGCTGATTCATTTATCTGTTGGATACTGGGTTGCTTCCACCTCTGACTATTGTGAATAATGCTACTATGAACATAGGTGTACAAATCTTTTTTCAAGATCTTGCTTTAAACTCTTTTGGGTATAAGCCCAGAAGTGAATTGTTGGATCATATGGTAATTCTTTCTTTAGTTTTTTTTCAAGAACCACTAACACTGTCTTCTGTAGTGACTACACCATTTTACATTTCCACCAAGAACACACAAGTGTTCCAATTTTTTCACAACCTCACCATTTATTTTCTGTTTTTTTTCCCCAGAATATTTGCTTTTTATTAGACATGAATAAAATTCTTTTTTTAATTTAAATTCAATTAGCCAACATATTAGATTCTGATATAGAGTTCGATGATTCATCAGTTGCGTATCACATAGTACATCCCCAGTGCTCATCACATCACGTGCCCTCCTTAATGCCCATCACCCAGTTACTCCATCCTCCCACCCAACCCCCCTTCTGCAACCCTCAGTTTGTTTCCCAGAGTTAAGAGTCTTTCATATTTGTCTCCCTCTCTGTTCTTCCCATTCAGTTTTCCCACCCTTCCCCTACAATCCTCTGCACTATTTCTTCTATTCCACATATAAATGAAACCATATGACAATTGTCCTTCTCTGACTTACTTCACTTAGCATAATGCCCTCCAGTTCCATCCACGTTGATATATATGCTAAGTATTCAACCTTTCTGAAAGTTGAGTAATATTCCATTGTATATACTTGAGCAAATCATAGCTGAGAACTTCCCTAATCTGAGGAAGGAAACAAGCGTTCATGTCCAAGAGGCAGAGAGGACCCCTCCCAAAATCAATAAAAATAGATCAACACCCTGACATATAATAGTGAAGCTTGCAAATTTTAGAGAAAAAGAATCCTGAGAGCAGCTCAACTTGGGGGTTCTTTACCTACAGAGAGGAACATCAGATTTACATCAGACCTAGCCACAGAAATCTGAGAGGCCAGAAAGGCTGGCATGATATATTCAGGGTACAAATGAGAAGAACATGCAGCCAAGAATACTTTATCCAACAGGGCCGTCATTCAGAATGGAAGGAGAGATAAAAAGCTTCCAGGACAGACAAACTGAAAGAATATGTGACCACTAAGCCAGCCCTGCAAGAAATATTAAGTGGGATCCTGTAAGTGAAGAGAGAGCCCAGGAGTAACATAGACCAGAAAGAAACAGACAATCTACAGAAACAGGGACTTTACAGGCAATACAATGGCACTAAATTCATATATTTCAATAGTTACTCTGAATATAAATGGATTAAACGCTCCAGTCAAAAGACACAGGGTATCAGATTGGATAAAAAAGCAAGACCCATCCATATGTTGTCTACAGAAACTCACTTTAGATCTAAAGACATCTCCAGACTGAAACTGAGGGGGTGGAGAGCAAATTACCATGCTAATGGACCTCTAAAGAAAGCTGGGGTAGCAATCCTCATATCAGACAAGTTAGATTTTAAACCAAAGACTGTAGTAAGAGATGAAGAGGGACACTGTATCATACTTAAAGGATCTACCCAACAAGATCTAACCATTATAAATATTTATGCTCCTAATTTGGGAGCAGCCAATTATATCAATCAATTAATAACCAAATTCCATTATAAATTTTTATGCTCCTAATTTGGGAGCAGCCAATTATATCAATCAATTAATAACCAAATTAAAGAAAGAGTTAGATAATGCAATAATAGTAGGGGACTTCAACACCCCACTCACAGCAACAGACAGATTATCTAGGCAGAAGATGAGCAAAGAAACAAGGCCATTGAATGACACACTGGACCAGAAGGACTTCACAGATATATACAGAACATTCCATCCTAAAACATCAGAATACTCATTCTTCTTGGGTGCACATGGAACATTCTCCAGAATAGATCACATACTGGGTCACAAATCAGGCTTCAACCTGTACCAAAATATTGAGAATATACCAGGCATATTTTCAGACCACAACGCTTTGAAACTTGAACTCAATCATAAGAGGAGATTTGGAAGAAACTCAAACACTTGGAGGTTAAAGAGCATCCTACTAAAGAACGAATGGGTCAACCAGGAAATTAAAGAAGAATTTTAAAAATTCATGGGAACTAATGAGAATGAAAACACATTTGTACAAAACCTTTGGGATACAGCAAAGGCCGTCCTAAGAAGGGAGCATATTGCAATACAAGCCTCTCTCAAAAAATTACAAAAATCTCAAATACATAAGCTAACCTTACACCTAAAGGAGTTGGAGAAAGAACAGCAAATAAAGCCTAAACCAAGCAGGAGAAGAGAAATAATAAAGATTAGAGCAGAAATCAATGAAACAGAAACCAGAAGAACAGAACAGATCAACGAAGTTAGAAGCTGGTTCTTTGAAAGAATTAATAAGATTGATAAACCTCTGGCCAGACTCACCCAAAAGAAAAGAGAAAGGACCCAAATTAATCATGAATGAAAGGGGGAGATAATGGCCAACACCAAGGGAATACAGAGAATTTTAAGAACATATGAGCAACTATATGCCAACAAATTAGGCAATCTGCAAGAAACTGATGCATTCCTGGAAACTTATAAACTACCAAACCTGGTTTCTGTGTTTTGTTTTGTTTTGATAGTAACCATCCTAAGGTGGGTCTGAGGTGATAGCTCATTGTGATTTTTATTTACATTTCCCTAATGATTGGTGATGTTAAGCAGCCTCATGGGCTTGTTGGCCATTTGTATATCATCTTTGGAGAAATATACAAGTCCCACTTCTAAATTGGGTTGTCTGTTTTGTTGAGTTGGTGTGATTTTTGTATTCTGGAAAGTAGCCCCTTACCAGATAAATGATTTGCAAATATTTTCTCCCGTCTCATGGGTCACCTCTTCACTCAGTTTATTGTGTCCTTTGCATACAAGTTTTAAGTTTTGATGTAGTTCAACTTATCTATTTTTGCTCTTATTGTATCTAAGAAATCCTTACCAATTGAGTGTTATAAAGTTTTCCCCTTATGTTTTCTTCTAAGTTTCACAGTTTTAGCTTTTAAGATGTTTAGGTCTTTGATTCATTTTAAGTTCATTTTAAGTTATGCTGTAAGGAAATGTTCCAACTTCACTCATTTGTGTGCAGATATCCAGTTTTTCCAGTACCATTTGTTGAAGAGACTGTTCTTTCCCCCACTGAATGGCTTTTGACACCCTTGTCAAAAATCATTTGACCATATATATGAAGGTTTATTTCTGGGCTCTCTATTTGTCCATAGGTTTGTCTTTATGCTAGTATCTTATTGTGACTTTATAATAAGTTTTGAAATTAGGAAGTGTAAGACCTCCAAATTTGTTTTTTTTTAATTTTTTATGCAAGTATAATTAACATACAGTATTAGTTACAGGTGTGTAGTGATTCAACCATTCTATACATTTCTCAATGCTCCAGATAAGTGTACTCTTTTTTTTTTAAAGATTTTATTTATTCATTTGAGAGAGAGAGACAGAAAGAGCACAAGCAGGGGGAGCAGCAGGCAGAGGGAGAGGGAGAAGAAGGCTCCCGGCCGAGCAGGGAGCCCAATGAGGGACTCGATCCCAGGACTCCAGGATCATGACCTGAGCCGAAGGCAGATGCTCAACCATCTGAGCCACCCAGGTGCTCCTTGATAAGTGTACTCTTAATCCCCTTTATTTCACCCATCTCCCTACCCCCCTCCCCTCTCACAACCACTAGTTCTGTACGTAAGAATATTTTGTCTTGTTAAATTTTATGTATGAGTAAAATCATATGGTATTTGTCTTTCTGACTTGTTCTTTTTCAAGACTTAGCTATTCAGGGTCCTTTAACATTCGTGAATTTTATGATGGATTGTTTTTATTTCTACAAAAACACCATTAGGATTGATAGGGATTGCAAGAAATCTGTACATCAATTTGGGCATATTAATATCTTAATATTTTAACTTATGAACATGCGAGGTCTTTCTGCTTATTTTTGTCTTTAATTTTTTCAGCAGAATTTATAGTATACCAAACTCTTGTCTAATTGGTTAAGTTTATTTCTATGTATTTTATTTTCGATGCTATTGTAAATGGAATTGTTTTCTTTTTCAGGTTGTTTATTGTTCATGTATAGAAATACAACTGAATTCTATTTTTTATATCCTGCAACTTTACAGAATTCACTTATTCTAACATGTTTTTGTGTAGAATCCTTAGGATTTTCTACATGTAAGATTGCTAACAGGTAATTTTACTACTTTCAATTTGGATGCCTTTCACTTTTTTCTTCATTGCTCTAAGATTTCCAGTATGATATTAAATGGAAGTGGCAAAAGCAGGCATCCTTGTGTTCCTAAATTTAAAGGAAAAGCTTTCAGTTTTTAACGATGGAGTATGACAGTATGATGCTAGCTGTAAACTTACATATATAACCTTTATTATGTTGAGATAATTTCCTTTTATTTCTGTTTGTTTTTATCATAAAAGGGTATTGAATTGTGTCCACTTGTTTGCATCAATGATTGTGTGATTTCCCCACTTTTCTTCTTCTTCTTCTTCTTCTTCTTCTTCTTCTTCTTCTTCTTCTTCTTCTTCTTCTTCTTCTTCTTCTTCTTTTGCAGAGTGTGCACCTGAGTGTGAGTGGAGGGAGGGGCAGAGAGAGAGGAGAGAGAAGAATCCCAAGCAGACTCCTTGCTGAGTACACAGCCCGATGCAGGGCTTGATCTCACAACCCTGAGATCATGACCAAGAATCTGATGCTTAAACCACTGAGCCACCCAGGCACCCCTACCTGCTTTCACCTGTTAATATAGTATACTGATCTTTCACATGTTGAACCACCCTGGAACTCCAAGAATAAATCCTGCTTGATCATGTGTATAATCCTAATGTGGTGATGAATTGTTTGCTAGTGTTCTGCTAAAGTTTTTCACATCAACATTCATCATAATATTGATCTGTAGTTTCCTTGTGTCTTGATATGGTTTTGTAACCAAGATAATGCTGGTCTTGTAGAATGAGTTTGAGCATGCTCCCTCCTCTTCAATTTTTTGTATGAGTTTGAGAGGTACTGGTGTTAATACTTCTTTACATGTTTGGTAGAATTCACCAGTGAAGTCATTTGGCCCTGGGCTTTTCTTTGGGAAAAGAAAAGATTCAACCTCTTTACAACTCATAAGTCTGTTCAGATTTTTTATTTGTTCATGATTCAGTTTTGGTGGTTGTTTCTAGTAGCTTATGTATTTTGTCTAGATTATCCAATGTAGTTTTTTTTTTGAAGCATACTATATTTTTATTTATTTTTCTTTTTTTAAATTTTATTTTATTATGTTATGTTAATCATCATACAATACATCATTAGTTTTTGATGTGGTGATCCACGATTCATTGTTTTTGTACACCATCCAGTGCTCCATGCAGAATGTGCCCTCCTTAATACCCATCACAGGGCTACCCCATCTGCCCACCCCCCTCCCCTCTAAAACCCTCAGTTTGTTTCTCAGAGTCCATAGTTTCTCATGGTTCATCTCTCCCTCCAATTTCCACCCCCTTCATTTTTCCCTTCCTTCTCCTAATGTCCTCCATGCTATTCCTTATGTTCCACAAATAAGTGAAACATATGATAATTGACTTTCTCTGCTTGACTTATTTCACTTAGCATAGTCTCCTCCAGTCCCATCCATGTTGATGTAAAAGTTGGGTATTCATCCTTTCTGATGGCTGAGTAATATTCCATTGTCTATATGGGCCACATCTTCTTTATCCATTCATCTATTGAAGGGCATCTCGGCTCTTTCCACAGTTTGGCTATTGCGGACATTGCTGCTATGAACACTGGGGTGCCAATGGCCCTTCTTTTCACTACATCTTTGTCTTTGGGGTAAATACCCAGGAGTGCAATTGCTGGGTCATAGGGTAGCTCTAGTTTTAATTTTTTGAGGAACCTCCACACTGTTTTCCATAGATTGACCTCATAGATATATATAGAACATTCCACCCTAAAACAACAGAATACTCATTCTTCTCGAGCACACATGGAACTTTCTCCAGAATAGACCTCATACTGGGTCACAAATCAGATCTCAACTGATGCCAAAAGATTGAGATTATTCCCTGCATATTCTCAGACCATAATGCTTTAAAACTGGAACTCAATCACAAGAAAAAAATTGGCAAAAATTCAAACACTTGGAAGCTAAAGACCACTTGCTCAAGAATGTTTGGGTCAACCAGGAAATCAAAGAAGAACTTAATTCATAGAAACCAATAAGAATGAAAACACATTGGTCCAAAACCTTTGGGATACTGCAAAGGTGGTCCTGAGGGGAAAATACATAGCCATCCAAGCCTCACTCAAAAAAATAGAAAAATCACGAATTCACCAACTAACTTTACACCTTAAAGAACTAGAGAAAAAGCAACAAACGATGCCTAAGCCATGCATTAGAAGAGAAATAATTAAGATTAGAGCAGAGATCAATGAATTAGAAACCAGAAACACAGCAGATCAGATCAACAAAATTGTTTGTAATTTTTTAAGGAAACTGCCTCCTGTTCAGAGTAGCTGCACCAGTTTGCATTCCCACAAACAGTGCAAGAGGGTTCCCCTTTCTCCACATCCTTGCCAACACCTACCTGCTGTTTGTTGTTGACTTTAGCCATTCTGATATGTGTGAGGTGTTATCTCATCCTGGCTTTGATTTGTATTTCTCTGATCAGTGATGTTGAGCATCTTTTCATGTGTCTGTTGGCCATCTCTGTTTTCTTTGGAAAAATGTCTTTTCACGTCTTCTGCCTGTTTTTTAATTGGATTATTCATTTTTGAGTGAGTTTTATAAGTTCTTCATATATTTTAGATAGTAATCCTTTATCAGATATGCCTTTTTCAAATATCTTCTCCCATTCCATAGGTCTCCTTTTAGTTTCATTGTTTCCTTCACTGTACAGAAAGTTTCCACCAAACTGCTAGAATTGATAAACCAATTCAGTGAACTAACAGGATACAAAATCAAGGTATAGAAAACTGTTGAATTTCTATGAACCAATTATGAAGCAGCAAAAAGAGAAATTAAGGAATCAATCTCGCTTACATTTGCACCGAAACAAAAGAGATACCCAGAAATAAGCCTAACCAAAGGGGTGAAAGACCTCTACTCTGAAAACTATAAAACACTGATGAAAGAAACTGAAGACAACACGAAGAAATGGAAAGACATTCTATGCTCATGGATTGGAAGCACAAATATTGTTAAAGTGTCTATACCCAAAGCAAATTATACATTTAATGCAATCCCCATCAAAATACCAACAGCATTTTTCACAGAGCTAGAACAAACAATCCTGTGGAATTCCAAATGAACCCACAACTATACGGTCAATTAATCTTTGACAAAGCAGGAAAGAATATTCAATGGGAAAAAGTCTCTTCAACAGTGTTGGGAAAACTAGACAACAACATGCAAAAGAATGAAACTGGACTACTTTCTTACACCATACACAAAAATAAATGCAAGATGGATTAAAGAACTAAATGTGAGACCTGAAACCATAAAAATCCTAGAACAGAACACAGGCAGTAATTTCTTTGACATTGGCTAGATACATCTCCTTAAGGCAAAGGAAGCAAAAACAAAAATAAACTATTAGGATTCATCAAAAACCAAAGAAAAAGTTTTTCTTCATTAATCTAGTTAAAGGATTATCAATTTTGATTATTTCAAAGAACGAACTTTTGGTTCCATTTACCTTTTTTTCTCTATTTTCTTTTTCATTTATTTCTGCTTTAATCTTTAAAGGTAGACAAGGAAGGAAATAAATTTTACTACTTTTGTAGATCCTTAACATGTAAGGTTAAGTTACTGATTTGAAAATTCTTTCTTTTTAATCTTTTTAAAATATGTTTACAGCTATAAATTCCCCTCTTTTGGGGGCACCTGGGTGGCTCAGTTGGTTAGATAATTGCCTTGGGCTCAGGTCATGATCCCAGGGTCCTGGGATCAAGTCCCGCATCAGGCTCCTTGCTCAGCGGGAAGACTGCGTCTCCCTCTCCCTCTGCCTGCTTCTCCCTCTGCTTGTGTTCTTTCTCTGTCAAATAAATAAATAAAATTTTGAAAAATTAAAAATTCCCCTCTTTGCACTCCTTTCACTACGTCTTATTAGTCTGGGCATTTTTTTTTCATTTGTCTCAAGATGCTTTCTAACATCTCTTATGATTTCTTCTTGATCTGTTAAGATTGTGTTGTCTAACTTCAAAATGCAAAAATGCGTGGAAGTTTTGTTTTCTAGTTTCATTCCATTCTGATAAAAGATATCTGAGACTAATGATGTACTATATGTTGGCTAATTGAATTTAAATAAAAATTAAAAAAATTTTTAAAAAGCTACTTTATTAGGATTTCAATCCTTTTAAGTTTATTAAGTCTTGTTCTGTGGCCTAACATTTGGGCTATCATGGATTATATTCCATGTGAACTTTAGAAAAATGTGTTCGTTCTTTGGGTGAAGTGTTCCATATATGTCTGTTATGGACAGTTGGTCTATGGTGTTCAAATACTCTCTCTATTGGTGTTCTTTCCTTATTCTGTCCATTATTGAAAGTGAGGTATTGAAGCCTCCTATTTTAGAACTATTTCTCTCTTCAATTCTGTCAATGTTTACTTCATGTATTTAGGAGTTCTGATGTTTGGTGCATGTGTTTATCATTATTAGTGAATTCATCCTTTTATTATTAATTATACAAAGTTCTTTGCTTCTTGTAACAGTTGACTTAGTCTATCTTCTCTGATATCACTATAGGTATCCCTGCTCTTCTGTTCCTATTTGCATGGAATATATTTTTCTATGCTTTCACTTTTAACCCATGCATGTACTTAGATCTAAAGTGAGTCTCAGGTTCTGAATGTCAGGAGTTTAGAAGTCACCACACTGTCCTAACAAGAAATAGTTGAACAGGTTGGAAAAACAGACACTTCCCCTTAGATGTATAAGAGACGGGGAAGACATAAGGCAAATTGCTGCCCCCAGGCCAGAGAGAGAACAGAAAAATATAGCTAGTCATTGTTTACAGGGCCAATACAAGCAAAAACTGTTAAGAACAAGAGCTGGCTAAGAAAATTGAACTCTAATTCACAAATTCCTGGAGGCCTAGTGTGAACAACTCTGAAAGTTAAACTCTAGGGGACACACAGTATTGTGAAATTTAGCTCTGAGCTCAACCAGGTTTCAACAGTAAATACCAGAGAAAAATTCCCTCAGTATTTCTGCAGGAAGAGGGAGACAAGGAACCATTTTTTTAATAATTTTTTATTGATATGTTAATCACCATACATTATATCATTAGTTTTTGATGTAGTGTTCCATGATTCATTGTTTGTGCATAACACCCAGTGCTCCATGCAAATGAGCCCTCTTTAATACCAATCACCAGGCTAACCCATCCCCCTACCGCCCTCCCCTCTAGAACCCTCAGTTTGTTTTTCAGAGACCATCGTCTCTAATGGTTCGTCTCCCCCTCCAACTTACTCCCCTTCATTCTTCCGCTCCTGCTATTGTCTTCTTCTTTTTATTTCTTAAAATATATTACATTATTTGTTTCAGAAGTACAGATCTGTGATTCATCAGTCTTGTACGATTCACAGTGCTCACCATACCACATGCCCTCCCCAATATCTATCACCCAGCCACCCCATCCCTCCCAACCCCACCACTCCAGCAACCCTCAGTTTGTTTCCTGAGATTAAGAATTCCTCATATCAGTGAGGTCATATGATACATGTCTTTCTCTGATTGACTTATTTCACTCGCATAACACCCTCCAGTTCCATCCACGTCGTTGCAAATGGCAAGATCTAATTCATTTTGATGGCTGCATAATATCGCATTGTGTATATATACCACTTCTTCTTTATCCATTCATCTGTCGATGGACATCTTGGCTCTTTCCACATTTTGGCTATTGTGGACATTGCTGCTATGAACATTGGGGTGCACGTACCCCTTCGGATCCCTACATTTGTATCTTTGTGGTAAATACCCAGTAGTGCAATTGCTGGATCGAATGGTAGCTCTAATTTCCACTGTTTGAGGAACCTCCATACTGTTTTCCAGAGTGCTTGCACCAGCTTGCATTCCCACCAACAGTGTAGGAGGGTTCCCATTTCTCCGCATCCCCGCCAACATCTGTCCTTTCCTGACTTGTTCATTTTAGCCATTCTGACGGGTGTGAGGTGGTATCTCATTGAGGTTTTGATTTGGATTTCCCTGATGCCGAGCGATGTGGAGCACTTTTTCATGTGCCTGTTGGCCATTTGGATGTCTTCTTTGGAAAAATGTCTGTTCATGTCTTCTGCCCATTTCTTGACTAGATTATTTGTTCTTTGGGTGTTGAGTTTGATAAGTTCTTTATAGATTTTGGATAGTAGCCCTTTATCTGATATGTCATTTGCAAATATTTTCTCCCATTCTGTCGGTTGTCTTTTGGTTTTGTGGACTGTTTCTTTTGCTGTGCAAAAGCTTTTTATCTTGATGAAATCCCAATAGTTCATTTTTGCCCTGGCTTCCTGTGCCTTTGGTGATGTTTCAAGGAAGAAGTTGCTGCAGCTGAGGTCAAAAAGGTTGCTGCCTGTGTTCTCCTTTAGGATGTTGATGGACTCCTATCTCACATTGAGGTCTTTCAACCATTTGGAGTCTATTTTTGTGTGTGGTGTAAGGAAATGATCCAGTTTCATTCTTCTGCATGTGGCTGTCCAATTTTCCCAACCCCATTTGTTGAAGAGACTGTCTTTTTTCCATTGGACATTCTTTCCTGCTTTGTCAAAGATGAGTTCACGATAGAGTTGAGGGTCCATTTCTGGGCTCTCTATTCTGTTCCATTGATCGATGTGTCTGTTTTTGTGCCAGTACCATACTGTCTTGATGATGACAGCTTTGTAATAGAGCTGGAAGTCCGGAATTGTGATGCCGCCAGCTTTCCTTTTCTTTTTCAATATTCCTTTGGCTATTCGGAGTCTCTTCTGGTTCCATACAAATTTTAGGATTATTTGTTCCATTTCTTTGAAAAAGGTGGATGGTATTTTGATGGGGATTGCACTGAATGTGTAGATTGCTCTAGGTAGCATTGACATCTTCACAATGTTGCTTCTCCCAATCCATAAGCATGGAACGTTTTTCCATTTCTTTGTGTCTTCTTCAATTTCTTTCATGAGTATTTTATAGTTTTCTGAGTACAGATACTTTGCCTCTTTGGTTAAATTTACTCCTAGGTATCTTACGGTTTTGGGGTCAATTGTAAATGGGATTGACTCCTTGATTTGTCTCTCTTCTGTCTTGTTGTTGGTGTATAGGAATGCCACTGATTTCTGTGCATTGATTTTATATCCTGCTACTTGACTGAATTCCTGTATGAGTTCTAGCAGTTTTGAGGTGGAGTCTTTTAGGTTTTCCACATACAGTATCATATCATCTGCAAAGAGGGAGAGTTTGACTTCTTCTTTGCCGATTTGGATGCCTTTGATTTCTTTTTGTTGTCTGATTGCTGTGGCTAGGACTTCTAGTACTATGCTGAAGCAGTGATGAGAGTGGACATCCCTGCCGCGTTCCTGACCTTAGGGGAAAAGCTCTCAGCTTTTCCCCATTGAGAATGATATTCGCTGTCGGTTTTTCATAGATGGCTCTTATGATATTGAGGTAGATACCCTCTATCCCTATACTCTGAAGAGTTTTGATCAAGAAAGGATGCTGTACTTTGTCAAATGCTTTTTCTGCATCTATTGAGAGGATCATATGATTCTTGTTCTTTCTTTTGTTAATATATTTTATCACGTTGATTGACTTGCGGATGTTGAGCCAGCCTTGCAGCCCAGGGATAAATCCCACTTGGTTATGGTGAATAATCCTTTTAATGTACTGCTGGATCCTATTGGCTAGTTTTTGGTGAGAATTTTTGCATCCATGTTCATCAAGGATATTGGTCTGTAATTCTCTTTTTTGATGGGGTCTTTGTCTGGTTTTGGGATCAAGGTAATGGTGGCCTCATAAAATGAGTTTGGAAGTTTTCCTTCCATTTCTATTTTTTGGAACAGTTTCAGGAGAATAGGTATTAATTCTTCTTGAAATGTTTGGTAGAATTCCCCTGGGAAGCCATCTGGCCCTGGGCTTTTGTTTGTTGGAAGATTTTTGATGACTGCTTCAATTTCCTTAGTGGTTATAGGTGTCTTCAGGTTTTCTATTTCTTCCTGGTTCAATTTTGGTAGTTGATACATCTCTAGGAATGCACCCATTTCTTCCAGGTTATCTAAGTTGCTGGCATAGAGTTGCTCCTAATATGTTCTTATAATTGTTTGTATTTCTTTGGTGTTGGTTGTGATCTCTCCTCTTTCATTCATGATTTTGTTGATTTGGGTCATTTCTCTTTTCTTTTTGATCAGTCTGGCCAGGGGTTTATCAATCTTGTTAATTCTTTCAAAGAACCAGCTCCTAGTTTCTTTGATCTGTTCTACTGTTCTTTTGGTTTCTATTTCATTGATTTCTGCTCTGATCTTTATTATTTCTCTTCTCTTGCTGGGTTTAGGCTTTATTTGCTGTTTTTTCTCTAGCTCCTTTAGGTGTAGGCTTAGGTTGTGTTTTTGAGACCTTTCTTGTTTCTTGAGAAAGGCTTGCTATATACTTTCCTCTATATATATAGAGGAAAGTATATAGCTATATATACTTTCCTCTCAGGACTGCCTTTGCTGTATCCCAAAGATTTTGAACAGTTGTGTTTTTATTTCCATTGGTTTCCATGAATTTTTTAACTCATCTTTAATTTCCTGGTTGACCCATTCATTCTTTAGTAGGATGCTCTTTAGCCTCCATGTATTTGAGTTCTTTCCGACTTTCCTCTTGTGGTTGAGTTCTAGTTTCAAAGCATTGTGGTCTGAAAATATGCAGGGAATGATCCCAATCTTTTGTTACCGGTTGAGACCTGGTTTGTGACCTAGGATGTGATCTATTCTGGAGAATGTTGCATGGGCACTAGAGAAGAATGTGTATTCCGTTGCTTTGGGATGGAATGTTCTGAATATGTCTGTGAAGTCCATTTGGTCCAGTGTGTCATTTAAAGCCTTTATTTCCTTTTGATCTTTTGCTTAGATGATCTGTCCATTTCAGTGAGGGGGTTGTTAAAGTCCCCCACTATTATTGTATTGCTGTCAGTGTGTTTCTTCGCTTTTGTTATGAATTGCCTTATATAATTGGCTGCTCCCATGTTCGGGGCATAGATATTTACAATTGTTAGATCTTCTTGTTGGATAGACCCTTTAAGTAGGATATAGTGTCCTTCCTCATCTCTTATTATAGTCTTTGGTTTAAAATCTAATTTGTCTGATATGAGGATTGCCACCCCAGCTTTCTTTTGGTGTCTATTAGCATGATAAATTGTTTTCCACCCCCTCAATTTCAATGTGGGGGTGTCTTTGGGTCTAAAATGAGTCTCTTGCAGACAGCATATTGATGGGTCTTGGTTTTTAATCCAATCTGATAGCCTTTGTCTTTTGATTGGGGCATTGAGCCCATTTTCATTCAGGGTAACTATTGAAAGGTATGAATTTAGTGCCATTTTATTGCCTGTAAGGTGACTGTTACTGTATATTTTCTGTGTTTTTTTCTGATCTATGTTGCTTTTAGGCTCTCTTTTTGCTTAGAGGACCCCTTTCAATATTTGTTGTAGGGCTGGTTTTGTGTTTGCAAATTCCTTTAGTTTTTGTTTGTTCTGGAAGCTTTTTATCTCTCCTTCTATTTTCAATGACAACCTAGCTGGATATAGTATTCTTGGCTGCATATTTTTCTCGTTTAGTGCTCTGAAGGTATCATGCCAGTCCTTTCTGGCCTGCCAGGTCTCTGTGGATAGGTCTGTTGCCAATCTAATGTTTCTACCATTGTAGGTTACATATCTCTTCTCCCAAGCTGCTTTCAGGATTTTCTCTATTTCTCTGAGACTCATAATTTTTACTATTAGATGTCAGGGTGTTGACCTATTTTTATTGATTTTGAGAGGGGTTCTCTGTGCCTCCTGGATTTTGATGCCTGTTTCCTTCCTCACATTAGGGAAGTTCTCTGCTATTATTTGCTCCAATATACCTTCTGCCCTCTCCCTCTTTCTTCTTCTTCTGGGATCCCAATTATTCTAATGTTGTTTCATCTTATCGTATCGCTTATCTCTCAAATTCTGCCCTAGTGATCCTGTAGTTGTTTCTCTCTCTTTTTCTCAGCCTCTTTATTTTCCATCATTTGGTCTTCTATATCGCTGATTCTCTCTTCTGCCTCATTTATCCTAGCAGTTAGTGCCCCCCATTTTTGATTGCACCTCATTAATAGCCTTTTTGATTTCGACTTGGTTAGATTTTAGTTCTTTTATTTCTCCAGAAAGGTTTTCTCTAATAACTTCCATGCTTTTTTCAAGCCCAGCTAGTATCTTTAAAGTCATGATTCTGAACTCTAGGTCTGACATCGTACTAATGTCAGTATTTAGTATGTCCTTGGCAGAAGGTACTACCTCTTGTTCTTTTTGCTGAGGTGATTTTTTTCGTCTTGTCGTTTTGTTCAGAAGAGAATAGATGAATGAGAGAACAGAATGCTAACAGGTTAACAACGTCTCTAGCAAATAAACTCTTTACAATCAGAAAAGACCTGAAACCAGGGGAAAAGAAAGGGATAGAAAGAAGAGGGGAAAAAAAGGAAAAAGAAAAAGAAAAAAACAAAACAAAACAAAACAAAACAAAAAAACCAGAATATGATCAAATATGATTAGGCTAGTGCATAGATCAGTGCCACACACTAGATATTGGGTGTTTTTTGGTCTGTTAGAAGAAAGTGCCTCCAAAAATTTTAAAGGAAGAAATACTTATATATGTACAAAATAAGGATTGATACAATGAAGGGATGGAAGATGACTGTAAAGATGAAAATTATAAAAGATTTTATAAAAGGAATTGATAAGAAGTTGTTTTTAAAAAGAAAGAAGAAGATTTAAAAAAAGAAAAAAGAAAAAAAAGAAAAGAAAAAGGGAGAGAATGTGATCAGGCAGGAGACTAGAACAAAGCCATACACTCGTGATTTAGGGTATATTTTGATCTGTTAGAAGAAATTGTATCTCAAAATTTTAAAGAGAAAACAACTTATATATATATATATATATATATATATATATATATATATATATATATATATATGCCAAAAATAAGGGTAACTACTACGAAGGGATAAAATATGACTCTAAAAATGAAAAATAAAAAATGTTTTTTTTTTAAAAGGGATTGATAAGATGTTGGTTGAAAAAGGGAAAAAGAAAAATTCAAAAAAAAAAAACAGTTAAAAAATTAACTTTGAAAAACTAATGAATTATGGTAAAAAAGCCATGAATTCTATGTGCAGTATTCCCCCAGCGCTGGAGTTCTCCCGTTCTCCTTGATCGATAAACTTGGTCTAGGCTTGCTGGCTGTTCTGCTGATCTTCTGGGGGAGGGGTTTGTTGCCATGGTTCCCAAATGTCTTTGCTGGAGGCAGAATTGCCCCGCCCTTGTGAGTCCGAGCTAAGCAAGCTGCTCGGGTTTGCTCTCAGGAGCTTTTGCTCCCTGCAAGCTCTGGTACAGCTTTGGAGGACCAGGGTGAAAATGGTGGCCTCCCAATCTCCACCCGGAGGAGCTGAGAACTCGGGGCCCCACTCCTCAGTGTGCCCCCAGAGAAAAGCAGTCACTCCTGTCTCCCCAGTCTCCGGCCGCACTCCGTGCTCACCCGGCCTGTGACCGTGCGTTTCTATCTCTGGCACCCAACCCCGTGTGGAGTCTCCAAACTCAGCAGATCCCTGCCTTGAGCTTCTGCGCCGCTCCTCCTGGGGGAGGAAGGGGAGTCTCCCCAGCTCTGCCGCTTGTTGGGTCCCTGCTGGAGGAGCAGTAGCCCAACTGGGCCGCAGATCACAGTTTATGGCAACCCCAAGCTGAGAGCCCGCGCCTCGGCTCCATCTCTGCAGCCGGCTTCCCCGCTCTGATACCTGGGAGCTCTGCCGCACTCAGGCACCCCTGGTCTTTCTGTAACCCCGAGGGTTCTGGGACCACACTGTCCCGTGAGGGTTCCTACCCTGCTTAGCCACTGGAGCAACTCCCTCAGTGGAGCCGACTTCGAAATGTTCTGATTTTGTGCTCTGTGGCTCTATCAATTGTCAGAAGCGGCCGACCGAGGCCCCCTCCCCCACCATCTATCCTCCCAAATATCGCCTCGGATTCACTTCTCCACAGGTCCTCCCTTCCAGAAAGTGGTCGCTTTTCTGTTCAGAGTGTTGTTACTATTCTTATCTTCGATCTCCTGTTGAGTTCATAAGTGTTCAGAATGGTTTGATCCTTATTCAGCTGAATTCCTGAGACCAGATGAAATCCAGGTCTCCTACTCCTCTGCCATCTTGCTCTGCCCCCTCCGCACCTCCTCACGAGGAACCATTTTGAAATATGCCAGAGAACTCTGTACTTCCTAGGAAGGCTTGTCCTCAGGGGAAACTAGTTAAATAGACCCTAGCATGCTGGAGTACTATCAGAGCCTAACTGACCTGGGGAAGGGAAATCCCCAACTCCAGTCCACTCCAGCCAACCTGTCTCACCAAATGGTGGAGAAAAACTGGGAAACATTTGAAATCTGCTCCAGAGGTTCACTAAAAGACTGAGACCTAATCATAGGACTACAGAATATTCCCCTTCCCTCTCCCTCCATATGTCATCACATCACTGAATGCCTATTTACTGTTCTTTTTACCCAGTACATCCTGTCTAGCTATCAAGAAAAAATTGTAGTGATTATTTCACAGTATATACAAATATTGAATCATTGTACACCAGAAACTAATATAATGTTATGTCAACTATACCTCAATTAAAAAAAATACTAAAAGGCATACCAAAGGGGCAGGGGACACAATTTGAAGAGACAGAGCAAGCATTAAAGCCAAACATGGCAAGGATATTGAACTACGAATATCAGACTGGGAATCTAAAATAATTAACATGCTAAGGGTCTAATGGATAAAGCAGACAGCATACAAGGACAGATAGGCAATGTAAGCAGAAATAGAAATCCTAAGGAAAAGAAAGAAATGATAGAGATTAAAAAAAAAAAAGAAGTGAAAAATGCCTTTGGGATTACTTGTAGACTAGATATGGTTGAGGAAATAATCTCTGAGCTAAGGAACATATTAATAGGATCTTTAAATCAAAAAGCAAACATAGATTAAAGTCCAAAGACTGTGGGGCAACTACAAAAAGTACAACATATGTATAATGGGACTATCAGAGAAGAAAAAGGAACAGAAAAAAACATTTGAAATAATTGAGAATTTCCCCTAAATTAAATGTCAGACCTCAAACCACAGATCCAAGAACATCAGAACACAAAGCAGGATAAAACTCAAAAGAAAAACACAGCCTATGCTTAGGCATATTTACAAACTACAGAAAGTCAAAGATATAGAAAATCCTTAAAGAAGCCAAAGGGAAAAAACATCTTAGAGGAACAAAGAATTACACCTGACTTTTCCTTAAACCATTCAAGCATTAAGAAGGGGGAGTGAAATATTGAAGAAGGAGGAAAGAGTCCCAGACAAAATAAGGGAATTCATTGCGAGTAGACCAACTTTGTAAGAAATGTTAAAAAGTTCTCTAGCTGCTAAGTCAGTTGAGGAAACTTTGGGATCTAAAGTTTAGGACCCCTAGTCCAAGGAGTTGGCTGGTATGGGGAAAAGTCACCATTGCCCTTCTGTCATCCAAGAACTTTGTCAGGAATATATAGGCTTTTTATACACCTGGATGGCCCTCAACAATCCTGAAGGAGTCTGGAAATAAGTAGATGGGAGAGACTAGGAGGCCAACCTGAAGTACTAGAAGCAAGGCCAGTCATATGGTTGGCATGGGCTGGGTGGAGGTGAGGATGGCACCCTGATGGCAAGTGGAATGACCTCTACTGGAGGCCCTACCACTGAGTCTGAGGCTGGCCTGGGCAAGGCCATCTAGGGGAGTTGCTGAGCTGCTTTCTGTGGGCCATTGAGCTATGGAAATGGCAGGAATTGTAGAGAGGAATCTTTCCCAGAGACCCCTTGTAAGACCTCTGTGGGAGAGGAATACATCCTGGGAGATTGAAGCACTGTTGTCATTTTTTTTAAAAAAGTTTCTCTTTAACTTTAAAAAGACTACATAGAGTTCCTAAGGTATTTTTTTCCAACTTTACTGAGGTATAACTGACATATGAAACCATAAGATTTTAAGTTCTTTAGAGAGAAGAAAATTATAGGTCAAACTCAGATTTATATACAAGAAGAACAAAGAAGGAATAAGTGAAGGTAAAATAAAGTGATTCATTTGTATACAGCATATAGTCAGATCCTGTGCTTTTATTCATTCTGCCAATCTGTCTTTTGATCAAGTAGTTTAATCCAACTACATTTTAAATTACAGATTTTATTTTCTGTATGTCTTAGTTTTTCTGCCTTCCATTTATTCCTTTACTTCCTGTATTTGTGTGCCTTGATATTTTTGTAGGAAATATAATTAAATAGAAATATTTTGTAGAAATATAATTAAATAGAGCCACACATGGCAGGGATGTTGAACTGGGAATATCAGACTGGGAATCTAAAATAATTCCCAGTCTTGATTCCCTTCTCATTTTTATGTATATTATATATTATTCATGGCCACTATCAGGATTACATAAAACAAATTATAACAATCTATTTTAACCTGATAACTTCAATTGATTACAAAAGTTACTTCTTTACAGTTCCCTCTCCCACACTTAATCTTACATCACAATGATATCTCTATATTATATACTAATTAACATAGATTTAGTTTTTATGCTTTTATCTCAAATTTTACAACACAAGAGTTAAAAAACAAACTTAAAAATGACACAGGCTTTTATATTTGTCTATATATTTACCTTTACCAGAAAACTTTGTATTTCCATATGGCTTTGAGTTACTGTCTAGCATCCTTTCAACTTGAAGGACTCCATTTAGCATTTTTATAAGGCAAGTCATGAACTCCTTCAGTTTTGGTTTTTTGTTTATTTTTTAATCTGAAATGTATTCCTCATTTTTGAGGACAAATTGTCTAGATTTTTTTTTCCTTTCAGCACTATGAATATATCCTTTCATTGACTCCTGGTCTATAAGAAATTCAATAATCTTAAGCTCTTATATGTGGGGAGTCATTTTTCTCTTTCAAGATTCTTTGTCTTCCACTTCTGGCAGTTTGATTAGATCTCCATGCAAATCTATTTAATATTATCCTACTTAGAGTTTGTTGAGCTTCTTGTATTTGTAGACCCATTTCTTTCCTCAAATTTGAGAAGTTTTAGGCCATTATTACAAGTGAGCTCTTTTTCTATCCTGGGACTCCTATAATGCATATACTTGCCCATTTGGTATTGCTCCATAAGCCCTCAGATTCTACTCACTTTACTTAATCTGAGAAACAAAAAGAATAATTTTAAATCACTTGTCTTTAAGTGATCTTTTTTTTCTTGTTTGCCTGTTCAATGGGCTGTTGAACCTCTTTAATGAATTTTTCACCTCAGTTATTGCATTTTCAGCTCTAGAACATATCTGGATTTGTTTTGTAACTTCTATCTGTTGATATTCTCCTTTTGTTCATCTATCATTTTCCAGATTTAGTTTGGTTGTCTGTGTTCTCCTTCAGCTCATGAACATACTTAAGATGGTTGTTTTAAAGTGCACCTCAAATAAGTCAGAGGACTATATTTCTTTAGCATAAGTTTCTAGAGCTTTATTTTGTTCCTTTAAGTGGGCCATGTTGCCCTCTTTCTTCATATTGATTGTGATCTCTTGTTGAAAATTGGGAATTTAAAAAAAGTCACCTCTCTATCTTTGCAGACTTCTACGCAAGGGAAGAACTTTAAGCAGTCCAGCATAAAGGTGTACGGTTCTCTCCAACTTTTTTTGGTGATGCATTTTCCCTGGGCCTATGTGTGCATATTCCAATTCCCTATATTTAGGTTGCTTTTAAATGTCTTAACTTCTCTAAAGTCTTACCCCTGCTTCTTAACAGGGGCTTTGATATCCTGTTGTATTTCTTTGCCCATAATCTCTCGTTCCCAGGAGCCCATGTGCCTGCAGCCCCCCTGAAGCTCTTGGACTGTGGAACCTTCCCCTGTTTCAGGGACCTCCAACCAGATATCCAAATTCTGCCCTTCCCATCAGTGCTCCGAATTGAGACAAAAAGCAATCCTTTAGGCAGCCCCCAGACAAACCAGAACATTGTAAGCAGGTTTAGTTATTTTCCTTCCCTCCCAAGGGAAGAATCAGGAATTGGGCAGCTTTTTCTCAACTGCCAACAGACAGGGTGGGTCAAGGGTAGCAAAAATGCCAGTTTTCTACTGTTTGGAGTGCAGCTTTTTGTTCTTACCTTGGTTGCTGCAGCTTCTTAACTGGGTTCTAGAGTTCTTACAAAGCTACTTTGGCCTATATATTGTTTAATCAGTGTGGTACTCCCAATTCATTTTTACCATTTCTGTGCATCCCAGCTTTGAGGTATTGCCTCCAATAGCCTAAATCTGTACCTCTTTCTTGGAGGATTGCCCTCAAATTTGGAACCAACTCATCTGCAGGTACAGGGAGTCAGAAGAATCTGGGAATTTGTCTCCCTGGGGCAGTCCTTAGCCAATGACTGTCCCTACCTGAGCCAAAGTGAGCTGGATTTTCCTATCTCTGTACCCATAAAATTTGGAGACCTATCTTTTACCCTAGAGATCCCCTGTAGAATCAGCCTGCAGCCTACCCTCTGTGGGACCTTGCCTGAGTCCTATACTCACTTTGATTTCTTCCCTTTCCTTGTCCTGCTTCCCAGACTACATTGCTATTCTCCTTGGAACTTTTCCTTAATCACAGGTACATATCCTCATGTCAGGGTCTGTTTCTGGGGATGATACAAAGTATATATTGCATTTCTCCCTCACCAAATAGCAACTTATAGGTTATCAAGATCAAAATCAAAACAAAAAGTACATGCCACTCTACATTAAACACCTCATTATAGATTTTGAAAGTAGGTTTTTCCTAAACCCCTGTCTAATTTGCAGAAGATCTTAGGTATTGCACAGGAATATGGGACAAGGGAAACCAGCATGGAGGGAAAAAAATCCCTTGATTACTGATCCAATCAGATCCTAGCGGGAAAGATATGGTGTATTTCATAGATTTAACTAAAGAGTAGTTAATAAAGGGACAATTTAAGAAGGCAGAAGTAAAGTTAAGGGAACTAACAAAGAATAATAAAGCACCAAGAGAACATCAACAGATTTAGCTGTTACCACTGCCAGGACCTGGAAGAGTATGGGGAGGAAGTTGTTACTGGAACCCAGTACAAGCTGTAGCCATGGGAGAAATCACACAGGAGTTGTGGCTTTTGGTAAAGCAACATGGCCAGTAAGGAAGGAAGTCTGGGGAATAAACCATTCTTTCATTCCACTCACCCTCTGAACTCCTGTGGGTGCCTTCCATTGGCTGAGTATTCAAGTCAGAAGGCAAGTGTGGAAGGCACATATGTAATTCCTTCCAAGGACCTGCTTGCTGCCCAGCTACAGAAAGCCAGTCATTCAAAATTATTCTTGACTGGGAGCAGCCCACATCCAGTGACTGAGCAAGGTGGGTTATAAAGGCCCAGCTATGTCATCCACTCAAAGGACACTAAAATGGACAAAGCTTCCAAAGTCCCCAGCCAGGTTGATCAAAGTCTGTTGGGCCTGTGTTTCAGTTTGGTTTCTTTCTGTTTGGTCCTGCTTCCTCCCCTCCCTCTCACAGGTGTTGATACCTGGTAAATATCTTGCATCCCAAATTCCATTTTGATGTCTCCTTCTAGAGAAATCAACCCATGACAGCAAGGAGGATGGGTGTTGCAATCCCCATAGATCAACCTCCTATGTACAGAGCAAGATAGAGAATAGCTCCAGAGAGGTAAATACAGAATAACCAATAAACAATAAACTTACACTTACTCCTAGTCCTGTGATTTCAACTGTTCTATCCCTTCCCTTAAAGTGTAGTTAAAGTGAACCCAGTGCCCTTTGATCTGAGGGAGCCTAGGCAGTTTGAGGACATGCGCAGGAACTAAGGAGCTGTAATAAAGCATGCATACCCTTACATCCCATCCCTATCATATACATACACCGTGTGTGTGAGAATCTGTACACTTTGTCACCATGTCTCCAGTGGCATGCATGCATGCATGTCAGCCCTCTGTGCAACTCCCCGCTGTGTGCTGTCAAGGAAAGCCCCACAATGATGCTGAATGATACAGCTCTAAGTGAGGTGATTAAGCAGTTCAGTGACAGTATCTCCCAAGGAGAGGAGGAAGCTTCTGGGGACATGCCTGAGTGAGTTGGAATGGGGTTCTAGTGAAGGTAGTTAGCTTGATGGCTCACAGATGTGGTGAATGCCCCTTTTCCTGGGATTGGTGCATGCTGTTCTCAGACCTGAGGGGCAGTAAGGAGCCCCTGAGATGGAGAGCTGTTATACTGAAGCAAACTTAAGGCAGAGTCTGTTCTCACCACCATGTCGTTTGTTCTCAGTCCCTCTGGTTTCTTTGAGTGATTCTGCATTTCATCCAGTTTTTTGTTTTTTTGTTTTTTGGGTTTTTTGTTTTGCATTTAAACAGTTGTTTTTGTTTTTGTTATTGATTCTACTCTGAATCCTGTCTCCATCACATAAGAGCTCCTTTAAGGATGGGACTATATCTCCTTTACATCAACTTTCTCCATGTTGCAGGGAGATGCTGAGACAGACTTTGGGGTACCAGGTGTTGATTAGGGATCAACACCTATGAAAGGAAGAGAGAGGAAGCAGAATGGGGCAGAGAAAGAACTGAGATTCAGACTCTGACAAAGCCTGGAGCAACCCTACAGAGAACTCTGCAACCATTGGAGCCCATCAGTATTGGGCTAAAATGACCAGGCCTTTATATCTACACTCCTGTTACTAGGCACAAACAAAAGACAGGGCATCAAGTTCCTTCTTGATGGACATCTCAGTGGTGTATTTCCATGTCTGACATTTCCCTAGATGAGGGTCTTTCTTGCCAATTCTGTGTTGACTCCAGGCAGTTGAGGGAAAGGATAACAACTCCTGAGTCCCTGAGAAGGAATTAGGTGGGGCCCCATAAGGGATCATGGTAGTTCCTATTAGACATGGGTTTCATGTGGTCTGGGTCTATATGCAACTTGAGCTGGTCTTGAAAGGCCGGGCTAGAACCAGACTTACAGCTGCCTCTGGCACCTCCCCCTCCTTCCCTAAGCAGCCAGATTCAAACTGAGACAACCGGACAGAGGCCCATGGGAATCCTCCTTGGGCAGAGCTAGTGATTACAGAAAAGTAAATATATTAAGGAACTAAATAATTATATAAACACCAGTAATTAATTCAGAGTTAGCAAAGGTGCAGTATTTCCTTGAGGGGAGAATGCTTTTCCTCTCTTGGATACTTTTTCCCCTTTGTGATCATCTAGAATTATAGTTCTACTGTTCTGGAGCTGAGGTAACTGAAGTGCCTTGTCTGACTTTCATCCACAAGCCATCTCCCAGTCCTCCATGGATTCCTACTTTTGAGTGTCAAGAGCAGGAGAACCATTTTAGGCCAGCTGTCTGGTCCAAAAGCTGGGGAATGGCTCTAGAGCAGTTGTAGTCCCCTGAGGATTCCCATAAACCTACTCTTTTTCCACCTTTGGGTAGTTGATTGAAGGCTGTGCTGTGGCAGGGCTAGACCCCAGGGCTCATTTGCCTCTGTCCCCTACCTGACCCCAATTGTAGCCATTTGACTGCCTGTCACTTGTCTTTCTGAGGTTCTGTCTGGACAGGTGAGGCCTGCCTTGCCCTCTGCCCAGTTCTAGCTGGAAAGGCAACTGGAGGAGTGCCTGTGTGACACCCCTCAGGACTGAGCTATGCCCATTCCCATAGGCACTGGGGCCAAACTTCACCAACTCTCAGGATCCTACTTGGCTGGGCATGCCCAGCCTCTGGCCTCAAGAACCACTCTTTCCAAAGGCCTGAATCTGGTTGTACCATATGCTACCTCTCAAGGTATGTCCCGCTGTCAGGGGCTCCTTTTATGACCTAAAATACTGCTTATCAGAATAGGGTTGGTGAAACAGATGCTGGCAAACACTAAAGTTTACCTCTTTCACTCTAGGCACCTGTCAGTAGAAAAGCAACCAATTTCCAAATCCTGCCTCCTGCAACCTATATCAGAGAAGGGAGCTGCCTGTCAGGTGGTGCTGCTGATGCTGAGGCTAATAGAGTTCTGCAGTGTCTCACCTCTCTGGATCTGTGCCAGTGGGGTCCCAACAGGAAACAGGCAGCTCACTCGAATTTAGATCATTCAATGAGTTCTTATTTCCAAAAGAACTCCTCAAAAACTGTGAGTGAAGTATTAGGGAACCACAGAAGTAGTCTATAACAAGCACCAAACTTGTCCTCCTCATCTTGGGGCCCAGGGGTGATAAGGAGGGGAGATTACCAGAACTCAGGGAACAACTCCTGAAGAGAAGATAACCTTGAGAGTAGCAGTGCCCTTTGGTAGAGGTAACAACCAGCTGGAGGTGACCTCCTAGCAGAAATAAATCCTATCCTCCCTTTGTTCCCCTCCCCTATGCTGGTATCCTGCCTGTCCTCCCCAAGGACTGAACTCAACCAGGGACCAGAGGGCATCAGCAGAACCTGTCCACCCAGCTCAGCCTCCCAGGGCAGAAAGGGTAAGGAATAGTAGGAAGGAGCAAGTGGAACCCATCTGGTAGAGTTTTCCTAATTTCCTTTTCATTTAGTAAGTATATGCCCCCATCAAGAGTTAGCTGAAAGGCTGTTTCTTTTTTTTTTTTTTAAGATTTTATTTATTTATTTGAGAGAGAGAAAGAGATAGAGCATGAGGGGGGGAGGGTCAGAGGGAGAAGCAGACTCCCTGCTGAGCAGGGAGCCTGATGCGGGACTCGATCCCGGGACTCCAGGATCATGACCTGAGCCGAAGGCAGTCGCTTAACCAACTGAGCCACCCAGGTGCCCTGAAAGGCTGTTTCTTTATGTGTTTGTATTTGATATCTGTTGCTCTGCAACAAATTACTCTAAAAGTTAGCTGCTTAACATTCTATCATACCTTCTGTCCATCAGGAATCTGAGGCAGCTAAGCTGGGTGGTTCTAGTGTAGGGTATCTCAGGGGACTGCATCATCTAAAAGCTTGACTGGTGCTAGAGAGTCTGTTCCCAAGGTGGCTGACTCACACACCCCTGGATATGGTGACCAATTCATCCTGGCTCACCCAGGACGGTTTTGTTATATATATATAATTTTTTTATTATGTTATGTTAGTCACCATACAGTACATCGTTAGTTCTTTATGTAATGTCCATGCTTCATTGTTTGTGTATAACACCCAATGGTCCATGCAATACATGCCCTCCTTGATACGCATCACTGGGCTAACCCATTCCCCCACCTCCCTTCCCTCTGAAACCCTCAGTTTGTTTCCCAGAGTCCATAGTCTCTCATGGCTCATCTCCCCCTCTGATGCCCCCCCTTCATTTTTCCCTTCCTTCTCCTAATGTCCTCCATGTTATTCCTTATGTTCCACAAATAAGTGAAACCATATGATAATTGACTTATTTTGTCTCTGTTTGACTTATTTCACTTAGCATAGTCTCCTCCAGTTTCATCCATGTTGATGCAAATGGTGGGTATTCATTCTTTCTGATGGCAGAGTAATATTCCATTGTATATATGGACCACATCTTCTTTATCCATTCATCTGTTGGAGGGCATCTCAGCTCCTTCCACAGTTTGGCTATTGTGGACATTGCTGCTATGAATATTGGGGTGCATATGACACTTCTTTTCACTATATCTGTATCTTTGGGGTAAATACCCAGCAGTGCAATTGCTGGGTCATAGGGTAGCTCTATTTTTAACTTTTTGAGGCACCTCCTCACTGTTTTCCAAAGTGGCTGTACCAACTTGAATTCTCACCAACAGTGTAAGAGGTTCCCCTTTCTTCACAACCTCTCCAATATTTGTTTCTTGCCTTGTCAATTTTTGCCATTCTAACTGGTGTAAGGTGGTATCTCAGACTGTTCATATATTGTCTGTGGCTGCCATGGCATTCTACAATGGAAGCATTGGATAGTTCAGACAGAGACCAGTTGGCCTTCAAATCTTAAAATATTTAGGATCTGGTGCTTTATAGAAAAGTTTACCAATACTTGACCATAAGCCCACAGTGAAAATCAACTCCAGAGGAGATACAAAGCCTTTCAACCTCCACATTGGTAGCAGGCAGTGAGCCTGGGTGACTAAACACCCCCAAATAACTCTCAGGACTATACTTAGGCCATCCCTACAGGTACTGGGGCTGGGGTCTCTGAGAGTCTTAAGGATGTCCATCTGGCTGTGGATTCCAAGATTCTGCAGCCTAGATATCTTAAATACATGGTATAGTGCTCTTTAAATAGGTACTACCAAACTTGGCATTCTATGGAGAAACCCATTTAAGTCTGATGGTGTTGGTAACCTGTCCATGTTTCCTGACTTTAACCACTTCAGTGCACTCAAGCTTGACTTCCAACTGCACCTATGATTCTTCACCTGAGGGCTTTCTCTGGCTGTTGAAATCTGGTATATGGCAGCCTTGAAGAATCAGGGAATTAATGCCACTAGCAGCAGTCCTCCGCAAATGACCAATAGGAGGTGATGTATGAACACCCCACTACCCTGAGGGGCATTGCTCTACTGGCTCTCCAGATTCCCCAGTGAAACTATGTTCCAGTTACCCACAGTGATAATGAGTTTGGTAACATACCATTCATTGACTGCCTTTCCTTCTTTGTCTCACTTCTCTTGTCCCTTATGGGTGTTTTCCTGGGCTCCCAAATAAATAGCTTGTTCTCCAATCTTTATCTTGGGGCCCCTTCTGTCAGAACCCCACCTAAGACACTGGAAATTTCAACTTGAGGTGGCCTGAAAAAGTTTTGGAGTTATCCTAGATGGCTGATTCCAATGGCTGATTTTGCCACTTAGTTGCTGTGTCTTTGGTTTGAAAGCAGAATGATTTTGTCCAGTTTTCATCTATAAAATGGGAATGCCAAATCCTGACATGAATGAAAATGATCAAAAACCCCCAGGAGTTCTAATGTGAATCCCTGAGTCTGGACTCCTAGATGGAATCTTTTGCATGTACCCCTGTCCTGGGCACAATAACCAACACTTCTTTACCTTCTAACAGCACTATGGTCAAGAGTGCTACCCTGCAGCTGCTTAAGTAGATTATGCAAGAAAGGATAATGATGAGAAATAGCCCCTGAGAGTTTTCTCCTCTCTGAAAAGCCTGAGCCCTAGGTTTACCTCCTGTACTGGAGCAAGTAGCTGAAACAAGTGGTACACATGGTATTTTGGGGTTCAAGATACCAATGGGCAGAAGTGAGGTTCTTTTAGTACCCAAGCCTGGGGGCAACCCCATCTGCTAAATCTATCATTTTTTAAATGTATGATGATGCTAAATCTACTACTTTTATTTAGTAGGGAGGAATAATGGAGAAGGGGTGTTCCAGGGGACTTTAGAACACAATAGAGAAAGATCTATAGGTTAGTGGCACAGGAAATATCTGATGTGTCTGGAATGTAATGTACCTTGACTGAATTATTTAATCAGATCTTAATTTCATTGCATCAACCAATCCACAGTACATACTAATTTTATTCTGATAGATGATCTAACATTGCTCTATGACTTGAAGCCCAATAGGTAGGACTACATAATGTTAATCTCAGCACTGAGAAGCCTTCTCATCCCAGGGACTAGGAGAGAAGGGAGTGGTGGACTAATAGCTCTGACATTTCCTACTGTGTGAGACTAAGTAGGGAGGCAGGATAGTACCAGATGAGAATTCTAGGTAGGCTATGTCTCAGAAGGATTTCTGGAGGTGAGGAATATTGAGCAAAGCTATGATAGAGAGGGGTGGGACTAAGGAAGAAAGGGTAGGCTGGCAGTAATAGGAGTATGACAAAAAGACTCCTATTATGAAGAAGAGTTCAAGAACTTGAGGAATATTTTGGAAGAGATTGGATGGTCACAGGCATGTGGCTTTCAAATCAGTCTTGGGTTTGAATCTGACTTAACCATGTACAAACTAAGAGAACTTGGACAATTTTCCTGATTCCCACTGTAATCATTAGTTTTTAAAATATATAAAATGGGAATTTGTAACTACCCCCAGGGGCATTAGGAGTACAGCAACCAACAAGGGTCAACAGTCCAGCACGGTGCCTGGCACACAGCAAATGATCAACATGTGGTGGTCACTGCCATTATCATTCCATGTTTGAAGGCTGACCTGTGGAAGAGGGGCAACAGTTGCTCTGCATGGTTTTGACACTAGAAGTTATAAAAAGATATATTTGTTTGGCTTTAGAAGAAACTTCCTCGCTCTTAGAGCTATGTGAATAATAGAGTGGGATCCCCCCAGGAGTCAGGGGACCCTCCTCCAGTACAAGTATTTGAGCAGCAGCTGCTGCAGGCTCACTCCTTGCCTGGACTGCTAAAAGAGTTTTTGAGACTGTCTTGGATGGGTGGTCAATGAGAGACTGAGATCACTTCAAACATCTGTGAGTGGTGTGCATTAATCTTGGTTTTCAGCCTGCTAGACTTTGAGGGGACCCTGTTCTGACCAAATACTCTGAAAACAATTTTGTTTCTAAATCTTTCCTGTTTAAAACCTTGTTGTATCTCATAGCCTGATCAGGGATTTTTATTAGAAGAAGGAGGGAGATAATAGTTATGAAAAGTGTTCTGACCTCCTTCTTTAAATCTAAGAAAAAACGAAATTACATTCCAGCAAACTTATTACGAACTGAGATTCTGCATATAGTCATGCCCACCCTAGACATGTTCTTGAATCTGTGAAAATTAAATCATTTTTAAATGCACCAGGAGAACTTGCTATTTAACTCCCACTTGAGGAAGGTTCTCATGGAAAAGGATTCATAATAAGATGACTGGATCTGTGTGTATTAGATTTAAAGTGACTAGTGAAAACCATTTTCCAATTACTTATTATAAAATGAGAGTTGTGTTCTTGTGGGGGATTTCTAGGATCATTGGCTAAGAGAGTGGGAGAGGGAGTAGAAAGACAAACATCAAGCCCTATAGAAGGTCTTGCCATGCCCTTATGAGCCTCCCTTTGGGTGTCATCTGGTTATGTATGCCTGACTTGTTACCAGCCAAGGCAAAATCTGTGCCTTTCATTTCCCTTGGACTTTGAGTATCAGGGCTGACTTATAACTTCCAGTATCAGTATCTCTGTGCCTGACAGCTTTTTCTCAATTTGTAGAACAATTGACAACAGACCCAAAACACTAGGCAATTATCATTCCCCAAGAGCTGCCCTCAATCAGTGACTAAGAAGAATATAAACACCCCAACTCACACACACACACCTATACCTGAGTGGGATAATTCTGAGGCTTTTGTTTTGCACCATTACCCAGGGTCTAGTTGCCTTCTGCAGCTTTGACATCCATTCTTTCCCAATATAACTTCCCACACTACTATGAGTTCTTCGGCACCTCTCAAACCAAATCTTTGTCTTAGGGCCTGTTTCCAGGGGAATATAAACTAAGACCTGGGTTTGTAAATTCCTTACACACCATACATTGGATTATTGAATATCAGGACTGTGTGTATGTGTGCACACACATATGAACACACACATTTTCTGTCTTCAAATTTCATGAGAAGGAGAGGTGTAGCCTGGCCATTCTCATACCCCAGCCCTTGTGGGGCACATGGTTGGAGTCATGAGAGCTGGATCAGGCTGGAGGGTTCAGGGAGCTACACTCCAGAGGTAATAGGGGGTTCATTTGGCTAGTTGCTGAAAGCTCACCTCTTAAAACAAGGGCATAGACTGGTACAGGCGGACAAGCTCTTAATTCTTTGTTCCCTTACCCTGAAAAATACCTATTAATCAACCCCAGATTAATTGATTATTAATCAATTAATTAAGGATCATTCTGTTCTTCTAAGGTGAGTCTTTAACGTCTGTGCCTTTTGTAGTTCATTTGAGAAGGACTACTGTGTGGATGTGTACCATTGTCTCCTACGGGAGAATTTTCTGTTTTCCAGACAGTCCTGCCTCTCCTATAGCCACAGGACTGGGGGCAGTGGAGGGTCCCTTTTGTTGTTGTTGACTGTGGAGGATTGGCAAAGTTATGAATAGCTTTAAATGCATTGTTTCTCCCAAGGAAGGTTACAGCCTATTGGGAAGAATTGAGGAAAACTGAGGCAAACCCCAAAGGCATATTGGCTGGCTCCCATCTCAACAAATAAAATTCAGTCAGTGGCAATTAGTTTCTCCTAGATAGGCGTGAGGTCAAAGTTCAGGCAGAAGGTCCAAGGACCTGGTCCTGGCTGAGGTTTCACATAGTATGGACAGATTCTCTTTACTTCACTTGTCCCTCACACTCCCATCCATGGATATGCTGCAGATTGCCAGGGGCAATTAGAATTTCACATTTTTGAAGAGGAGAAAGTAATGGTCTCTTAGATGGCATAATGAGCCTGTTTTATGGGCTCCTTCTCACCCTATGTATATCTCCTGGTGTAGGGATCAGTGGTTTTGTGACACTGACCTGGTAAGAAGGAGCAGAGAAGAATCAAGTGATCTTTGCAAGGGAAAATGAACTTTTGATTTGAAATGTTGTCCAGTCCTTTTTTAAGCAAATATCATTTATAATTTGCTACCAGTGTATCAAGTTATATCCAATGGCACCAGATATATCCATTAGTTCCCATTAGTTTTATGTTTTGGGTTTTCACTCGTACTGGGAACTGCCCTTCTGCCTTCCTTGATTTATATCTGTGGGGTTTCTAGTAGGAGGGGGCATTTCAGATGGCCTTGTGGAGAAGGGAACAAAATGGAGATACATGGCATAGGATTCTATAAGCTTAGAATCTTATGTTTAATTCCTTTTAATTTCCCTGTTTTTTTTTAATTTCTCCACAATTAAAAATAATTCATAGCAAGAGTTGTGGGAGAGAAGAAGAGGAAGGATGAGCTTTGCTGAAGGCATCCCTCTGAGGACCTGGGAACAAATTGTACAGAATAAGGAGTTCACCATTTATCCCGAGAAAGATATATGAACCAGGTATATGTGACTGAAGTTACAAGGTGAATATTTAGCATCCATGCCATCATGTGGTCCCTTTGAAGGGGGGGTTCTGGTGAAGCTCCCTAAGCTCAGGCAGGGATGACCAAGTCACCAGATGAGCATCAGGAAGCTGGGCTGGGTTGCAAACTTCAGTGTAAGACTATAAGCTACCTTAAGGAAGGCAAGATTGTCTTATCCATCTTTATTCCCTAGTGACAAGCAAGACTTTTTGACAAATGTGATACAAGTTTGTGCTTGGAAAATGCATGTTTGATCAAATATCTCCCAGGGACTCTCTGGGCTATTGGAGTCAAGCTCAGAGAGCTGGGCTCCATGAACGTTAGGGTCATTGGAAGGGAGAATTAATTACAATCCTGACATTTACAACATGAGACAGAGCTTATGGAAGTGCCTGGCTCTATGAACTATTTGGAAAGCTACCAAGTAGAGTAGGCAGCCAAGTTCCACAGGGCAGGGGAAGGATCTCTTTCATCTTCCTGTTTATGCTCCTTTCCCTCTCAGCCTTCCCACCCACAGGTGTCTACACTCTTGGTTCTCATCAGTCCAGACTGATGTAGTGTTGAGAATGTTTTGGTGAGGTTTGCTGGAGTCTGGAGCTGATGGCCAGGAAAGAATTCCTGAGACATCTTTGGTGCAAAATGTGGTTTTATTAAAGCAGGGGGACAGGACCCATGGGCAGAAGGAGATGCTGCTGCTTGCTGCTGCCTGCTGCCCCAGTATTATGAAAAGCAAGTGACTATATACCTTGGGACTGGGGGAAGTAAAGATAAGGGAAGTTCCAAAAGGACTTTCATATATTAAAGAAGACTCAGGATCCTGGAGGAATGTTATAATCTGCCTATCTCAGGTATTTGTCAATGGTTAGAAGGGCATTTAATTTTATCTATATTTCCTTCTGCCTTTGTTTCCTCCATCACAGACCTGCCTCGTTTGCAAAAGGAGCTTTCAGCTTAGATTGACTCTGGGGTTGTCAGGGTGCCCTAGCTAGATATATCCAGTTATTGGCATATCCCTGACTCTTGTGCTCAGTTCTAAGTCAGTACTTCCCATCCTTTTTTATACCAAGGAACACACAGAGAACGTTCATTGTACTGAAGTCACTGAAGGCCACTGCCCTGGGGGCTCCAGCTGCTCAGGTTCCTCCCAACTGTCCCACGAGCTGAGGGAATCTGTACTGCATTCCCCGGTAGCCTGTTCCAGGTGTCCATTGGAGCTTCCTTCTAATAGTTTACAACACCCCATTTCCATGGGAAAAAAAAAAAAAAAAGGCAATTACTTTCACAGACCAGACCTGGATGAAATAACTTCAAAGTTCATTCAGTTAACAAATCTATCAGGTGTCTTTAATGAGCCAGGCACTGTGCAGGGACTAGAGATTAACTGATGAAGTAGATGGAATTGTCCCTACAACAAATAGGCAGTCACAATATAATGTGAAAGATGGGGAAAAAGGCACTTACAAGGGAGGTGCATGGTTGCAGGGGTAGGGTGGGGGGTACAGATTAGAGAGCCTTAAGAAAAAATCATGTGCGTAAAGAAGAAAATACACTCCTTTGAGTTCTAAACCAGAGGTCAACAAGCTTTAAGGGGCCAGATGAGATTGATCTGTTGCAAACATTCACTGCAGCTCAAATGCAGCAAAAGACAACACATAAAAGAATGACTGTGGCCATGTTCTAATAAATTTTTACAAAAACAGGTAACAGTAGTGACTCCATTTAGACTGAGGGTCATAGTTTTTCAACTTCTCTAAATAAAGGAAAATAATCTGTCAATCTCCTCTGATTTAGAAACCACTAGGAGAGGGAATTCTGGAGAATTTTCTCTAATCCAAGTTTGGAAAAATGGATCTTTAGTCCATGAGTCTTTAGTTAAGAGTAGAGGCTGTAGCAGATGGCTCCATTCAGGCAAAAGCATCAGTATAAAGGCAAACCAGGTGCCCCAGAGCATGGTATGGGTTGAAGGATGAGGAACCATTGACCTTCATCTAGAAGGGGAAAGAGGAGGCATGCAGGAAGTGGCAGTGGAAGGGTTCAAAGAGAAAGATGTCCAGTGAAGAACTTTGAGATGGGGTTGGCTGAGAATTTCAGGAGGGATGTAACACTCATTTTGTTTCCAGTTCTGCGGGGATATCCTTCATCCTATATCTCCAACTTTTCAGTAGAAGATGGACAATAGGTGAATCAGAGACAGTTGGTTTCCATCAAATAGTCCATGTGTTTCCCAACATTCCCAGACTCCCTTGCAATTAGGTTGGGACTATTTCTGGCCAATGGAAAATGAGGGAACATAACATGTATAACTTTTAGGGTGAGGTAGTTAAGATGTTTTCCCTCCATCATTCTCTTTTCCTGCCAGGGTAATCATGAAGGCCTAGAGTTTCAGATAGCTGCAAGATTTAGAGAGGTGAACCAATCTACATTGTACTTTATATGAGTGAAAATTAAAATTTTAATGTATTAAGTGGCTGAGATTTCAAGGTTTGTGACTAATACAATAGGCT
This sequence comes from Eumetopias jubatus, assembly GCF_037043125.1. Lineage (NCBI taxonomy): Eukaryota > Metazoa > Chordata > Mammalia > Carnivora > Otariidae > Eumetopias > Eumetopias jubatus. Next base: position 112,420,769 of record NW_028274812.1, read on the forward strand.
TGGTAGTGGTGCTTTGGAAAATAAATATGCATGGGCAATTCAGGGTAGAGACAATGACAGCCACAGGAAGTAAGATTTTGAGTCATTGATTCCTACTTAGAATATTTGGAGTTGAATATCATGTATTAAGCAGGATATGCTAGATTATGCTATAGTAAAAAATGGCCCCCGTTCTCAGTCTCTAAACAAGAAAAGTGTGGTTTTTTGTTTTTGTTTTTTTAATTCATGTAAAATCCAGTTCAGGGCTCCAGTGACTCTCCAGAGTACCTCTCTTCCATGTGATATTGTAGCTCCACATCAATACTTGCTTCCACTATTAACTGAGGTAGAGGGGAACAGAATGATGTTTGGTGAGGTGGTGACTCAGTGATGGGCACTTAAATGCTTCTACCCAGAAGTGACACACACATTTCCTTGGCCAAATCATGTCGTCATATGGTCACACTTAACTTCAAGGGGATGGGGAAAATACACGTGCCCTTATGGATATCCAAGACTGGTGGTAATATCTGCTACACATTCCCTGCTGCAGAAGCTTCCAAAATCTTGGAAGTGATGTAGTTTTGGAATGTTGGTGAGGTGTGGAGCTGATGGCCAAGAAAGAATTCTTGATGTCTTTGATGCTTTATTAAAGCACAGGGGACAGGATCCATGAGCAGAAAGTGCTGCTGCACTGGGGTTGTGAGGAATGGCTGATTATATACTTAGGAGTTAAAGGAGGTAAGGACAAAGGGAAGTGTCCTAAAGGATTTTCATATGATTAGGATTTACAGGATACTGGAGGCCTTGCTATTATTGTCAAGCTAAGGTTGTTTTTCCTTCTAGGAAGGCATTAACGTTAAGACAGTTGGGAACTTCCTGGAGGAAAGTTATACTCTATTACAAGTCCTTGTCAATAGGCCGCAGGTCATAAAGAAACTTAAACTTTGCTTATATTTCCTTATGCCTCTATTCCCCACATCACTCATGGAAGGGAGGGTGATGTTAGGGCTCCAAGAAATTGAGGTATGGGTCTCTGAATGTTAGGTTATTGATGAGTGCTTTTTCCTTGTAAATCACTAAGACATTGGCAAACTGATGGAGACTCGTGTCTTGCAGGACTATGATCTCTATCAGTTAACCATTTGTTTTTCCCTTCCCTTAGTTTTAGGCAGCCAGGAGTGCCTGAGGAATGTCACACATATCCCACCAAGGAATGGTGGGAGGGGGTGTTGCAGGATGTCAGCTTGTGTTTTGTCCTCAGCTTGCCTTCCACTCCATCAGAAGGTATAGACTTCCCAGAAGTCTAGAAAACTTAAGACCTACAGAATGAGTAGCAGTTAGCCGAGGAAAGAAGGGCAGGAGGAAGATGGAAGAGTGTTCTCTCTAAAAATGAACATGTAAAGGTCTGCAAGAATTTAAGGAATGAGGCTTTCAGTGTGTGGGGGGAAAACAGTCTAAGAGTAGGAATATTAGCCACACATTTGAACAATGGTGCAAGACAATTTAAGGTAAAACTCTCTTCCGATGGTTTGGGAATGTAGAGTGCTTATGGATATTTCATACTATTTTTTTGTCCAACCTGTCATGTGTATCCATGTTGGTACCTGCTATAGTAACGATGGAGAGCCTAACCTGAGAAAGTCCAGGGCACACAACCCCCCAATTTTTCTGTTGGCAAGTATGAGGATTTCTCAGTATCTACCTTTAAGATCTTTCTAGATAACTTACTAGGTCCCTGAACTGACTGGACCCCCTCTAAGGATTTAGTTCCCCAACCCCTCCCCTCAGTGAGAGGCAGCTATGTAGAAAGTCTTCACCATGACATTATCTCCAGTGTGGTAGGTAATATCCATGCCTGTTTTTTCTTGCCTTAACCAGTTTTACAACAAAAAGGAATGGGCTGAAGTTATAGGAGGAGGAAACATAATACTTTAGACTTGAGCTCTCTGATTTGGGCTCAGAAAATAGGGGCCCATGTTAAAATTACTTAAAGTCTGAGAACTAGAATTCCATGAGCTCAGCTAATCTCTTGCTCTCTGATCATACTACTTAGAGGACCCCTGAAATAATTTGTAGGTGGGGCTCTATCTGAAATTAAGATGATCATATATTCTAGATTGTATAAGAACATTCTCCAGACTAAAGAGATGGTGATTCTTTTAACCAGTTTCCTTTGCTTCTGTGTTCTTTCTTCCACCCTACAGTATTAGTAGAGGAGACAGAATGTAAATATATGTTCAAATTCCATTTAGAAATCATAGGACAGGGATGTACCCTTGGATTTGTCTACTATAGCACTTTTATCAAAGTAGACTTACTTTTATTGGAGTAGGAGTCAAATTATACTAATTAAGTCTTCACTCCAGCCATTTTGTAAATACCACATAACTCCCAACATTTTATGGTTGTCCTTGTCTTCATTTGTCCCATTTTATGTTTCCACTACTCCAGCACCCCTATCAGGGTTCTATGCCCAGATCATAACTTAAGGTAGAAATGTTCCTCGAGGGATAAATTATTAACCAGAAAATCTTGGATATAAAGCTTTAGTTCATAGGAACAGCTATAAAGTCAGGAAATGGGGCATGATCTGCTATGTGAATGTATGTATGTGGAGGGCAGGCAGGCAGTGAAGTCTTTTGCCCTGTGGACTCCTAGCTCATGGAATGTTGGAACCATCTTATTTATCTTTCTACCCCAGTATCTGGCATATATGAACTCAAATAAACAACTTACAGTGTAACTGATTCCCTGTCAGTTGCTTCTTTTTTATTTTATTCATTTGACAGAGAGAGACACAGCGAGAGAGGGAACACAAGCAGAGGGAGTGGGAGAGGGAGAAGCAGGCTTCCTGCCAAGCAGAGAGCCCAATGTGGGGCTCAATCCCAGGACCCTGGGACCATGACCTGAGCCGAAGGCAGACGCTTAATGACTGAGTCATCCAGGCGCCCCCCTGTCAGTTGCTTCTGACTATAAATAGAGCTGGTCAAAAAAATGAATGAGCCCACTGAAGGTGCTATTCCTAACTGAACTTCCCACTTTCCTTTGCCCTCACTGTCCTTGCCCACCTTGTGCCAATGGCTTGAATCCCCTGGATCAAATTCATCTTGCTAACCTCATTGAGGAGGAAGAGAGGAGTTACAGCTGTGACTAAGTCCACCAAAATACCACAGTCTATTAAAAGCATCAGTTCATCAAAGTCCATGATGTTAATTTCCCAGGAAAGAGTCTCACTGGATTAGACTTTTAATTGGTATGAAATGCAGCCCAGAATACGGGGGTCTTGGGGAAATTTCATTCTGTAGCCTGGCAGTAATTAATCGACCTCCTCCAGAGTTACTGCCCCCTGGTGTATTGGAGTTGTTAAATTACCAGGCAGGGGAAAAATTCTATTATCCAGAAGCTCAACCCTTACAAATTCCCAGTTCTCTCCTCCAATCCTTCCCTGCCTTTCTCTGAAGGAAGTTGTAAATGAGTGACCTCTGACCCAAAGCTTCCAAAGACTCTCAGACCCTATAGATCTGTGTGATCATGAGCAAATCACCATCCCCTTGGGTATTAGATCTTCTCCAGCTTATTTTTAGGGGCAAAGATGTGGGAATCATTTAGACCAGGACTTAGGGCACAGGAAAATGTTTAAGTCAGAATTGTGGGGCAGTGATACAAATTGTGTATTCATACAGTATAATAAAAATATAAAATAAATAAGAGAACAAATTATGTTTCATACAATCAAATAAATACATGATAAAAATATACAAATTAACAGAAATAATGTACAAATTAACACAAAATATAAAAACAATTAAAAAATGAACTGTAGATATATATAACAATATGGATGAATCTGAGAAACATTAAGTTTAGTGAAAAGTCACACACAAAAAGGAAACTATGATCCCTATTGATGAAGTTCAAGGACAGGCAAAACTAATCTATTGTGAAGGAAATCAGAAGGGTTTGCCTATGTAGGGTTGGGATAGGAATTGACAACTAAAAGGGGTCATGAGAAAACTTTCTTAGGTTATGGAAATGGTTTGTATCTTGAATAGATGGTAGTTAAATAGGTGTATACTTTTGTCAAGATTCAGTGGGTTTTGCATTTGATCTACAAGTAAATTTCACCCCAATGAAAGAAAATTAGGCTTGAAGGGGGAAGAAAACATATACCCTCTTTAACTTAGCATTCACTTGGAGAATTTTTGTCATTAGACAAGTATAAAAAAAGAGTCATTATAATGTTTATAATAGAAAAAAACTAGAAATATAATTTAAATACTCAGTAACATGATTAAATTATGGTAGCTCAACACAATAGAATGTTCTACAGCCATGAAAAATGTCAAAATGTACTTTGACATGTAAAATACAAAATGTGATGAATTAAAATAGAATGCAATCTCATTTGTGCAAACATTAAATGTAACAGTGGCTTTTTGGTTTGGTTTTATTACAGGCAACATTTATGCTTTTCTGAGTTCTATAGAGTATATGGGTCCATAATCAGTGTTTATTACTTTAAAAATACCTGGCTGTTTTGTTATGCATTTTTAGAGTTGGGACTGCACCCACCACAATGCCTAATGCCTAGACTGCCAATGTTCATAGCCTGTTCTTCATTTCTTTTCTTCCACCCAGACTTTCAATCTTATACTCTCTTTCTGTCTGGACCAAACCCAGGAGGAGCCTTGTATATCTATCTCACCATTTAGTCCAGAAGAGGATAACCACATACTTTCCTTGGGGCTTGAATTTTGAGCTTCCTGTCAGTTCTCATCTCCTGCCCACAGCTGTCCAGGGTGCCCTCCCAGGCCTGTGCATTCTGTCTTCCATGAAGGTGCAAGGTGATTTGGATGGGATCGATTTACCCTGGAGACTTTGTTCTAGGGGCCAGCTTGTTTGGGGTCTTGCTCCTGCTTGCAGGACCTTGCCTCAGATTCTATGAGAGGTGCCCACATACCAGTCACATTTGGCTTCTCCCCAGCCTCTGACTTTGGCCATGTCTGTACACTGTACCACCTGCTCTTCTCCCTCCAGCACTTTCTCTGGGCTCACATCTTCTCTTTGCCCACCTTCTATTCTAGTTTTTCAGATCCTGAGATTCTCAGGTCAAGATGCGTGCATGTATACCTCCAAATCTTGTGCAAAGGGGTTGTATAATAGTTGAGTAGTGGTCCTCAAGAACCTGTGAATGTGACCTTACTTGAAAACAGTCTTTGCAGGTGTAATTAAGTTAAAGATCTTTGGATGAGATCATCCTGGATTTAGGGTGGACCCTAAATCAAATGACTAGGATCATTAAGTGAAATAAGAGGGAGATATGACCCAGAAAGCCCTGTGAGGGTGGAGGCAAAGCTTGGAGTGATGCTTCCCCAAGCCCAGGAACATTTGGAGTCACCAGAAGCTGGAAGAGACAAAGGATTCTTTCTCCCTTAAGCCTTCAGAGGAGCATGGCCCTGCTGACACCTGGATTTTGGACTTCTGGCCTCCAGAACTGTGAGGATAAATTTGGTGTTTTAAGCCACCAAGTTTGTGGTAATTTGTTACAACAGCCCCAGGAAACAAATACAGGTAGTAATTAGCAGACCATCTGTATCAGTCCATCTCCCACCCCTTCCATCTGGCCTGGTAGAAGGAGGAGGTGTCCTGATGGTCTTAGCTTGAAAGACACAAATCAAGGCCTAAAGCCAGGGTTTATATTGTAGGCAATTCAGTTTGAGAAGGGAATCCAGGGCACCTGGATGGATGAGTCAGTTAAGGATCTGACTCTTGATTTTGGTTCAGGTCATGATCTTGGGGTTGTGAGATCAAGCTCCGCTTAGGATTCTCTCCCTCTCCCTCTGCTTCTCTGTGTGTGTGTGTGTGTGTGTGTGTGTGTGTGTGTCTCTCTTTCTCAAATAAATAAAATCTTTAAAAAAAATTGAGAAGGGAATCCAAGAAATCGAGTGAGAAAACAGATTAAGTGAAACAGGAAAGAAGGAAACACATAAACAAGCCTGTGTTTTCTATCATCGCTGTGGGCACTGCAGGCATGTTCTCCCTGGGACTCTGAGGAGCTATAGCAGGGCCTCTTAGGAGTGTCCATCCACAGGGCAAAAGGGAAGAGCATGGTATTTCTTGGCTTCTTCCTCCATTGGTCAAAGATATCCCTTTGGATATTAACTGCTTGGAGTCCATGCTTCCAGCTGTGCATGCAGGAGTGGGAGAATCCTGGGCAGAATGATGACAGTGAGCAGTAGCTGCAGTCAGAGGTGGGCCAGGAGGTTGGAGGTGGATGGTCCCATTTCATGGCCTAGAGAAGTGTCATCAGACTTAGAATACCAGCTCTGAGACTTTGTGGGAAATGCTCTTGATGTATAACTAAAAACCTGACCTCATAGGCTTGTCTAGGATCCAATAAAATGATGTCAGCTAGTATATCCCCAATTGTATACAATCATCCCAAACACAAAAAACTGTCTTTCCACATCTCTGCCTCCATCTTCCACCTTCAAGCAATGCCCTTTCTTGGCTCCCCTCCCTCTCTTCCTCCCCCTTCTCAAACCCTTTTCCATCTCCCTCAGGATTGAGAGCATCTCCTTCAGCTAGTCTTTCTTCCCAAGCTAGGTGTAGGCCCAGCCTGGGGGAGAACCAGAGGCTCAGGAAGATGCTGCACTGTGAAAGGGAGTGTGTAGTACCCCAGATACAGGAAGGAGTAGCTCTACTCAAAAGCATCTTCTCTTGTCTAATTGTACCTTCCCTGCTGATCCTGCAAATGACATTTAAATATTTAACAAATATGTCAGCACTGTTTGGGTGGCCTTTGTCCCCCAACAGATGAGAACTTAGAGGGAAGGAACCTGCCTGGGACCTGTACAGTCCATGAATCAGAACAGGCCTGCTCCTCTCCTTCACATGCCCCAGGTGACCAGGCACTCAGAACCAGTTACCTGGGTGGGGGCTGCTGCTCAAGCAACCTTGCCACGGAGGAGGCTGCCTGCCCTCTTCTGGCCAGGTGATGGGGCCATACCCCAGCCGGTGCCCAGCTTCTCCATCAAGCCAGAGAGACTACATGTACTCAGACCTGTGCCTAGTGGGTTCTGGGGCAAGATGCTAACATGGCTGCTCACCACCCAAGAAACAGGGCTGTTTGTCCCTGTGGTAGAGGTTAGCACTCCCTAATATGCCCGTTGATTTTTTCATCTTCTCTCCAATATGCTATGCCTGACAGTGGGTACCCTAATCTTATTTTTTCAGAAGAAATATTTTATAAACATAGTAATAAAACATTAAACCATATTTATAAGAAATAGAATTATAAACACAAATATATTTATGGAATTATATAAACTTTATTTTATAAACTTATGAGGCTACAAACATCAAAGTTCCAACTGAAACAGATGGCTCATTTCTATTAGGAGATTGGAGGATGGTTTATTTGCATGGGGGCTCTTTACACAGTGAGGGTGAGGTGCAAGGGACTCACAAAGAATACTGTCCTAACTACAAGGACTGTGTAATTGTTAAGAGTACCTTCTCATTCGGGGAGATGAACCATTAGAGACAATGGACTCTGAAAAACAAACTAAGGGTTCTAGAGGGGAGGCGGGTGGGGGGATGGGTTAGCCTGGTGATGGGTATTTAAGAGGGCACATTCTGCGTGGAGCACTGGGTGTTATGCACAAACAATGAATCATGGAACACTACATCAAAAACTAATGATGTAATGTATGGTGATTAACATAACAATAAAAAAATAAATTAAAAAAAGAGTACCTTCTCATTCTGCTTTTCTGAGGAGCTCAGGACAAAGGTTGAATGGGGTTTTCTGGTGCCTGGAGCACTCCACATGAGATGTGTTCCCTCTATGACCTCTGAGCAGGTGGGGCCAACCTGGATTGGGCTTTGGCCTTTTTCATAAGCATGACCATTATGAGAGATGAAAATTCCAGAAGAAAATGCTCACAGGTCAAGAAGTTTTGGGAGCCGACTATTGAAACACACACACATGCACACAGACTGGATTACAATTTTTCTCAAGAGCAGAAATACTAAAGATAGCCCAAGGATTTAAAACTAGCCTAACAAACATAACAAAAAAGATAGAGATTTCACCATTTGAAACAAGAAAATATCCAAAAGAACAAACAGTAATAGTTCTGGAAAATATAACTGAAATAATAAACACATTATATAACACAATAGGTAAAATAGCATTATAGGTACAATTGAGAAATTAGCAAATGGGAAGAACAGATTAAGAAAACATGAGGAGAAATACTACAACTTCCAAATTTCTTTGGAGAATATCCCGATTTCCCCTGCCTCTGGAGATATGTCTAGCAAGTAGTTGCTGTGGATGAAGTCAAAGAGGTTGCTGCCTGTGTTCTCCTCTAGGATTTTGATGTATTCCTGTCTCACATTTAGGTCTTTTATCCATTTTGAATTTATTTTTATGCATGGCGTAAGAACAAAATTGAATTTAAATAAAAATTTTTAAAAAATGTTTTTGGAGATTAGAAATAGAAGTGCTAACATTCTAGACCAGAGAGTTCAATGAAAAGCACAGTGAAGAAAACATTTGAAGAAATGATGGAGATGAATTTTTCAATGAGCTACCTCAGATTGAAAGGGCCTATAGAGTGCCAAAGAGAAGAGAGAAGGAAAAACCCATCTCTGGACACATTATAATGAAATATAAGACTTTAAAAGACAATAGAAAATTCTAAAGCTTACAGAGATTTATCATCTTCTATTCAGTTCATTGAAAAATTTGTCAAAATATTAGATGTCAAAATATTAAAAGAAAATAATTTGTATTCTAGAAATGTATATCCAGTCAAGCTAACATATGATTCAAACATTCCCAGGCAATCAAGGCCTTAGAAGCTTGTCATAAAAAAAACCCATTGAAAACAGTTTTAGATAAAACACTTATATAAGAAAAGAAATGAAACTAAGAAATGTTGCTGGAGAGAAATGGAATAAAAATTATCAGATGCCTTTGGTCTTAGCTATTTTTCTTAAGATAACAATAACCTTACAAAGGAAAGGGAGAAAATATTTTAACCCAGTATTAAGAGTCTATAGGAATGAATCATGGAACACTACATCAAAAACTAATGATGTAATGTATGGTGATTAACAACATAAAAAAAAGAGTCTATAGGATATTAAAATAATACAGATTGTGTGAAGAAGGGGGAGAAACAAGGGATATAAGATCATACTACAGCTGTCATGCTATGAAGAAGACCTAGATTATTAACTACATAAAAGTAAAGTAGGATATAAAAGATACAGAAAAAAAAAAAAAAACAAAACAAAAAACGGGATGGCACCTGGGTGGCTCAGATGGTTAAGCGTCTACCTTTGGCTCAGGTCATGATCTCCAGGTCCTGGGATGGAGTCCCACGCCTGGCGCCCAGCTCAGCGGGGAGTCTGCTTCTCCCTCTCCCTCTGCCTCTCCCCCTGCTTGTACTTTCTCAGTCTCCTTCAAATGAATAAATAATTTTTTTAAAGATTTTATTTGAGAGAGAGAGAATGAGAGACAGAGAGCATGAGAGAGAGGAGGGTCAGAGGGAGAAGGGGACTCCCTGCTAAGCAGGGAGCTCAATCTGGGACTCGATCCCGGGACTCCAGGATCATGACCTGAGCCGAAGGCAGTCACTTAACCAACTGAGCCACCCAGGCGCCCCCTATAAAATCTTTTTTTTTTTAAATGGGAGAAATAAAGAATATAAGACGGTAGAAATCAGCATAAGTTCAATTACAACAAATGTACAAAATTCACCAGCTTCAGAGGAATATTGACAGTATTAAAAAACTGATAAAATCCAGATATAAGCTATTTACAGAGATACATCTAATACATAAGAATAAAGATTTAAAAGGATGAAGAAATAGGTTAAGCAAAAAAACTATAGCATATTGATAGCAAATAAAATAAAATATATAATTGGGGATAGAAAAAGTAGTACATAGCCCTAAAGGATTAAATTGCAGCATTATTTATAATAGCCAAGATATGGAAGCAACCCAAGTGTCCATCAGTAGATGAATGGATAAAGATGTATGGGGTGTGTGTGTGTATACATACATACAATGGAATATTAGCCATAGAAAAGAATGATCTTGCCATTCATCACAACATGGATGGACCCAGAGGGTATTATGTTAAGTGAAATAACTCAGGGAAAGATAAATACCATACAACTTCACTTATGTGTGGAACCTTAAAAAGCAAAATAAATAAGTTAATTAAAATAAATACAGAGGACTAGTGATTGGATTGGGGGTATGGGAAAAATAAAGGAAATTAAGAGGTACAAACTTCCAGTTATAAAATAAGTCATGAAGAATGAAAAGTGCCCAGAATATAGTCAATATTTTTCAATAACATTGTATGGTGACAGGTGTGACTATACTTATCACAGTATTAATATATAAAGCTATTGAATCAATATGTTGTGCACTTGAAACTAATATTACTTTATATGGCAATTACATTTTAATAAAAAAATTAGGTTGAGATTTTTTAAAAATATAGTAATTTTAAATTCTCACACATGTATTACAAAAGCTTTATAATATGGAAGCAAAAATTAATAGACCTATAGAAAGAAGCTGATTAATGAAATACTGTGGTGGAAAATTTGAATATACCTCTCAACTAAGTTAAGTCAAACAGGAAAAAATGTCAGTAAGTGTATAAGTGAAACAACGCAGTTAACAAGTTTGACCTAGTAGTCAATAATTAGATAAACTTCCAATAAGTAGATAAATTTTTTTCCAACATACAAGGAAATTTTCAGAAGAAAGAGTATCCACTAGGACATAAAGTTTAACATTTAAAAAGCAGGTTTCATGAAGAGGATGGTGTCTGATCATAATAGAGGATAATTTAAAATATTCCAGCATATTTGAAGTTAAACACTAAAAACTTAAATAATAGAAACTTTAATATCTAGAACTGAATGGTGATAAAATGATATATTACAACCTATGAGATTGAAGCTAATATTTATAAATACCTTTTTTAAATTTTTAAAAGATTTTATTTTAGAGAGTGAGTGTGGGAAGGAGCAGAGTAGGAGGGAGAAGGGAGAGAATCTCCAGCAGACTCTGTGCTGATCATGGAGCCCTACATGGGCCTGGGTCTCATGACCCTGAGATCACTACCTGAGCTGAAACCAAGAGTCTGATACTTAACCAACTGAGCCACCCAGGCACTCCTATAAATACCTTTTTGAAAGGGAATGTTCAAAAGCAATGACTCAAAAAGTTAGAAAATAAACAAGAGAATATACCCAAAGAAATGAAAAATATATTATTTAAAAACATAAATGAGTAAAATATAAAACCTTCAATAAGAAAAGCCAAGAAAGCCAAAATGGAATTGTTGAATTAACACAGTACTCATCTGTGATCTGACTGATAAAGATAAGATAAACACAAATTATATACACAAAATGAGGGACATAGCTACAGATAAAGTAGACATTCAAAAGATAATAAGAAATACTACTAATCGTATGCCAACAATTTAAAAAACCTTAGTTGTCTGTTTTAACAATTCTCATTTTATCTAACCTGAACTGACTTAAGAAGAAATAAAAGGCTCAAATAGTCCTATTCAAGCAGTTGAACAATAATTGAAAATCTCTCTCCAAAGTAAAGACCAGCCCTGGATGGTTTACAGATAGAATGATCTGTTCCTTGACATTTTTATGTAATTAATATTAAATACAATAGAAAATGAGGTAGCATTTCCAAACTCATTCTAAGACGCCAGGCTTTGTCAAACATAGTGAAAACATTATGGAAAAAGATTACAAGCACATTACCTTTATAAATATAGATGTAAAAATACCAAATATTAAATTAAATCCAATGTGTAAAAAGATACCATGTTCAAGCTGGGTATATGCAAAGATGGTTTTCTGTTAGAAACTCATAAATATACTCTGCCACATCAGCAAATCGACAAGAAAACATTTTTGAAAGACCATTCACCATCGGTCTCTTAGGTTTCTGCACATCTTGTGAGAAGCTCCCATGATCTTTGTTCTGGACTATATTTTTAAAGATTATTGTTTAGAAAAGAACCCTGAAATATACTGTACCACTTCCTAAAGCAGATGGCAAGGTTTCTACCATCCAGTAAAATAATATCTCACTTCAGGGAAAATGTTGGACAAATCCACCTGCAGCCCATTTTAAAAAAATGTTTTTCTCAGCTGTAATGCAAATCAACTGCATGTACAGCAGTTGGGCTGCCCTGTGTTGCTCTCGTGAGGCTTGCGGGTCAAGGGGAATTGATGTGAACATGAAGATCATACTGCCTGGTGCACCATGAGTAATAGTCCTTTATTTCTTACCAAAGAGTCTCAAGTCTTCTGCCAGCATCTATAAAACTATGGCAGGCTAACTTACTAGCTTGCAAGAAAGGTAAAATCTGGAGCCCTTCACAATTCTTCACAATTATTTCAAAATGTCACAATAAAGCAGGTGATACTATTTTACAACCATTTATGATGAAAATTCTTAAATGGAGAAACATTAGAAACATTCATTTTAAAATCAAATGAAACAAAAATTTTCACCATAGTTTATTCAATATGATATTGAAGGTCCTAGTCAGTGCAAGAAGAGAAAAAACAATCATAAGGATCAGAAAGGCAGAAATAAAATGACCATTGTAGAACATAAACCCAAAGGAATATAGACAAGTTATTAGAATTAATATGTATTAGGATGCCTGTGTATAAGAATAGTATACTTAAATTTGTTGTGTTTCTGTAAACCAGAAGTAAACAACTAGAAAATGTTATTGAAGAGAAGATACCATTTACAGTAGTCTTGGAATATTAAAGATCTAAGAAGTCCAACAAAAAATATGTGAGATCTTTATAGGAAAAATAAACCTTAAGACATATTTTTAAAGATCTAAACGAATTATAGCATGTTGGTAGTTTAATGACAGATTTTTATAGAACTAAAAAGATAATTGTAAAACTTAAATGGAATAGCAAGTGGCCAAGATAATATTTTCCAAAAAGTCTTTCTGTATCAAATATAATTATGATGCTATATTAAACTGGGTGGCATTGACAGAATAGACCAATCGGCACATGGAATAGAATAAGGAGCCCTCAAAACAGACCATAATGGTGTAATGTCATCTTGTTGAAGAAAAAAATGTTTCAACAGTCATATTGCTAGAAAATTTTATCCTTACAGGATAAAATCAAATCCTCACACAACTCACATATGCACATACATATATCCAATAACTTTGTGTGAACTGCAAAATTCATTCATATTTTGTACAGCATTTAGAAGTTTTAAATTTTATTTATTTTAATTTTTTTTCAATTTTATTTTGTTACATTAGTCACCATATAGCATCTGTATTTTTTTAAATTTAATTTTATTATGTTACATTAGTCACCATACAATACATCATTAGTTTTTGATGTGGTGATCCATGATTCATTGTTTTCATATAACACCCAGTTCTCCATGCATTACATGCCCTCCTTAATACCCATCACCAGGCTAGCCCATCCCCCAATCCCCCTTCCCTCTAAAACCCTCAGTTTATTTCTCAGAGTCCATAGTCTCTCATGGTTCATCTTGGAAGTTTTATTTTTAAACCTCGAAGTTTGGAAAAATTTCTTATGACATGAAGAGAATTAACCATGAAAGTTGACAAAACTATTGTTGAACAATTTTTTAATTTTAACAAAGTAAAAAGATTTATGTAAAACATACAAATTTAAAAGATTAATATTCAAACTATAGAAAGAACACCTATAAGTAAAGAAGCAGAAAAAAGACAAAGACATAAATGGGCATTTCACAGTAGGTGAAACGTATATAATAAAATATAAAGAAATGTTCATTAATGATTATAAAAATGTAAATCAAAATCACAATGAGATTCCATTTTATACCAATTGGGAAAATAAATAAATAAATAAATAAATTCTGGCAGTAGTAGGAGTTGGAAAAGCTATGTATCCACAAGATTTCTTCTATCTTGCAGGTGGAAGTATAAATTGGTATAATCAATTTGGAAGATAGCATTAATTCCACAATGCAGAATTCTTTTTTTTATATTTTTTATTGTTATGTTAATCACCATACACTACATCATTAGTTTTTAATGACGTATTCCATGATTCATTGTTTGTGCATAACACCCAGTGCTCCATGCAAAACATACCCTCTTTAATACCCATCACCAGATTAACCCATCCTCCCACCCCCATCCCCTCTAGAAACCTCAGTTTGTTTTTCAGAGTCCATCATCTCTAATGGTTCCTCTCCCTCTCCAATTTTCACCCCTTCATTCTTCACCTCCTGCTATCTTCTTTTTTTTTTCTAAACATATATTGCATTATTTGTTTCAGAGGTACAGATCTGTGATTCAACAGTCTTGCACAATTCACAGCACTCACCATAGCACATACCCTCCCCAATGTCTATCACCCAGCCACCCCATCCCTCCCACCCCCCCAACCAGCAACCCTCAGTGTATTTCCTGAGATTAAGAATTCTTCATATCAGTGAGGTCATATGATACATGTCTCTCTCTGATTGACTTATTTCACTCAGCATAACACCCTCCAGTTCCATCCAAGTCATTGCAAATGGCAAGATCTCATTCCTTTTGATGGCTGCATAATATTCCATTGTGTATATATACCACTTCTTCTTTATCCATTCATCTGTCGATGGACATCTTGGCTCTTGCCACAGTTTGGTTATTGTGGACAGTGCTGCTATAAACATTGGGGTGCACGTACCGCTTTGGATCCCTACATTTGTATCTTTGGGGTAAATACCCAGTAGTGCAATTGCTGGATCGTATGGGAGCTCTATTTTCAACTGTTTGAGGAACCTCCATACTGTTTTCCAGAGGGGTTGCACCAGCTTGCATTCCGACCAACAGTGTAGGAGGGTTCCCCTTTCTCCGCATCCCCGCCAACATCTGACCTTTCCTGACTTGTTCATTTTAGCCATTCTGACTGGTGTGAGGTGATATCTCATTGAGGTTTTCATTTGGATTTCCCTGATGCCGAGCGATGTTGAGCACTTTTTCATGTGTCTGTTGGCCATTTGGATGTCTTCTTTGGAAAAATGTCTATTCGTGTCTTCTGCCCATTTCTTGATTGGATTATTTATTTGGGTGTTGAGTTTGATAAGTTCTTCATATATTTTGGATACTAGCCCTTTATCTGATATGTCATTTGCAAATATCTTCTCCCATTCTGTCGGTTGTCTTGTGGTTTTGCTGACTGTTTCTTTTGCTGTGCAAAACCTTTTAATCTTGATTAGGTCCCAATAGTTCCTTTTTGCCCTTGCTTCCCTTGCCTTTGGCGATGTTTCTAGGAAGAAGTTGCTGCCGCTGAGGTCAAAGAGGTTGCTGCCTGTGTTCTCCTTTAAGATTTTGATGGACTCCTGTCTCACATTGAGGTCTTTCAAACATTTTGAATCTATTTTTGTGTGTGGTGTAAAGAAATGGTCCAGTTTCATTCTTCTGCATGTGGCTGTCCAATTTTCCCAACACGATTTGTTGAAGAGACTGTCATTTTGCCATTGGACATTCTTTCCTGCTGTGTCAAAGATGAGTTGACCATAGAGTTGAGGGTCCATTTCTGGGCTCTCTATTCTGTTCCATTGATCAATGTGTCTGTTTTTGTGCCACTACCATACTGTCTTGATGATGACAGCTTTGTAATAGAGCTGGAAGTCCGGAATGTGATGCCACCAGCTTTGCCTTTCTTTTTCAACATTCCTTTGGCTATTCGGGGTCTTTTCTGCTTCCATACAAATTTTAGGATTATTTATTCCATTTCTTTGAAAAAAGTGGATGGTATTTTGATGGGGATTGCATTGAGTGTGTTGATTGCTCTAGATAGCATTGACATCTTCACAATGTTGGTTCTTCCAATCCAAGAGCATGGAATGTTTTTCCATTTCTTTGTGCCTTCCTCAATTTCTTTCATGAGTATTTTATAGTTTTCTGAGTACAGATCCTTTGCCTCTTTGGTTAGATTTATTCCTAGGTATCTTATGGTTTTGGGTGCCATTGTAAATGGGATCGACTCCTTGATTTGTCTCTCTTCTGTCTTGTTGTTGGTGTAGAGGAATGCCACTGATTTCTGTGCATTGATTTTATATCCTGCCACTTGACTGAATTCCTGTATGAGTTCTAGCAGTTTTGAGGTGGAGTTTTTTGGGTTTTCAGTATCATATCATCTGCAAAGAGGGAGAGTTTGACTTCCTCTTTGCCGATTTGGATGCCTTTGACTTCCTTTTGTTGTCTTATTGCTGTGGCTAGGACTTCAAATACTATGTTGAATAGCAGTGGTGATAGTGGACATACCTGCCGCATTCCTGACCTTAGGGGGAAAGCTCTCAGCTTTTCCCCATTGAGAATGATGTTCGCTGTGGGTTTTTCATAGATGGCTTTTATGATGTTGAGGTATGTACCCTCTATCCCTATATTCTGAAGACTTTTGATCAAGAAAGGATGCTGTACTTTGTCAAATGCTTTTTCTGCATCTATTGAGAGGATCATATGATTGCTGTTCTTTCTTTTGTTAATATATTGTATCACATTGATTGATTTGCAGATGTTGAACCAACCTTGCAGCCCAGGGATAATTCCCACTTGGTCGTGGTCAATAATCCTTTTAATGTACTGTTGGATCCTATTGGCTAGTATTTTGGTGAGAATTTTTGCATCCATGTTCATCAAGGATATTGGTCTGTAATTCTCCTTTTTGATGGGGTCTTTGTCTGCTTTTGGAATCAAGGTAATGCTGGCCTCATAAAATGAGTTTGGAAGTTTTCCTTCCATTTCTATTTTTTTGAACAGTTTCAGGAGAATAGGTATTAATTCTTCTTGAAATGTTTGGTAGAATTTCCCTGGGAAGCCATCTGGCCCTGGGTTTTTGTTTCTTGGGAGATTTTTGATGACTGCTTCAATTTCCTTAGTGGTTATAGGTCTGTTCAGGTTTTCTATTTCTTCTTGGTTCAATTTTGGTAGTTGATACATCTCTAGGAACGCACCCATTTCTTCCAGGTTATCTAATTTGCTGGCATAGAGTTGCTCCTAATATGTTCTTATAGTTGTTTGTATTTCTTTGGTGTTGGTTGTGATCTCTCCTCTTTCATTCATGATTTTGTTGATTTGGGTCATTTCTCTTTGCTTTTGGATAAGTCTGGCCAGGGCTATATCAATCTTGTTAATTCTTTCAAAGAACAAGCTCCTAGTTTCGTGGATCTGTTCTACTGTTCTTTTGGTTTCTATTTTGATGATTTCTGCTCTGATCTTTATTATTTCTCTTCTCCTGCTGGGTTTAGGTTTTATTTGCTGTTCTTTCTCCAGCTCCTTTAGGTGTAGGCTTAGGTTGTGTATTTGAGACCTTTCTTGTTTCTTGAGAAAAGCTTGTATTGCTATATACTTTCCTCTCAGACTGCCTTTGTTGTATCCCAAAGATTTTGAACAGTTGTGTTTTCATTTCCATTGGTCTCCATGAATTTTTTGAAATTCTTCTTTAATTTCCTGGTTGACCCATTCATTCTTTAGTAGGATGCTCTTTAGTCTCCATGTATTTGAGTTCTTTCCGACTTTCCTCTTGTGATTGAGTTCTAGTTTCAAAGCATTGTGGTCTGAAAATATGCAGGGAATAATTCCAATCTTTTGGTACCAGTTAAGACTTGATTTGTGACCTAGGATGTGATCGATTCTGGAGAATGTTCGATGGGCACTAGAGGAGAATGTGTATTCCATTGCTTTGGGATAGAATGTTCTGAATATATCTGTGAAGTGCATTTGGTCCAGTGTGTCATTCAAAGTCTTTATTTCCTTGTTGATCTTTTGCTTAGATGATCTAACCTTTTCAGTCAGGGGGTGTTAAAGTCGCCCACTATTATTGTATTGTTGTCAACGTGTTTCTTTGCTTTTGTTATTAATTGCCTCATATAATTGGCTGCTCTCATGTTAGGGGCATAGATATTTACAATTGTTAGATGTTCTTGTTGGATAGACCCTTTAAGTAGGATATAGTGTCCTTCCTCATCTCTTATTACAGTCTTTGTTTTAAAATCTAATTTGTCTGATATGAGGACTGCCACCCCAGCTTTCTTTTGGTGTCCATTAGCATGGTAAATGGTTTTCCACCCCCTCACTTTCAATCTGGGGGTGACTTTGGTCTAAAATGAGTCTCTTGCAGACAGCATATTGATGGGTCTTGTTTTTTAATTCAATCTGATAGCCTGTGTCTTTCTATTGGGGCATTTAGCCCATTTACATTCAAGGTAACTATTGAAAGGCATGAATATAGTGCCACTGTATTGCCTGTAAGGTGACTGTTAGTGTATATTGCCTGTGTTCCTTTCTGATCTATGTTGCTTTTAGGCTCTCTCTTTGCTTAGAGGCCCCCTTTCAATATTTCTCGTAGGGCTTGTTTCGTGTTTGCAAATTCCTTTAGTTTTTGTTTGTCCTGGAAGCTTTTTATCTCTCCTTCTATTTTCTTTTATTTCCTTTTTTATTGTTGTGTTAATCACCATACATTACATCATTAGTTTTTGATGTAGTGTTCCATGATTCATTGTTTGTGCATAACACCCAGTGCTGCATGCAGAATGTGACCTTTTTAATACCCATCACCAGGCTAACCCATCCGCTACCCTCCTCCCCTCTAGAACCCTCAGTCTGTTTTTCAGAGTCCATCGTCTTCATGGTTCGTCTTCCCCTCCAACTTACTCCCCTTCATTCTTCCCCTCCTGCTATCTTCTTCTTTTTCTTTTTTCTTAAAATATGTTGCATTATTTGTTTCTCTCCTTTATTTTCAATCACAGCCTAGCTGGATATAGTATTCTTGGCTGCATAGTTTTCTTGTTTAGTGCTCTGAAGATATAATGCCAGTCCTTTCTGGCCTGCCAGGTCTCTGTGGATAGGTCCTTTGCCAGTCCAATGTTTCTACCATTATAGGTTACATATCTCTTCTCCCGAGCTGCTTTCAAGATTTTCTCTTTGTCTCTGAGACTCGTAGTTTTACTATTAGATGTCAGGGTATTGACCCATTTTTATTGATTTTGAGAGGGGTTGTCTGTGCCTCCTGGATTTTGATGCCTGTTTCCTTCCCCACATTAGGGAAGTTCTCTGCTATTATTTGCTCCAATATACCTTCTGCCCCTCTCTCTCTTTCTTCTTCTTCTGGGATCCCAATTATTCTAATGTTGTTTCATCTTATCGTATCACTTATCTCTCGAATTCTGCCCTCGTGATCCTGTAGTTGTTTATCTCTCTTTTTCTCAGCCTCTTTATTTTCCATCATTTGGTCTTCTATATCGCTGATTCTTTCTTCTGCCTCATTTATAGCATTTAGTGCCCCCATTTTTGATTGCACCTCATTAATAGCCTTTTTGATTTTGACTTGGTTAGATTTTAGTTCTTTTATTTCAGTGTTTCTCTAATCACTTCCATGCTCTTTTCAAGCCCAGCTAGCATCTTTAAAGTCATGATTCTGAACTCTAGTTCCAACATCATACTAATGTCCGTAATGAGTAGGTCCCTGGCAGACGGTACTACCTCTTGTTCTTTTTGCTGAGGTGATTTTTCGTCTTGTCATTTTGTCCAGAGGAGAATAGATGAATGAGAGAACAAAATGCTAACAGGTTAACAACGTCCCCATCAAATATAGTGTATACAAATCAGAAAAGACCTGAAACCAGGGGAAAAGAAAGGGAAAGAAAGCAAAAAGAAAGAGAAAAAAAATAGAAAAAGATAAAAACAAACAAAAACAGAAGAAAACAACAAACAAAAACAGAATATGATCAAATATGATCAGGCTAGTACATAGATCAGTGCCACACACTAGATTTTGGGTGTATTTTGGTCTGTTAGAAGAAAGTGGCTCCTAAAATTTTAAAGAAATAAAGTCTTATATATGTACAAAATAAGGGTTGATACAATGAAGGGATGGAATATGAGTGTAAAGATGAAAAGTATAAAAGATTTTATAAAAGGAATTGATAAGTTAAGAAGTTGTTTGAAAAAAGAAAGAAGAAGATTTAGAAAAAAAAAGGGGGAGAAAATGTGATCAGGCAGGAGACTAGAACAAAACCATACACTAGTGATTTAGGGTATATTTTGATGTGTTAGAAGTAACTGTATCTCAAAATTTTAAAGAGAGAACAAGTTATATATATATGCCAGAAATAAGGGTATCTACTATGAAGGGATAAAATACAACTCTAAAAATGAAAAATAAAAATGTTTTTCTTTTTAAGGGATTGATAAGATGTTGGTTGAAAAGGGGAAAAAGAAAAATTCAAAAAAAATAGTTAAAAAATTAACTTTGAAAAACTAATGAATCATAGTAAAAAAGCCATGAATTCTATGTTCAGTATTCCCCTAGCACTGGAGTTCTTCTGTTCTCCTTGATCGGTAAACTTGGTCTTGGCTGGCTGTTCGTGCTGATCTTCTGGGGGAGGGGCCTGTTGCTGTGGTTCCCAAATGTCTTTGCTGGAGGCGGAATTTCCCCGCCCTTGTCAGTCCAGGCTAAGTAATCTGCTCGGATTTGCTCTTGGGAGGTTTTGTTCCCTGCAAGCTCTCGTTACAGCTTTGGAGGATGAGAGTGAAAATCTCCCAATCTCCACCCGGATGAGCCAGGAACTCGGGACCCCTCTCCTCAGTGTGCCCCCAGAGAAAAAAAGTCAGTCACTCCCGTGTCTCTGGTCTTTGGCCACACTCCGTGCTCACCCCCGACACCGTGTGGAGTCTCCAAACCCAGCAGATCCCTGTGGTGCGCTCCCGCCCCACTCCTCCCAGTGGAGGAAGGGGAGTCTCCCCATCTCTGCTGCTTGTTGGGTCCCTGCTAGAGGAGTACTGGCCCGACTGTCAGTGATCACAGTTTATGGCAATCCCGAGCTGAGAGCCCATGCCTTGGCTCCATCTCTGCAGCCAGCTTCCCTGCTCTGATACCTGGAAGCTCTGTCGCACTCAGGCACCCCAGGTCTTTCTGTGATCCCAAGGGTCCTGAGTCCTCACTGTCCCACGAGGGTTCCACCCCCAGCTTAGCCACTGGAGCAACGTCCCTCCATGGAGCCGATTTCTAAAAGTTCCGATTTTGTGCTCCACTGCTCTATCACTTGCCAGAAGCAGCCGATGGAGGCCCCCTCCCCCACCGTCTATCCTCCCAAATATCGCTTCGGATTCACTTCTCCGCACGTCCTACCTTCCAGGAAGTGGCCACCTTTCTGTTCAGAGAGTTGCTGCTATTCTTTCCTTCGATCTCCTGTTGAGTTCGTAAGTGTTCAGAAAGGTTTGATCCCTATTCAGCTGAATTCCTGAGACCAGACGAAATCCAGGTCTCCTACTCCTGTGCCATCTTGCTCTGCCCAATGCAGAATTCTTTGCCTGTATGTGCAGGGAAGGAATGCTGGGCTGTAAAGTATCTCCTAAAACTGAATATTCAAACTTCCAAATATATCTGGTTTTCCCCTCATCTATGGAAATGTACATTTTGGCTTCTTGTGGCTGGGTGGGGCCATAGGTTTAGTTATGGCCAAGAGTTATGGGTAGAAGTTATTTATGTCACTTTCATGCCAGAGCACTGAAATGCTGATATTAGATATTTCAGTGCTCTTTTTCCCCCCCTCTGGCACAGCTGTTGACATTTGAGATAGTGACTATTTTGTTGGCTTTGGTCCTTGAGTGATTATAAACAGAGTTTTCTCCATTGACTGTAAAGGATATACAGTGTGAATAAGAAAACTTTCTAGTTTCAAGCTGCTGATAATTTGAGAGTTGTTTGTTACTGCAGCACAGTTTAGTTTATTCTGACTGATACATGTACAATAGGAGACATCTAAAAGTCTGTTCCTAGCACACTATTCACAATGGCCTTGGAAACCATCTCAAATGCCTGTCCCCTAAAGGAGAATGAGTAAATTGTAGAATATTTACTAAGGGGGAGATTATTCAGTGAGAGCAAAATAACTACAGTGACATATAACAATACTCATGAGCTTTAGTAATATAAGTAAAGTGACAAAGTAAATCCAAAAGATTATAATATATGGAACTATATATATCAAGATGACTTTCCTATAAAATTAAAAACTAAAATGCAAACCCTCTTTAAAAATATTGGTATAACAAAATCTTCTAAAAAAGGAAAACAGAAAAGTGAAAACCACAAGATTCAGGATCATGGTAACCTGAAGCAGAAAGAGCCAAAGGAATGGGATGGAGGAAACTGCATTGTTAGATGTAGGTTATTGTCAAGATCTTAATTTGGGGGAGATGGGGAGTGGAGAACGTAAGTATTAAGAATAGCCAAATAAATGATTGGCAGGTTATTTGTGGATTGATAATGCTTTATAAACCAAGATTATTACTAACCCATAATCCAATTCTACATACCTGAGATTTTAAAAGACCATGATAGTGGAAATGGTCCCACTGTCATTACCTGTGTGAAAAGAGCGCTATGTATGTGGAGGGATTCTCAGTCACCCAGGAGAGTTAAAAGTTAAAATATGGTTGTGTACCATCCATCATCATTAAGCCCTGAAAGTAGGGTGATATGGGACCAAAGGATCATTTTTTTTTCTTTTAGCATCTCAATCAGCCTGAGAGTTCATGTATCATATTTCTTTTCCCATAAGGTTCTTAGTTCTATACCACAGTTAAAGGTTGACTAGGGATAATTTTTGCAAAAAACAATGATGAACAAGTGTGATGGTCACTGGCCTGTTGGCCACCCTACTCATTTGTTCCTATTCCTTTGCCAATCATAGTTCCCAGAACCAAGGATAGAATGGTACACAAGAGTGCTGTGGAAAACAGGGAAGTCATAGTTTGTTGGGACATGTATGCAAATAAATCGGTGTTAGGCCTACTCTAATAAGGGAAGAGGTGACATCCAAGCTGAGGCCTAAGGCACAAGTAGGATCTATCCAGGTAAAAGTTTGGAGCTATGGGAATAGGGTGGAAGATAAAGGAGGAAGAGGGCATGTTTCAGGCAGAAAGCATGTGTAAATGTTCAAGGGAAGAAGGTTTTGAGCAACTATAAAGTTCAGTTCTGGACTGAAAAGAGCAACAGGGAGGATGAAAAGAGGAAATGTGAGAATAAACAGATCACACGGGTGCCTGGGAGGAGTTTGGACCTTGGCCTGAGGGCAATTAGTCATTTGGAGTGTGTTAATCAGGGGAGTGATAGCAGATTTGCATTTTCAAAGCATGTGCAGAATGGATTACAGGGCCTACTGCAGGGAGATCATTTAGAGGGTATATCAGGGTTCCCGCAGGAAATGGGACACTCAGAGTTTTATTGAAGAAAGTGTAATGAAGAGTTATTTACAGAAGTGTGGGCAAATTAAAACAACCCAAAAAGGACAGATTTGAGGATTAGCAAGGGTGAGAGACTTTGCCACACCAATCCCATAGGGTCCTGGGGAAGGACTGGCGGCATGGAAGAAGGGCCATGGAACACAAGCTGTATCTGTAGAGGATTGCAGCCATTGCCAAAACCATGCGCAGCAAGTAGGGAAAAGGGGAGACCTGAACCCCTACGACCTCAGTCCATGCTTCCTGGTAGCCTAACCTAACCAGAACATAGATGGTATGGGAATTTGGGTGATGCAGTCTGTGGAGGGCAGCCTCCTGGGACACAGAGAAGAATGTGAAGGGGAAAATGAAGAAAAGTTTGCATGTAAGGCTCTAGCTGTGATCCCAGTGTTTTGGTGGCCTGAGTTGGGGCCATGGCCCGGGAGATAAAGAGAAAAATAGGAAAACCTGAAAGAGATTTAGTAAACTCATCCAATTAATAGACTTATGATCAATAGAACAGGTAGTACATAGAAGCACTACAGACATGGACCACAGAAAAATGGACTTCCTTTCCCCCTCTATGTGGAATCATGAGAACACAAGAATGTCTACTGTCCTTCAGCACCACCACCTCCCTCCTCTCTAGGAGAATGGCCAATGCAATAGCTCAGAATCCGACATTCACAGGTCTATACTTCACTAGTGGGCAAGGTCATTGTGTCAATACTCTTATATGGTATGTTTTTCTCATACTTTTTCATATACAGCAACCTCATCTATGGGCAGAATTGGTCAGCTGAGCCAGGGCCCCTCCTAGGATCAGGTCATATATTCCACCCAGTGATTTTGGTCATGTGTCTGCTCTATAGGCTCAATCTCTCAACTAAGGGTATGCAGTCTAGACTTGCAGAGTTGGAGGAGGGAGGATCTTAGGAAATTGAGATTTAGATCCAGGCCACATTCTTCAATCCATCACTGCCAGCAATAAACCTTTTAGCCTGATCTCTACTGGGCTGTCCCTGGTGTTTACATTCTAGTTCGTTCTGAGAATTTAGAAAATGAGTGATATTCCCAGAGTCTACACTGTTTGCCATGGGTTGTCCACACATGCTGCCAATCTCATGGGCCTCTGACTGAACCAGCCAGAAGCTCACCATTCAACCAGCAAATGTCCACTAATGTCCTGCACAACAAGGATAACTTTTAAATAGTAGTAAGTTATTATTGTACCCAAAAAAGAGAACAGCAGTATAGTAGCATCATCACTGCTGGCTCTCTCATTTTATAAAGTATATTGAAGGGAAATAAATTGTGTTCTAAATCACAGGGGTCAGTGGTAGCAAATTATGGATAACTAGAATTATAAAAGCATAGTGGGTGAAATCTCTGAGCAATTACATATTTTATATATGTGGGTGTGTATCAATAATCACTTGTATGTGCAAAGTGATTACGCCTGTCCTCACTGCAAGAGAGAACATCTAACACAGACTTGTATGGGGTATGGAACAGCATGGGAAACAGAAGAATCAGCAAATAATGCAGACTAGGCTAGGAAGGGGGAGGACCTGGATGGGATTCATCAACTTCCTAGCACAAAGGATCAGCAATACAAGGTTTATGCAGCTTGAAATAATGTTTGTAAACTAAGCTTAATAATCTAGCCTACCAGCCACTCTAGATTTATTCATGCCTACTTGTTCTAAAAATGATTGAGTGACTATGTATATCATAAAATATTTGCAATTTATAAAACCATTCTCTTGTCTTTATATAAAGGCTGAAGTTCAACAACCCCTTTGAGTATTATAGACAATTAAAGGTGTTTAGTTCAGATATTTGAGCAACAAAACTTTCTCTGTAACTGAAGATAATGCTTATTTCTATCCGGGAACATCACATTTAAGTACGCAGAAGTAGCTGAGCTATAAACATGGGGGATTAGTTACAAGAAGCAGGCAATCCCAATGTCTTTGTCTCAGCATCTGTTTGTGGAGGAACCCAAACAAAGATTTGAGTGCAAGTAGTTTATTTTGGATGTGATCCCAGGAAACACAAGCTGGGGAGTGGCGAAGTGAGACAAGGAAGGGAAGCAGTCAATAAAATGTGTGTTTCTTGCCCTGAATCTTAATCCAGGTGAGGAATTCTGGGACCCATTGTAGGAAACGTGCCTCACAAGGCCAGGAAGCTAACACCAACTCCCCTTAGTCATTAGCTAAAGTCTATGTGCATGTATGTTACTGTTTGAGGATAGAATAAGTGCTGATTGTCAGGCAGAGACAGTGTGCTGGGAGATGGAAGTCGGGCCAGCATGCACTGAAAGGGAAGGGGCTGAAGGGAATTGACAGGGCATCAAGAGCATCTGCTACACTCAACCGGGCACCATCAGTCCTTTCCACCATTGTTTGGAAAGCCCAGATGGATTGAGTGCCCCGGATGACAGAGGAGGGCACTGGTAATTATGCTGGATGAGACCAGCAGGAAAGTACAGCTTATGAAGTACCTAGATATGATGAGTCCACGCAAGCAAGGACTGTGATATTGTGCCATAGTTTACTGCAAGATGTTCCTGAGCACTTGTATCCAAAATTTTGAGAACCCAGAAGTTCTTTCTTCATGAAAAAGAAATGGGTGGCTTGAGCCCCAGACCTTCTGGCCTATGGTGTGGTCTCCTATGGCCATGTCTTAACTGTTCAGATCTGGGTCTTAGTTTTTCATGTAGCTGGTGGGGTTTTCCCACTCTTAGCATGTTGCCATAACAACACCCCTAATTTTTCTGAAATAAATATCAATGTATAATAATTGCAAGGAATGACCTTTTGCCCAGTACTCTTCACCCTCCCCCAATTTCCCAAAGCTAGAATCCCCAGTTTAGAGAAGCTGTTCTTTTAAGGCTAGTCCCACTTATTTAAACCATGAGAGAGAACCTAAGAATTATAATCTAAAGCAGCACTTCTCAAAGTGTGGCTCTAAGAACCCCTGCATCAAGCACAGGAGGAACTTGTTAAAAAGGTATTGTAATAGCATTGCATGGTGACAGATAGTAGCTACACTTGTGGTGAACATAGCATAACATATACAGAGTTGAGTCCCTGTTGTATACCTAAAGCTAATATAACATCACGTGTCAACTATACTCAAATATAGATCTATAGATACTGATATCAATGAAAGCTTAAAAAAAAAAAAAAGGTAGCTTTATGGGCTTTATCCTACACCCACCGAATCTGAATCTCTGGGCCTGAGTGCAGGATATCTGCACCTTATTAGGAATACCTAGGTTGCTTCTTGATCTAAGCTGGACCTATGGTTCTTAAATTTTGCTCCCCAGGTGATTCTAATGTGTAGCATCTCACTCCCACACTCCATACCCCACACCCTTCCCATATTCCCAGTGCTCAGATCACACCCAAGACCAGTGAAATCAGGATCCAGGAATGAGATCTGAGCACATCATGTTGTGTGCAGCAACCTTTAAGAATGACATACTGAATGGCCTATAGCTAATGGAGATGAAACTTTTCAATAGTTAACTGAGAAGCTAGAGGCTCTAATCTTAGAGTTTTTAAAAAATGGGCCCTCGTGGCCTTAGAAGTCTTCTGAGACTCAATTTACAAATGAGGAAACTGAGTCCTAAAAGGTGTAAAAAAAAAATCGGTGGCCAAACAGGTGATTGAATTTACATCTCTTTCTTTTCATTAAATAAACATTCTTGAATATTTAGTGCTAATACCCAGTCAGCATTTAATAAACCATTATTTGATGAGAAATCAGATGTGTGTGAGCCATATGTTTTTTATATGACCTTGCTCTATACTTTTTCTTTAATTTCTAAAAACATTTCAGTATTTCAATGTCTTGACCAGCCTCTTTATAAATAACAAAGGCAAGATTTGGAGGTAAAAACGTATGTGCACGTATATCTTCAAACAAGAATTAAAAAGTCCTTAAAACTACATATTAAAAGCCACAGGCTTTTAATGAGTAAAAGAATCACATGCAAAACTTTGCATATACACAAATAGTACAAGATTGAAGTACTTTTGACATTTATCTCAACATTTGCAAGTCTATGAAAACGTTACCAACTGCAATACATGCATTTTGGGATTTGTGAGTGTGCATATATATTACCATAGTTTTGCATGTTTTCCCCCCATATGGAAATAAAAAAGTAACTCCAGTTTATAGGTTTATTTTAATTTTTGAGCAGCTCCTGTGCAGTGGAACACCATAGGGCAAATTTCAAGAACTGTTTTGTTTCCATGATATTTTGTTTTGCAGAAAATCACTAAAGTAAGTGAAATGTCAGTTATTTCCCTTCACTTTAGTGCACCCTACCTTATTTTCAAAATGAAGAAAGTCCCACTCCCAGGGAAGGATGAGACCAACTGCTCCCTACAACCAACACAAACTTTTAGTTCTCTAGAAGTACTATATGCCCACATGAGAACCCCAGTGAACTCAGTCTCATCCAATCAAATGTTCCGAGGAAACATAAATGGGTTTTGGTATCAGTAATAGAGCTTTCAGCTGAAGATTTAAATATATACATACATATAAAGGGGAAAAAAATAAAACCACCGTTTAAAAAGAAAATTATAGGCTTCCTATAAGGTGCTTGCTAAATTATAAAGGTAATTTATACTGAAATCAAAGTATGCCTAGTCTGATTTTTCTTGGAGCCAAGAATCATTTGCTTCTTGTGTTAAATTCTCATTTTTTTCTTTATGCTTCAAGACTCTCAGTGAAAAATATTAAATATTCTAGGTAATCGTGTCTGTATTTTTTTGCATACCCTATGTTTAGCCTAGCACAAAGGAAATTGTCACCTGGGACATTGTTTGAAATAATCCCAAAGCAGGCAGTACAAGGCATTTTTGAAAGGGTTTGGTTTCTGCCTAAAGTGACTCCTTTCTAAAAAAAAAAATATTTCCCATTTCTAGCTCCCTCATTCTTCCATGTGATAAGAGCTGATGTGTAGGATATTCACCTTTAACCTGGAGCAGCCCATTTTAGAGACTTGGGACAGTCGGAATCTCAGCACTACAGGCTCTATTCCTGGTGAGGTTTAGAAATCACTCCAACTCTTTGCCCCTCTATTCTAGAGTCTCAAGGTGTGGTATAATAAACGTTTGATTGTCACAGGTTCCTGGCTCAGAACTCCTAAAACCCTTGGAATTCACGGTTCTTTCTTTTTGTATGTTAATGAAATGACTCATGAGTTGGGGGTGGGTCACTGGATAGCCTCTGGATGGCACTGGTTGCCACAGAAACAACCACATATTTAGAGGATTAAAGATTTTAGTTCTACCCTTCAACCTCCAGGGAGAAGAGAGGGGCTGGATATTGAGCTCAATCACTGATGGCTAATGATTTCATCAATCGTGCCTGCACCATAAAAATCCCTAAATGATAAGGTTGAAGGAACTTCTTGGTTGGTACACATATTGAGGTGCTGGGCAGGTGGTGTACCTGGAAAAGGCACGGAAATGGAAGCTCTGAGCCACCCCACCCCTGTACCCTGCCCTATGCGTCTGTTCCATTTGGCTCTTAACATCAGAGTTGAATACCTAACTGATGTCAGAGTTGGTGTGAAAAAGTGAGACTCCCATGTTTATTCTCTCCATTTTTCTCCTCTTCTGATTTCTTCGGTGATAAAACCTATGTTAGTAAAGTTCCAGTTAGGACAATGGAAACTATTCTAAGTATTTCAAAAGTTGTGTGTGCGGCAGGGGGAGGGGGAACTTAAGATAAATCTCAGCTGTTCTGTTTCTAGTGATTTTAATCCAGTCTAATCCCATCTTTGTGAGGGACAGGAGGCTTACCACTTCCTGGGGCAAGCATACAAGGCATGCATCCTGCGCTTTCCATCCTGGAGATACCTGAGTTCCTGAGTTACAGCAGGAAGAGGGAGAAAAGCTTCCTCTCCAACTTTAGAGTGGCTCTCCATGGGCCCAGAGCCTCACTCTGTTGGGGCTAAATTCAGACCTCCACTATCTTTGTTAGACTTTCCTCTCCAACCAAAACTGCTTCCCCAAATTCCAAAGCAAAACCTCTCATCCTGTGCAAACAGGGAGTAGAGGTGTTGCCTGTACAATAAGCAAGGCCCAGGTCAGCAGCCAACAAGAAAAAATTACACAGATAATTAAGAAAATCATTAGTGTAGGTAAGTGTAAAAAATAAATCTCCAACCTCCTTTCTCCAACTGTTTGTATACCTGTATATTCCTATTCCTTTGCCCCTCCCAAAAGAATAAAAAATTAATAGGTAGGCCAGGTTTACTTGTGCCCAGGGCCATGGCCCTCGACCCCAAAATGGATAACCCAGAGGCTGAATGTTGCTTCAAGTTCCAGTACAAAGTAGGCCAACAGGAGTTTGGGAAGGCCCCATGATTCAGAGCCATTGGCATTTTATTAGTTGTATATTGATATGTAACAAAATACTCCAAAATTTATCAGATTAAAAGAACAAATATTATTTCATAGATTGAAGGGTCAGGAATTCAGGAGTGACTTAGCTTGATGGTTCTGGCTCAACAATTTGTAGTCAAGCTTTGTCTTAGGGAACCAGGCATCTGAGGCTGGAGGATCCACTCCTAAGCTCACTCACATGGGTATTGGCGGGCCTCAATTCCTCACAGGCTGTTGGAATGAAGGCCTCATGGACCTCTCCACAGGACTCCCTGAGTGTTCAAAACCCAGGGCAACTGACTTCCCTCAGAACCAAAAGGGAGATTCAAGTGATCTAAGATGGGGAGGGAACTGCTCCACTCCCCCCCAAAAAAACCCACTAATATCATAAAATCTAATTTTAGAAGTGGCATGCCATCACTTCTGCATGCTGTTGGTTACACAAAACAACCCTGATTAAAGAAGGAGGGGACTACACAAAAGTGTAGATACCACTAGGTGGGGATCCTTGTGGGCCATATTGGAAGTTGGCTACCATGCCCTCTTGGATCTGCTACTTGCTTTTTCAAAGAATAATCAGAAGAAAGGTCCTAGTCTAGCTAACAAGCAATCATTGCTTTTCAATTCAGCTCCTGTTCCTTGTGCTTTTCTAAGGAATGTTGTGAACTGGAGGGATGACTGACATTTTGGAGTCCCTTGGAATACCATCTAACGCTATTAAACTCCTCCCCTTCTTTGGGTAATCATGACAGATCGAGTACATTCACAGAATTGGGACCCAAGCACTATATTAGAAGATTGAGGTCTCTGGTATTATAGCTGTTTCAAGATCTTGAATAAGTTTGGGTCTTTTCTTGGCCTGCATTAAAAATGTCTTTCCTAGGGTCAAGGGAGACTTACTTGGGACCATTAGATTGTGGAAGTAACTGTACATGTAATAAGTCTCTGCTGGCTAACCTCACTCCAAGTGGCAAAGACAGGGCTCTTGCCTGGGCCAGAGCAAATGCAATTCAAAACAAGCCCTTTAATCTTTGGTAGGTAGAATAGCTTTTGCTATCACAACTCCTCCTCCCTCATCTTAAAAACAAAAACAAAACCCAAAAACTCAAATGCTGCTCAAAGTTTTTTTTCTTCCCCAGGGGAACTGATGCTGCAGGCAAACTGGTAGAGGAAAGGGATTTGGGTGCTGCCCAAATCAGCCAAGGTATTGGTGATCCAAAGGCTAAAGGAAGACAAGATTTTAGAGGGTAGGGGGCAAAGGCCCTAATGTATTTCATTGGGTTTCTGAAGTATAAGCTAGGGACAGTTTCTGTAGTTGTACAAGTTGGGCTTCTGCGAGGCTTAGGGAAAAAGCAAGTGGTAAAGTTCATTGAGTTCACTGGGCTTCTATATTAAAATATTTCATAACAGTCAGATAAGCTAGATTATACTATAGTAACACACAGTCCCCAAATTTTGGTGGCTCAAAGATCTTTCTTTCCTATTTCATGCTCATAATGGATTAACTTGGGTATTCTGCTTATCATAGTCACTCAGGGTCTCAGGCTGGTGAAGCATCCACCATTTTGAACTCAGCAGGTCAGAATCCCAGAAGGAATGAGTACTCTAATGAGTCTCACTCCAGGTATTAAATGCTCAGCCACAAATAGACACACATCATTTCCAGTCATCTCTAATCATAATTTATTGGCTTAATTAGTTGTAAGACCCCACTCAATGCCAAGAAGAGACCAAGAAATATAGCCCTTTTCTGTCCCTGGAATAGGAAAGTTGGGTGGGTATTTGGAGAACAGCATTACTGATGACCACAACAGGCATCCCAGTGAAGCTGAAACCCAGATTTTCTCTTCTCTTTTGCTTGTCTACCTTAATTCCCCCAGATAGAGCTTTGCCTGTGTTAATGTTGACAGCTGGCAAGAGCAATGTGTAATACATACTGTGTTCTGGAAACATCACTCTTGTTTAGGAAATGCTATTGTTTTAACTAAATAGTATGGGTCTAGAATTGGTACTAAGACATCCATATGTCCTCTTATCCTTTGGAACTTTGGAAAAATGGAACAGATGAGCCTTCAAGTTGGAATTATGTCAATAATGCAGGTGCTAAAATGATTCCATTCACTCTGGTGGAAGATGTCCCAGAATGCTGTTGTTGGAGAAGAGCTGGTTCTACCCAAGCTGCCTGGTGCCATGTATTTAAGTGCGAAGTCAAGGTCACAGCAGGAAACAGGATGCAAGTCCAGTGGTTCAAAGAAATAGGTCTTAATTAAAGGACTCTCAGAGGTGTGGACAAAATTCAGAGAATCAACAGGGTTGTTGAGGAACCCAAGGCTGGCCATACCAGAAACCTCTTAATACCCTTAATAAGAAATAACAGGAAAAACTGGTCTCTTAGCTCAGTGAGAGCTACAACTGGGGAGATGGGGTTACTGGATGGAATCTATAGTTGTTCAAATACAGAACCACTACCAGAAATGTGTCCCAAAGCAGGGAGGAAGCTGGAAGAACTATTCCAACTGTTCCTTTCCTACCTGCCAATCTCCTATCAATATCATTTGTTGGCTGAACCTGAAGGAAAGCCGGCTAATAAGGGCGCTCCAGTGATGCAGTTCCCACGCACCAGACTTCTGGGCAGAGAGAAGGGAAGGAAGGAATCAGAGGAAGGTGAGGGATGGTAACAGGGGGCATTCAAGGGAGTAAACAATCAACACAGTGAGGCTGTCTCTAGCTGGGATTGGACAAAATAAGGAAATTACTATGAGACTTCTGGCCTCTAATTTCCCTGGGACTTTAATTTCCCCAAAGGAAGAGAGATTTTATTTTCTCCGTGGCAACAAAGAAAGGCAGAGTTTGTTACTAGAGCTTAAATATCTCTGAGGGAATTTAATAAAGGGAGGGGATTCATATAGTTTCAATTAGGGGCATTTTTTATATTGTGGGCACTGTGCTACTCAGGTGTTTAGTGTTCCAGTGAACCAGATTTTTCTGAGGTTGGAAATTATTTGAGTTGAGAAATAAAGCAGGGGGTCAATGTTTGGTGAATCTATGAGCTTGGGTTAAATGTGTTACTCTAACCACTTCAGAAATTTCTAGAGTCAACAGCAGAACTAACTGCCCATTTCTCTGGTCCATATAAGAACTAATAGTAAATGTTGGGGGCAGCCTCAGGGGTTTCCCTTAATGACTGTTGGTCTCTTCCACTCAGGGGCATTATCTCATTCTTAGTTGACCATACACTTGAGAGGGGACTACAACCCTGAGCTCACTGGGCCAACAGAACACAAAATGGATAAATGCACAGGAGGAAACACTTCTACCGCTTCCACTAATCAACCCACCACTCCCTAACTCCTACCGACTACTCAGCGAGGATCTGTTATTTATCCAGATTGCTGAGATGTGGTTTGGGTCTCATTTACTATTTGGGACACAACTAAGCTTACTGGGGGGTTTCAGATTCTGTCAGCTAAAATGAGAAAGTGCTCCAGCAAGCTTCATGGTCTTTATTGTGTGGGTGATTTCACCAAATTCCTCTTCCTTGTGGTTTGAAGCTCTGCTCTATTTTCCTAAGCACGGTGGTTACTGATCGATGACTTCTGAGCTTAAGGGATAGGCAGCAAACCCTACTTTAACCTCAAAATGAAGCCTTGTGCATAATTCAGAGCTCTGTGTCGAGGGCTACAGATCATTGACCTGGCTAGTAATAGAACTTTCAGTTTAATTTTCTTTTCATTTTTTTGTAAATGTGTCCTTTGGGCACTTGGGTGGGGAATGGGCATCCATTGTTGCTTGCCCAGCACTCTTTCCCCCTCCCAGCTATCATTTTCCCTTGGTAAGAGCACTTTCCTTTTCAGAAATTCTCCTGCCTTGCCCCAATCATGCAGATTGAACAGAAGGCTGTCAGTCATAAATTAAGGGTGGGCACATGACCCAGGAAAGACCAATCAGGGCACCTAATTGAAGGATGACAGTAATGACTGGCCATTCTTTGATCACATGCTTATCTTTTTGCAAGTGTCATTCCTTGTTATTTAACTGAATCTTGGTTGAGAAGAGGTCTTTCCTCTCTGGTAGAGAAGTTGGCAAGAAATATAAAGCAGTTAAGATCCCCGTCTTCTACCAGTGGGAGAAAGTCAGCCTTCCACAGGAAAGAATGAATTTGACACTTAAAGCAACAGAGAAAACAGCAAAAATGTTCCAGAGAGATAATGCAGATCTTGCTTTCAATCTCCTAGCTGTACCTGCACCCTTATGAAATCAATAATATTTCTTTTTTTTTTTTTTTTTTTGTCCAGGGTAGACTTGATTGGATTTGTGTCACAACCAAGAAAGTCTTCACTAATTTAGTAGGGGATTATTGGGGGGAGATGTGTAGGCATTTCTGGGTCCCTGGCTATTATACAGCCTTCAACCTATAAGCTGAATGATATAGACTAGGTAAAGTAAAAGCACAAAGTCAACAGTGATCAAATCTCCTAAACAGGCCATGTGATGCTTCGCAAAGAAGCAATTCAGGGTATGTTAAAGGCCTAGGTTTCAGAACACAAAAAGTGCCATACAGAGTTTACAGAGCTTCAAGTAACATAAACATTATAGGAAAAGTGAGGAGATTCTGCAACATGGGGAGTATTTTACAAGCCATGCGATAGCATTTGAACTTTATTCCACAGGCCATGAGGAGCTCCAGTGTAGCTCCCATCTAAGACTTCTAACCTCTATTCAAAGCACTTCTTTTGTTAGGTGGTAAATAAAAGAGGTTAGAGGTTTAAAACAAAACAAAACAAAAAAACCTTCAGGAGTATTGGAAGCAGAAACTGAGATGATTGTATTGTTCTTAGAAGCCTGAGGCAAGGAAAATGGAACAATGCTAGCCATGGGTGATCTTGGACCAAGCTGTCCTGCCTCCCCAACCCTCTATCTTGTCATCTGTGAAATGACATTTCCCATTCAGACCAGGCTCCTTCTGAGAGACCTTTGTAGACTCATGTGCTGCCTGACACCGCCATCTAGTGGGAACCTTGGGAAATCATTTCACAAGATCGTCCCCTGCGGCTTGTCTAACTCATCAACCTGGGAGGCAGGGACACCCATTCTCTCTGCTTGGTCTCTCAGTGATTGTGTCTCTTAAATTCACGTTCTTTGCTCCTAGCCTTTCCACTGCCATGCACATGAACACAATTGCCTGCATGGGAATTGGGTTCTATAACCTGCAATCTATTCTCATTTACCAGCCTCTGTGGAACCTCATTGAACACCCATGAACACAGGATGGCAATACGGTCAAAACATGGCATTACTCTGGATCCCTCACTGTCTATTTTGAATGATTTTTCAGACCCCTCATATTCTTTCCCAATGATTTTGGGGATTGTTGTCAATGCCAGTTGACAACTCCAGTCATCTTGGTGACTATAATGTCTACCATGTTTGCTTTAAAAAACAAAGGAAATAAAAAATCTCTATTTTAGCTCACTGGGCTGATGTGTCCTTTGTAGTTCATGAATAGCCTATCCTGCCCTCAGTCGTTAAGCGTCTGCCTTCGGCTCAGGTCATGATCCCAGGGTCCTGGGATCGAGCCCCGCACCGGGCTCCCTGCTCAGCGGGAAGCCTGCTTCCCCCTCTCCCACCCCCCCTCCTTGTGTTCCCTCTCTCTCTGTGTCTCTCTCTGTCAAATAAATAAAATCTTTTTAAAAAATGAGCTACCAAAGCCATATAAGATATTGGGGGCACTGGTATCTATGCTGAATAGGTCACCATCAGATATCCTCTACTAAGTGAGCTATTGGTGCCATTGTCAAGGATATTTGCCAAAGTGGATATTACCAGGACAACATTCCTCTGCATGTCTCCTCATGAAACTCTACATACCCAATGTCTTGTGAAGACATCAGGAGGCAACATTCTTGTTCCACAGCCAAAATTTTGGAAAAATATTCCTAATGGAGAAAACTATGTCTATTTCCAGTTCTACTTGTTTGTTTCTATACCCCAACTTCTACTCACTTCTTTTCAACCTTGGGGCCAGAATAGCAAATACTTGTGTTAGCAACCCTGGGCACAGTTTCACAAAAATAATTTGTGATTCTTTCATCCCCCAAAACTTCAATTAGAGCAAAGACAGCTATGAGACTGGGTAGGAGAAGTGGAAGGCCATGCCTTAGTGGTCTGTTCCTCACTGATCTGGACTCGTGATACTATTCTCCATGGATTTCTAAAACAGGTAATTCCTTGAACAACATCTACTTCAGCCTCGACCCCAAATGAAGGAGGAGGGGAGAGAGGAGTTGACAGAAGGGACAAAAGATATAGAGGATATAATCAAAATTCCATGAAAAGAAAAGTAGAAAGTATCTACATTTTCAGGTCATTTGGTATCTTTTAACATGAGTCCTGTTTCTTTTATGTAATGTAGAATTAAAATAATTGTTGACCAACTTGGTGTCTGTTCAGTTCTGCCAGGGGTGAAACAGAGGGAAGGGGTGTTTTTGTTTTGTATCTATTTTTGGTAGTGTATTTTGCAAGGTTGCTGTTGTCAGCATAAATCCCAAGGATTGTTTATTCTCTCATGTCAGCTCAAGATTTTACCACGCTTCTCTGAGAAACTGGGCCTGTCTTCTCCACTCATCACTTGGAAAAGAACCTAGAGGAAGGAGAGGGTTGAAAGACTTTCCAGAGGCTGAACCTTAACTGCCCTGAGAGGAGGCAAATGGCCCAGGTACATAGAGAAGAAAGCTTGGCTTTAGCTCTTGAATTGCCATCCCTGCATTGAACACTGTTCAATTCCATTAGCAAACTCTCATTGCCTCCCTACTGTGTGTCAGGGCATGTGTTGGGTGCAAGAAATCTACAGGTTAGCAGACAATGTCATGGTTATGGGGAAATACCCAAAGACTAATCCAGATGTAATATACAAGACCATAGGAACAATAAAGGAGGAAGCTATTCAGTAGTTGAGAGGAGAGATGGACTAAACAGAAGGGGGAAGGACAAATTCAAAAAAGAGGAAGTCCTACAGAGGCATTTAAAACTCATGTGAGTCTAAAATCCTACAGTGTTGGAAACAGAGTGTGGGGAAGCTCACTGTACCAAGGAGGTAGTGGAGTCTTGATTCTGCCACCAGTTTCTTTTCTTTTCTTTTAAGATTTTATTTATTTATTTGAGAGAGAGAAGGAGAGAGAGAGAGCATGAGAGGGGGAATGGTCAGAGGGAGAAGCAGACTCCCCACTGAACAGACTCGATCCCAGGACCCCAGGATCATGATCTGAGCCAAATCTGCCACCAGTTTCTGGGCAACCTCAGACAAGTTTTTCTACCCCCAACTCAGATGGCCTGATTTGCATTGCCCCAAGTTCCTGTAAGAAAGGAAGAGCCCACATGGCCATAAAGGAATAATGTTTTGTAAGACACAATCATGGCATAAGAATAATATGTTCTCATTGTACAGTTTGGACAATACAAGGAACTAGAATAAAAAGTGTGCATTTGCAGAGCCTGGAAATTGGCTCTCCTCATTCACCAATAGATTGAGTGTCCGGTATATACTAAATTCTATACTGAGTGCATAAGATAAAAATTAGTAAGATGCAGCTCCTGTTCTTAAAGAGTTCATAATGACCCAATGTAGTCATGCTTCCTTTTCTCCAGAATATCCAACTCCAGCAATCCTTTTTTTGACTAGAGCACATTTCTTCCAGTTCTCCCAATGTATGCACTGACTGATCCCCTGACCACACCCACCACATATCTCCCAGTGTACCCAGCTTCCTGACCTCTTTTACCTCTATCTGCCTTGGAATCCATTCTCACCAACCCCCTCAAATCCCTAGTGCCCTTTACCTTTGATCTGTCTACTCTGCCAGTTTCCAGTTTTGATTCAACTCATGCTTCCTTCCATCTTCTGAAGAAATACTCATTAAGATCAGTAAGCACCTACCTTGGGCTCTAGATTCTGAGGATATATCAGTAAGGAACAAAATTCCTTGTGGGGCTTAGCACTTAGTTCTATTTTCACATAAGGAGTAAATATATTAAAAAAAAGTAAATGTAGACTATAATGTCATGTAGTGATAAGGGCCACACACACATGGTAATAAGGGTGGTCAGGGAAGGACTCTTTGACCTAAATGAAGTAAGAGTGAGGCAGGATATTATCTTGGATAAGAACATTCTAGGAAGAGGCCCTGAGGTGGGAAACAGGGTTGGTGTGTTCAAGAGATGGCAAGATGAGTGTGGTTGGTTGAGATGATTGACAGAGTGGTAGGGAGTAGAAGTCGGGGGCCAGCTCAGATAAGGCCACGAAGGCCATGTTGGACTTCTAAATGTGATGGGAAGCCATTGAGGAGGGAATGTTTGAGTAGGACAGTGACAGAATCAGTGGAACCAGCCAGGTGCTATTGCAGGAATCCTGGGGAGAAGTATTGGTGGCTTATACCAGGATGGTGGCAGCCATTAGAAGTGATAAGAAGTACTCAGGTGCAGGATACAGATTCATAGGTAGAACTGACAAGATTCACTGATGGGTTGGATATGACTCATTAGTGGATGGTGACAAGATAGATTTGGAAATGACTCCAGGTGAAAAGAGTTGTCATGAGAGGAATCATGGGAGAAAGAGTAGGTTGGCAGAGGGTGAAGAGGGAATCAAAAGTTGTTCCTTTAAAAGGTTTGAGATGTCTATTGGATAGCCAAGTAAAGATATTAAGTAAGCAGTTTGACAGACAATATTAAGTCATCAGATTACCAATGTTTAAGGCCAAAATGCTGGGTGAGATCATCTAAGGAGTTGGGTGTACATAGAGAAGAGAGCCAAGGAGCAAGCCCTGGAGATACCCTGACATCTAAAGGTCTAGAGGTGTGGAAGAAACAACTAAAGAGACTGAGACAAGTAGCCAGAGAAGTATAAGGAAAACCAGATGAACCCAATGTCCTGGAAGCAAAGAAGAAACATGTAAGAAAGAAAAACTTTGGTTTTCTCCATACCGGCTTGGCAGCCACTAAAATCATATATCAACCCACAGAGCCAGGGAGCTTGCTCATCCCATGTATCGATGTTTTCCTGCCCTAAGTGAGCCATAACACTTGTGAGTTCTCCTCTCAGTCTTCACTGGGTAGTGTTATTGACCAGGCCACATATTCCTTCCACTTTCTCCATCCTCAACCCCTTCACATCCCTCAGACAACCTGTTCTTTCAGTAGAAAGGAAGAAGCTGACCCACTTTTCTTCATTTCTTTCCCTTTTCTGTCAGAGGAAGAGATTGGTACTTTCCTAGTTTTCTTCTCTTGGCCTTCCCCCATTTGCCATCTTGATTCTCAGACTCTTAGTTACTAAAA